>NC_064830.1:10000-321388 GCF_024166365.1 Elephas maximus indicus | reverse complement strand
AATTTGGATCCACCCAGAGATGCCGTGGAAGAAAGCCACTGGAGGCCCTATGGAGCACAGTTCTGCTCTGACACACCTGGGGTTGCCATGAGTTGTAATTGATGCCATGACAACTGGTAATGTCATGTGGTTGTTGGTAGGTGCCGTCAAGTCGGTTCCGGCTCATAGCAACCTTATGCACAACAGAATGATACACTGCCCAGTCCTGCAACATCCTTACAATCGTTATGCTTGAGCTTATCGTTGCAGCCACTGTGTCAGTCCACCTTGTTGAGGGTCTTCCTCTTTTCTGCTGACCCTGTACTTTACCAAGCGTGATGTCCTTCTCCAGGGACTGATCCCTCCTGACAACATGTCCAAAGCATGTAAGACACAGTCTCACCATCCTTGCCTCTAAGGAGCATTCTGGCCGCACTTCCTCCATGACAGATTTGTTCGTTCTTTTGGCAGTCCATGGTATATTCAATATTCTTCGCCAACACCACAATTCAAAGGCATCAGTTCTTCTTCAGTCTTCCTTATCCATTGTCCAGCTTTCACATGCATGTGATGTGACTGAAAATATCATGGCTTGTGTCAGGCACACCTTGATCTTCAAGGTGACATCTTTGCTCTTCAACACTTTGAAGAGGTCCTTTGCACCAGATTTACCCAATGCAATGCATCATTTGATTTCTTGATTGCTGCTTCCATGGCTGTTGATCGTGGATCCAAGGAAAATGAAATCCTTGACAACTTCAGTTTTTTCTCCGTTTATCATGATGTTGCTCATTGGTCCAGTTATGAGGATTTTTGTTTTCTTTATGTGGAGGTGCAATCCACATTGAAAGCTGTGGTCTTTGATCTTCATTAGTAAGTGCTTCAAGTACTTTTCACTTTCAGCAAGCAAGATTGTATCATCTGCATAACACAGGTTGTTAATGAGTCCTCCTCCAATCCTGATGCCCCATTCTTCTTCATATAGTCCAGCTTCTCGGATTATTTGGTCAGCACATAGATTAAATAGGTATGGTGAAAGGATACAACCCTGATGTACACCTTTCCTGTCTTTAAACCAATCAGTATCCCCTTGTTCTGTCCAAACAACTGCCTCTTGATCTATGTACAGGTTCCTCATGAACACAATTAAGTGTTCTGGAATTCCCATTCTTCACAATGTTATCCATAATTTGTTATGATCCACACAGTTGCCTTTGCGTTCCACACAGTCGAATGCCAAATACAACTTGAAAGGGCTTGAAGCACTTACTAATGAAGATCAAAGACCACAGCCTTCAGTACGGATTGCACCTCAACATAAAGAAAACAAAAATTCTCCCCTGGAAAAATGAACAACATCGTAAAACACAGGTAAACATCCTTCTGATATTCTCTGCTTTCAGCCAGGATCCATCTGACATCAGCAATGATATTCCTGGTTCCACATCCTCTTCTGAAACCAGCCTGAATTTCTGGCAGCTCCCTGTCAATATACTGCTGCAGCCGTTTTTGAATGATCTTCAGCAAAATTTTGCTTGTGTGTGATATTAATGATATTGTCCGATAATTTCCACATTCGGTTGGATCACCTTTCTTGGAAATAGGCGTAAATACGGATCTTTTCCAGTCAGTTGGCCAGGAAGCTGTCTTCCATATTTCTTGCCATAGATTAGTGAGCACCTCCAGCACTGCACCTGTTTGTTGAAACATCTCAACTGATATTCTGTCAATTCCTGAAGCCTTGTTTTTCACCAATGCCGTCACAGCAGCTTGGACTTCTTCCTTCAGTACCACTGGTTCCTGATTATATGCTACCTCTTGAAATGGTTGAACTTCGACTAATTCTTTTTGCTATAATGATTCTGTGTATTCTTTCCATCTTCTTTTGATGCTTCCTGCATCGTTTAATATTTTCCCCATAGAATACTTCACTATTGCAACTCAAGGCTTGAATTTTTTCTTCAGTTCTTTCAGCTCAAGAAATGCCGAGCATGTCCTTCCTTTTTGGTTTTCTATCTCCAGCTCTTTGCACATGTTGTTCTTTGTTTTCTTGAGCTGCCCTTTGAAATTTTCTATTCAGTTCTTTTACTTCATTATTTCTTCCTTTTGCTTTGGCTGCTCGACGTTCGTGAGCAAGTTTCAGAGTCTCCTCTGACGTCCATCATGGTCTTTTCTTTCTTTCCCATCTTTTCAATGACCTCTTGCTTTCTTCATGGATGATGTCCTTGATGTCATTCCAGAACTCGTCTAGTCTTCAGTCACTAGTATTCAATGCATCAAATCTGTTCTTCAGATGGTCTCTAAATTCAGGTGGGATATACTCAAGGTCATATTTTGGCTTTCATGGACTTGCTCTGATGTTCTTCAGTTTCAGTGTGAACTTGCACATGAGCCATTGATGGTCTGTTCCACAGTCGGCCCCTGGCCTTGTTCTGACTGATGATATCAAGCCTTCCCATCGTCTCTTTCCACAAAGGCAGTCAGTTTGATTCCTGTGTGTTCCATCTGGCGAGGTCCATGTGTGTAGTCACCGTTTATGTTGGTGAAAGAAGGTATTTGCAATGAAGAAGTCGTTGGTCTTGCAAAATTCTATCATTCGATCTCCGGCATTGTTTCTATCACCAAGGCCATATTTTCCAACTACCGATCCTTCTTCTTTGTTCCCAACTTTTGCATTAAAATCACCAATAATTATCAATGCATTGTGATTGTATCCTCAATCAATTTCAGACTGCAGCAGCTGATAAGAATCTTCTATTTCTTCATTTTTGGCCTTAGTGGTCGGTGCGTAAATTTGAATAATAGTCGTATTAACTGGTCTTCCTTGTAGGCGTATGGATATTATCCTGTCCCTGATAGTGTTGTACTTCAGGATAGATCTTGAAATGTTCTTTTTGACGATGAATGCAAAACCATTCCTCTTCAGGTTGTCGTTCCCAGCAGAGTAGACTAAATGATTGTCTGATTCAAAATGGCCAATACCAGTCCATTTCAGCTCACAAATGCCTGGGATATGGATGTTTATGTGTTCCATCTCATTTTTGACAGCTTCCAGTTTTCCTAGATTCATACTTTGTACATTCCAGGTTCTGATTATTAATGGATGTTTGCAGCCGTTTCTTCTCATTTTGAGTTGTGCCACATCAGCAAATGAAGGTCCCAGAAGCTTTACTCCATCCACGTCATTAAGGTCAACTCTACTTTGAGGAGGCCGGTCTTCCCCTGTCATCTTTTGAGTGCCTTCCAACCTGGGGGGCTCATCTTCCAGCACTGTATTAAACAATGTTGTGCTGCTATTCATAAGGTTTTCACTGGCTAATTCTTTCAGAAGTAGACTGCTGGGTCCTTTTTCCTAATTCGTCTTTGTCTGGAAGCTTAGCTGAAATCTGTCTTCCACGGGTGACCCTGCTGGTGTCTGTCTGAATACCAGTGGCATAGCTTCCAGCATCACAACAAGCAATCCCCCACAGTACAACAAACTGACAAACACATGGGGGGTAATGTCATGGGAGATCACTATTTTGGGGACCACAAGGATGACACAACTTGGGGAATTAAGACTTGCGGGGGAAAGAGGGGGGATGGAGTCAGGCCACGATGTGTGGAAATAGAAAGACCAGATGAATATGGAGAGGAAATGTGGCTCTTGGAGCAATGTGAGTAGGAAAGCATTCCAGGATCGGGTATCCCCAGTGCTTGAGGGAAAATGGGGCAAGCCATGGAAGACAAGGCTGAAGTCAGCGAGGGAGGGGTGTGGTGGGCCTCAGGATACCATGGTCTGATCTGCAGTTTCCAGGAAGTCCTCTTTCTGCTGCCTCCAGGCCCTCCCAAAGGTAAAATGAAGCCAGTGTGGTCACTGAATTGTGCCTGGGCCAAGGCTCCAAGGAACAGTGCAGCTGTGACTGGGGGACATTGCCTGTAGAAGCATTATGACCTCCATGGAGCAAAAGTTGCCAGGACAACCTCACACAGCTAGGCATCTGAAGGCCAACAGAGAGCTCCCCAAGGGGCACCGGTAAACCAGGTGGTTGTGGGACAGAACATCTACCAACTGCCTAGCACCAGGGCACACTGTGGTATGTGTGGACTCCACCGCTGCACTTGACTTTGAGACCCTCAACTCTTCTCAGTTCTCTTAGCTGCTGAGTGACCTCCAAAGAAAAGAGCTTTGGGACTTCCAGGGTACCCCCAAGTGGGAGGGGAAGCCAGAGAGGGAGAATGAGCCCTCTCCTTCCCCTGAGGCCCACCTCCCAGAAGGGCAGTGAGGGTTCTGTCAGTCCTAGAATTGCAGAGTTGGGAGATGATTTAAGGTCTTAACGTCTTAGCTTGGGCCTCTGTCCTATTCTCTGCATATTTATTTATGCACACGGCCCAGGCATCAAAGTGTGTTTGTTTAGCTATTCTCATCCTATTTGCCTTTGAAGTCTGAAATAGTGGTGAGCAGCTCCATACCAGCTCAGAAAAACACTACCTTCTTTTTTCTTTGTGAGACAAACTAACCAAAAAGAAGGTTATTTATAGCTTAAACATCTACGTTTTTCATATGTAGTTTTCTCAGTACCACATCCCAAGCTTTATATCAGCATTTGTCAGAGATACATGGAAGCCCCCTGTGCCTAGTTTGCTAAAAGGCACCATACAGATAATAAAATAGGGAGAAACTGAATATGCAAGAAAATACTTGGGGGGGGTCCCCTCTTTTCCTTTTCTTCTCTGTCCACTGGAAGAAAGGTAAAATTTGGATGCAGAAAATTGGAAAAGCCTGGAGAAGGAAAAATGGGCCAAATGGAGATTGTTAGCCTTGCCACCTGTATTGGCAGCCCTCAGGATTTGCTTTACCCAGAGACACTGCCTGCAAAGAGGCACCCAGATAAGACTGCAATGTGAGCATACTGTCTCTTGACCCCTTGTGAGCCTTCCTTCTACCACCTCTCTTGTGGAGCCCTGCAGGAGGCTCTAGGTTTTAAAATCACCTCCTTACTCAGGTTAGTCTGTGATCCTGGGTGGTGCAAATGTTTTGCAATTGGCCACTAACCCCAAAGGTTAGCAGTTCAAACCCACCAAGTGGCTCCACAGGAGAAAGGCCCCGGTGAACTACTTCTGTTAAGATTATAGTCAGGAAAACCCTATGAATCAGTTCTACCTTGTAACACAGAGGGTCACCATGAGTCAGGAGCTGACTCGATGGCAGCTAACAACATCACCACTCAGGTTAGTCTCTAATGCCCAGGTTTCCATTTCCAAATTGGAACTTGCATTTCTTGACCTTGTTCATCAATTATCCGATTAAAGTAATTCACGGGGAAGTAAAGCGTAAACTGCTTTTTAAGAGATTAATAACACAAATGGAAGGAACTAACAGATCCCTTTCTGGGGTGGCGTTTTACTTAACCATTTCATTGACCCAGCACAGCCACCATTGCAGAAGAGATGTCTACTATTAAGGGTTAGGTAACTTGTCCCAGTCAACAACTTCTAAGTGACAGTGTAGAGGTTCAAATTCCATCTGATTCCAAAGACTATGTTCTTTCCAAATAAAGACCATGTGAGAAAAATATTTCCTTAAGGGAGGAAAGATTCTATACATATCTGGTACTTCAGGTTCATGGTTTTTTTGACTCTTGTTCACCCTCCTCCCCACTGAAGTAAATGCATGGGATCGGCACTGCAGCCACATACACCTCCCTCAAGCCCCAGGGAAATCTCTGTAACAGAGTAATTACTTAGAGGAGGGGACGTGGGTTGGCACAAGAAAAGCACAATCACAAATGCGCCAGCTCTGAGTGATTGGTGCATTGAGGCTGGTGTGTTATTTCCTTTCTGGCATTCCTGCCGAAATGGCTTGCCGGCAGGTACCAATTAAGCCATTGTTGTGTGTGTGGAGTCGATTCTGACTCAGCGACCTTATAGGACAGAGTAGAACTGCCCCATAGAGCTTCTAAGGAGCAGCTGGTAGATTTGAACTGCTAACCTTTTTTGGTTAGCAGCTGAGCTCTTAACCACTACGCCACCAGAGCTCCAGTTAAGCCACAGTAACTAATATTTGAAAAAGAGGAAGACCCACAGTGCGATGGATTGAAAGTGGCTGCAGCAATGGGCTCAAACATAGCAATGGTCTTGAGGATGGTGCAGGACCAGGCAGTATTTCCTCCTATTGTACGTGGGGTCGCTGTGAGTCAGAATCTACTTGATGGCACCTAAGAACAACAACTAATAACAACTTCTTAAGAAAAACGGAAAATGAGAGCGTTTAAATCAATTCAGGACATTTAATTGTTACCATGTCAATGTTCTCAAACAAAAATGCTAATTTGGACATTATTTACAATTAACTTATAATATAATGCTACTTTTGTTTAATTTAACAAGATAAATTATCTCTTGGGAATGAAAATAACAAAATGAATTAAATACAATGGCTGCGTATTTTTCATGAAATAGATGAGATTCTTAAAACCTTGATTATAGGCAAAAAAACAAACAAAGACTTGAGAAAAGATAAAATCATATACAGAATTAAATATCCCATCTAAATTAAATTAGTAAAAACTAAGCTGTGGGAATTTAGGTAGGGAAGTTGAGTTTCTTATCTTACTTAGGAACCCTACGGCCTACTAAGAAATATGTTACATTATTTACTGCTTTCAAATTTAATAAATCTTAAACTAACTATGATGTTCAGAGACTGGAATGTCATAGTTCTCTGAATTCCCTGGTTAATATGGTTAACCATAGTTTTTTTTTTTTTTAGTTCAGACTTTCTTTTTTAAAATCTTTTAAAAAAAAAAGCTTTTGTCTGTTTTCCTGTCTAGTAAGTACACTCAATGTGCTTACCAGAGAATCTTTATCCCAGAACCTTAGAACCATTATTAAACTATGCAATGTTTATGAAAAGTATAAGAAATTGAACTGAATTTATAACAACTGTTACTTTTTGATAAGCATCTTACAGGAGTTAATTTAGTTGTGAGTAAACTCTTCCAAGTAAAAAAGTGAGAAGTAAAGCCAAGGGATCTATTTGAAGTTTCATTGAGTTCTATCTCAGTAAACAAAGGTTTCCTCTATTTTCCCAGTTCAACAAACACTCACTAAGCACCTATTTGACATGGTGGTTTCAAAAAATAGATTCTATCTTTCGTTTAAAAGATCAAAGATGGAATCAATATGCAGTAGTAATTGAATGTATCACATACAACCCATTGCGTCAAATTGATTCTAACTCACGACAACAGAATAGAACTGCCCCATAGGGTTTCCAAGGCTGTAATCTTTATGCAAGCAGACAGTCACATCTTTTGCTCACAGGGTGGCTGGTTAGTGGGTTAAAACCACCAACCTTTCAGTTAGCAGTTGAGCACTTTAACCACTACACCAACAGGGCTTCTGCCTATACATTGAAGTACACATAAAGCACACTGAGAATCGAAATTCAAATGTCTCGAGAATTAATAGAGAAGAATAAGGAAGAACTACAGAGAAGATGACAATTGAATTAACCTTGAAAAAGCGTGTATGAGATGTCTAGGCAGAGGGAAGGTGGTAGATAGGTCATTCCAGAAAAAAGAAATAGCACTGATAAAGGCATGTGGATATAACCATACGGTACTTAGAGTAAATAGTGATTTTTTTTTCCCTATATGTAGTCCAGAGTGTATGGTGGGAGATGCAGAGAGGATGGCTATGATGCCAGAAAGGGAGACAGGAATAAGGTTTGTGAGAGCCCGTAATTGTGTACTAATGCAATTTGTCTTAGAAAGCACTGGAGGGCCAACAGAAGTTTTTAAGCAGGAGAATGGTATGATGAAATTTGACTTTTGGAAAGTCATCATAATGGGAGTGTGGAGGATGGCTTGGATGGAGCAAGACTAGAGACAAAAAAAGACGACGTGCTTCTTGCAGCAGTCGTTAAATTGGACTATGAGAGCCTGGGCTAGAGCAGTGACAATGCAGATGGAGAGGAAGGGAGAGATCTGGGAGTCTTTCTGAAGTAAGATCAGTAGAAATTGTTGATCAAGTCATTTAGATGATAGGATTTCTAAATGAATAAAGAAATAGTTTACTTCTGTAAAATAGGGAGGATAGAAGGATAAAGAGGTTTAGAAGAAAGATCAGGAATTTTAATTTGTACTGGGAGGATCCTAGGAGCCTATAGGATGTCCAAATGAAGATCACTAAGAGGCAGTTGGATGCGTCATTGCATGACTGAATCCCCAAAAAGAGCATCTTAATCTATGTAAAGTCAGAAGTTTAATGAGTAGAAAATAGTAAATAATACAAATTGTTTTTGTTATTAGGTGCCATCAAGTTGATTCTGACTCATAGCAACCCTAGTACAACAGAATGAAACACTGCACAGTCCTTCACCGTCCTCACAATTGTTGCTATGTTTGAGCCCACTGTTGAAGCCACTGTGTAAACGCATCTCACTGAGTTGTTGTTAGGTGCCCTTGAGTATGTCCCGACTCATAGCAACCTCACGTCCAATAGGAGGAAACACTGCCAAGTCCTGCATCACCCTCACAACCGTTATGCTTGAGCCCATTGTTGCAGCCATCTCATTGAGGGGCTTCCTCCTTTTTGCCGACCCTTTACTTTACCAAGCATGACGTCGTTCTCCAGAGACTGGTCCGTCCTGATAACATATCCAAAGTATTTGAGAAGCCTCGCCATACTCACTTTTAAGGAGCATTCTGACTGTACTTCTTCCAAGACAGATTTGTTCATTCTTCTGGCAGTCCATGGTATATTTGATATTCTTCACCAACACCATAATTCAAAGGCATCAATCCTTCCTTCTTCAGTCTTCCTATTCATTGCCCAGCTTTCACATGCATATGAGGCAACTGAAAATAAAGTGGCTTGAGTCAGGCACACCATAGTCCTCAAAGTGACACATTTGCTTTTTAACATTTTAAAGAGGTTTTTTGCAGCAGATTTGTCCAATGAAATGCATTATTTGATTTCTTGACTGCTACTTCCATGGATATTGATTGTGGATCCAAGTAAAATGAAATCCTTGACAACTTCAATATTTCTTTGATTATCATGATGTTGCTTATTGGTCCAGCTGTGAGGATTTTTGTTTTCTTTGTGTCGAGGTACAATCCATACTGAAGACTGTGGTCTTTTGATTTTCATCAATATATGCTGCACGCCCTCTTTGCTTTCAGCAAGGAAGGTTGTGTCATCTGCATAATGAAGGTTGTTAACAACACAAATATTCAACATTAAATGGGTAATCTGCAAACAGATACTGAAAAACCCCAAAACCCATTCAGCACTCCTAATTAGGAAGTCTGAAGAGGTGAGTTTTTTTTTTTTAATGTGTGTGCCATTCAAGCCTCAGTTTTCCCACTATTTCAGGCTCCATTAAACCTTTATCTCAGCTCACCCCAACAGAACCCCATGAAACAACCACCTTCGCTGGCTCCAGTTGATTTCCCAATTGAAACTCAAACCTTTTGATTCCTTATTAAGGAACCCTTTCTGATTCTATAAAAAAATATTGTAGATAAGGTATTTTATTCTGTCTAGTGGATCTCACCTTTCCCTCTATGTTCTGTTATGCTGACCATGTACATTTGCCCCATTCATTTCTTCAAAGCTGCCTGTGTACAGCCCCCAACGCCGCTCCTTTCTATGGAAGATTCTTGTACTTGTATTCAGGCATGTTAGAGTCAGTGTTCCCTGCAAGTCAGCCCACTGTATGAACTAAAAGTTCAATCCCAGCTCTACACCAGGATTCAGTCATTCCTACCAATGACCATGTAGATGTACTGGATTGCTGTTAACTCAATAAAAATAGCCAATTTCTCATCTGAACACAAAAAAAGGAGTTTTATCGCAAAGATTTAAGCACCTTGTATAATCAAATTTCCCGTATAAAATCGAGAGGATAGTTTCATATTTGCTTTGGATTACTGTTAAATCACTTTGCTTTAAGGTACAGTAAGCAATGCAATTCTTTAGGTGATTCTACCAAAACAGCCGCTAGGGTAGAACACATGGAAAAATCAACATAGTGTGAAACAAGAAAATTTGTTGGGAGATTGAATACAAATTGAGGCCAAGGATAAAAAGTAGTTGAATCACTTTTTTTCTTGTCATGATTCTAATTCAGTGGATTTCAACCCCAGCTGTGGGTAAGAATCATCTGTATAGTTGTTGTTTTCCAAAAAATACTGTGTTTGTGTCCCAGTTCCAGAGTTTCAGTAGGTCTTCCATGTGTACTTTTAAAAGATTCATCATTCTGGAAGCTTTTTTTCTTGACACATGAAAAAAAGACCTTTCAGAAGAAACTTTAAATGACCATCAATATGTATTCATTCAGCCAACATATGAATATCCAGTGTGACCAGGATAGGTGGGAGTGGGAGTTAAGTCCTGTACAACACGGTTTGTGCTCTAGGTAAGCTATTGGCATGTTTCTGAGAGACAATCTGTACTGCTCAGGATTTCTCTGGGCATTTCTGGAACTGCAAATGGAATCAGGCCTTAGTTCATGTTCCTTAAATACAAGTTAGCTCTCCCCTCCTCTCCCTGCCAAAAAAATTACCCAGTCTACCCAAAAACATTTGTCAACCTGTAAAAAGTGAGGTGAAAGGTACACCCACCCAACTCTTGGCTAGATATGGTAATAAGAGTTGCTGTAACAGATTAGGGGAGATTGTAACAGGGCCAGGAGGAATTAACAGTAATAGCGAGGGATCAGTTTAGTCCCCAAGGCTCTGACCCTCTTTCTCCACCCAAGGTCCTGTCATGACAAATGAAGAATGATGACATGAGGACCTTGGCTGACCAATCCTCTTAGCTGGGAAATGTGACTCCCCAGGGACGTCACCAGTGAGAATAACGGGTGATCAAGGACATCAAGGAGGAAGTCGAAGCAGCTCTAAGGATCCAAAAATCTTGACCCTGACTACACTTAAGCCCATCTCACCTGAACCTCCAGATCTGATCTGCACATTGATAATTGGATTCAGCCCCCACTGTCATCAAGAACCACTCTCCTGACTAGGCCTGCAGTTGATACTGCCTATTTTAACAGGATCAGGTGAAAATAAGCAGCTCTGAGCCCCCAAGATTCAAGGACAAGGCACAAAAGAGTTAGAATCATGTACTTCATCATAGCTACCATTTACTGAGTGCCTGCTCTTTGTAGCCTCTGAGTTAAGTGCTTTATATCCACTATCTCATCCAAATACTTTAAGCAGTGCTTAAGGGTCAGCTTAATGAAGGATAAGTCTGACTCTGTGTGAGCTGATTGTTTCTGTGAAGGTCTCGGGCTTTCTAAACCCCTCTAAGGGAGCTCACAGCTTCTGACAGAGAGCAGTGATCTCGTAATTAACTGGTTTGGGTTCCCTTAAAAATATTTTTAGATGTTGGAGAGGGAGGTATGTGTTGAAGATATTATCTACAGGTTTGAGGACTGGTTGTGAGTGAGATAATCTAGTCCTCAGTCTGGTCCAATAGGGTGTGGAAGAATGGAGAAAAAGAGGGAATGAAGCTTTTTAGAGAAAAATGTTAGAGCTAGAGTGACCATAGAGAGTATTTGGCCCAATCTTTCACTTCAAATCAGAGGAAACAGAGATTTGGAGAGGTTAAGTGATTGCCTAGAGTCACTTGAAATATTAAGGGCTGAAAGAGGAAGAGGACTCCAGGCCTCCAGCTCTTCACATGGGGGTTCTTCTGGCTAAAGCAGCGTGTGTGGTTCTCAAGAAAATCAGCCAACTCTCAAACAAAAGAAAATGAAATTGTTGAGGAAACGTTACTGGGTTGCAAACAGATGAACAGCAGTGGCCACAGGAAAAGATGCTTCGTATGTGGCGGCTACAGGAATAAATAGAAAGGACCAGGGCATCAGAGGTAATGTAGGCAGCATGTGACTAGGTGGCCAAAGGATGGCCTAAGCGGCTAATGCCTTTGGGAGTTGAAAAGGAGGGATCGCTGAGGGAGGCTGCCATACCCAGGTGGAGAAGAAATCGTTGGACAAGTTTTATCCTTCAGCTTAAAAGGCACAAGCATCTCAGGTTCACGAGGAGGGCGATGTGCTTTTCTGTAATACTAAAGAGGTGCTCCCCAGCAGCACAGGGTTTACTTTAAAAAACGAGGAACAGTAGATCGAAGCACTTCAGTGTATTTGGCATTTAAATTGCATTTTAGACACCTGAATTTTCTGCCTAAACTGATTGACATAAAAGCATATTGGGTTCCACAAAGTTCTACTTAGAGATTAGCATTAGTAATGCTTAGTAACCTCTACCAGTTAGGTGGGATTTTTTTTTTATGACACACATGCAAAGAAAGTTGAGCCAGCAACATGTTTTTGTTGTTTACTACTGCTTTTATCTATCCTGAATCATCTCTAATTTTTTATAGTCAGCCAGAGGTCACGTTATTGTTGCTGGTTGTTAGGTGCGGTTGAGCTGGTTCCAACTCACAGCGAAGCTATGTACATCAGAATGAAACGTTAACTGGTCCTGCACCATTCTCACAATTGTTGCTGTGTTTGAGCCCATTGTTGCAGCCGCTGTATGAATCCATCTTGTTGAGGGTCTTCCTCTTTTTCACTGACGCTATACCTTACCAACATGATATTCTTCTCCAGGAACTGCTCCCTCCAATAACATGTCCAAAGTATGTAAGACGAAGTTTCGCCATCCTTGCTTCTAAGGAGCATTCTGATTGTACTTCTTCCAAGACAGATCTGTTCGTTCTTTTGGCAGTCCATGGTATATTAAATATTCTTTGCCAGCACCATAATTCAAAGGTGTCAATTATTCTTCTGTCTTCCTATTCTTTGTCCAGCTTTCACATTCATATAGGTCGATTGAAAATACCATGGATTGAGTCAGGCGCACCTTAGTCCTCAAACTGACATCTTTGCTTTTTAACACTTTAAAGAGGTCTTTTGCAGCAGATTTGCCCAATGCAATGCGTCTTTTGATTTCTTGACTGCTGCTTCCATGGGCATTGCTTGTGGATTCAAGTAAAATGAAATCCTCGACAACTTAATGTCACGTTATTACTGAGGCAAAAAGTTTCTATCAGCAGGAAAAAGTTCATTCTTAATGCATTAGCACCTCAACAAGGCCTACTGATTCCACTTCTAAAAAGATTCACGGAAGTCTCTCTTCCTCTCCAATCTCACTGTGCTGCACTAGTCCAAACTTCCATAACCTCTTAACATTCTATTAAAAGAATCTGGTCCCAACTGTTTTTTTGCCTGCAGAGAAACT
This sequence comes from Elephas maximus indicus, assembly GCF_024166365.1. NCBI lineage: Eukaryota > Metazoa > Chordata > Mammalia > Proboscidea > Elephantidae > Elephas > Elephas maximus. The sequence continues at coordinate 308,171 of NC_064830.1, read as the reverse complement.
TATTAAGTAACTAATACACTCCAATTTCTAGACGTTGATAGATTACGTATTCTATTTGTATATTGCAAATTCTATGCCAGACATTCAAGGCCAGAGCAGAGCTTGTTCTTACAGTCTTCTGGAATTTTCAGAGTTTGATATTCCTCAGAGGAATCTTTAAAGCCTTAAGTTTGGAGTTTGATAATTCTAACTAGTCTTCTTTTTGTTCACATTAATCCACCAGTGTTGGAAAGTCATGCTTTAGGCCATCTGCAAATTTTTGTAAACCCACTATCCTTTCCATTTGTCATTAGAAATTCTACATGAGACATAGAATCCAATTTTCAGAAAAATCGAAAACATAGGAAGTCCAAATAAGAATCACTTAATCAAGGAAAACATTGCTCTGTTAAATTTAAACAAACAGTTTTGTTCCTAGCCAAGATATATTTATTGTCATTTCCAGAATTACTCTTATAAGTATCTGGTTATCATAACCACAAAAAGACAGCTTATTAGTTTTAACTGCTGGATAAAAGCATGTAGCATTTTCAAGATTTCTTGTTTCACCCTTTTAACCCAAAGAATATCTATAAATAGATGGTAAAGTCTGGGATTTCCACAGCTAAGTGCTACTATAAATAGTTTTAAACATTTTCCCACTTCATGCTTTCTTAAAGAACATTCCCCACTTCCTTTCTTGGATAACCTCTGGGAATAAAGTGAGATTGCATTCAGACTTTTATTGAGAGAGTTTAATAAAACTCTTTTAATGAACCTACTGGTAACTCTAAACATTCATCAGATGCTGAAAATAAAAAGACAACAAACTTATTAATTTAAATAGATATTTCTAAGGAACGCATGTTTAAAATAAGCTTTTAGTAACTTCATCCATTTTCTCTTTTTAATGGGAATTTTCTACAAAAAAAAAAAAAAAACCAAAACCAGGACCATCCATTTAACAGTTCTGATTTAATTTACGTGCAATTTATTCTTATTTTCTTGAGAACTTAACAAGATTGTGCACTTGGTGGCTACAAAATGAAAGAATCACATTTCTTTCAGCTTTTCTTATACATAAACATACAGAATAAGAGTTGTAAATTCACCTCAGTTTTTAGGTATCCAGCCTGTTTGTCTTGCTTCTTTTTGAAAAACTACGCACAAGACCCCAGGTCAAATAGCCCCAAAGTTTCTTAATTCTTCATAACATTCCTGTCATTAAAAGCTTTCCCATGGTATATGCCTGTGGCAGATAGACCAATGCCAGAGCAGTGCAGAATTGCCTAACGAGATTTCCCCAGAGCGGGACACCTAATGCCTGCCTTCTAGCAACCTCTGCTGGTGGCTATTTCAGACAGAGAAGAAAGTGAAATTAGCTAGTCTTCTAAATGTCAGGGAAATTAACCAGCAAGAGAACAGCAATGAGAACAGGTAATGTTAGCAAAGCTTATGTCCCTACTTTACATTTTGGTAAAAGTAGAAAAAGGAAGAACTGTTAAAGATTTACAAATTATTAATGACTTTTTAAAACTATGAATATAGTGGTATCCTCAAAGGAATCTTTCTTCTTTCTTTCCTTCATACATTTAGTCATTCCACCAGTATTTCTGTGTAGCTAGTTTTTTTTTTTTTTTTTAGCCTGTACGAGATGGTGAAAATATAAGACAAAATAAGCATGGTTTCCTGACTCCTAAGGAAATCACAATATAGCAGGGAATGTTAAGCAATGTCATGGATTGAATTGTGTCCCATCAAAATATCTGTCAACTTGGCTAGGCCATGACTCCCAGTATCATGTGATTGTCCACCATTTTGTCATCTGATGCAATTTTCCTATGTGTTGTAAACCCAACTTCTATGATGTTAATGAGGCAGTTATGTTAATGAGGCAGGACAGAAATCTACAAGAATGGGCTGTGTTTTAAGTCAATCTCTTTTGAGATACAAAACAGAGAAGCAAACAGAGAGACAAGGGGACCTCACACCACCAAGAAAGCAACATGGGAGCAGAGCAAGTCCTTTGAACCTGAGGCACCTGTGCTGAGAAGCTCCTAGACGAGGGAAAGATTGATGACAAGGACCTTCCCCCAGAGCCAACAGACACAGAAAGCCTTCCCCTGGAGTTGGCACCCCAAATTCAGACTTCTAGCCTCCTAGACTGTGAGAGAATAAATTTCTCTTTGTTGAAGCCATCCACTTGTGGTATTTCTGTTATAGCAGCAGTATATAACTAAGACAAAAAAAAATGCACTGTTAGAAATGTTCTACAGAAGTGTGGGTAAAATGCTATAAGAAAACAAGACAGAGATGATTAGCTTTATATAATCATATAAATCACTATATTAAATGGGGCAAGATAAGAGCTTCAAACCAATTTTTTACTCTTTAAAAGTTTTTTTTTTTTTTAAGTGCAAAAGAAAAGTCAAAGTAAATACTATGGTAAAAAAAAAAATTTTTTTTTTTTTTTGGTAGGAGCCTAAAATTAAGACAGAAACAGAATAAAAAACAAAATGTATGCTTTGAAGATCTAAAATCTTGCCATTTAGCAAGCATTCTAGCATCCAACATTAGAGCAAATAATCAGTTGAACAAGTCATGGTCTCGAAAAGAAAAAAGTAAGCCCATTGCTTCAAAAAAAGTAAAACTTTTCTTAATTAAAAAAGGTCTTTTCTTACAAATTCCATTATATCAAAACATTTAAGTCATTAAAAGCTATTATACGGGGAATGTATAGGCAAAAAATTTTTGTATAGGCGAGAACTAGAAAGGACCATAGAATTACAGTAATTTGGCACTGATGCATTCATCGAATACATACATAGTGCCTTCTGTGTGCCAGGCACACTTCTGGATGCTGCTGACACAATAGTTAATAAACCATGTAGAACTCTCTGCCCACGTGTAGTTTATATGCTGATGGGGAGACAGAAAATGAACCAGAGAGATGAGTGTGGCTGATAGGCTCCAAAGACGACTACTGACAATTCCTGTCCTCACCATGTGCACTTGCCACTGTTCCCTGTAAAAGGTGGAATGTATTTCCTGTCCTCTTGAATCTGCCTTGACCTGTAAAACATCTGTAGAATAGAGAATAGAGCAAAAGTGAATATTGTACCTGTTCTAGCCCTTGCCTTTAAGAGGCCTAGCAGCTTCCGTATTTGTTCGCTTGAAACCTTGAGCCACTATGTAAGAAGTTTGATTGTCCTGATGGAGAGAAGTGCCAGAGATATGAGTGAAGCCCTCTTTGGCATCCCAGCCCCAGCTGAGCTCCCAGACAAATGCAGCTAGCTGTGTTGTGACTCTAGTTGGCAACACATGTGGCAGAAGGACCACCCAGCTGAGCCCAACCAAACCATAGAATCATGAAAAATAATAAATTGTTGTTTTAAGACACTAAGTTTAGGGAGTGGTTTGTTACCCAACAAAACCTAATTGAAACAATAGATAAAATGTATAGTAAGTTAGTTATAGATAGCACAGTGTTGTGCTGGAGCCTACGAGTATTGGCTCACAAGAGTCCATCGTTAAATTTTAGGGAATGTTATGAGCCACAACTAGAAGTTAAATTATACAAACTTATAGTTAGATATAATTAAATCAATTATATTAACTTCTTTTTTATATTATTTTACTACTTCCTATGGTCTTGAGTTTATTTACGTCCATCATGTCAGTATGGTAGCAATACTACACAATGGTCAGCTACCGTGCATCTCTTCCCAACTCTGTGTTCAGTCAGAGTACTGACAACACATACATTTGGCAGTGTTACAAACCAGACTTTGGTTGTTTTGTTGATTGCATATGACTTAAGACAGTGACGGAGAAAGTGTCAATCATGTAGGTTAAATTTAAAAGTATGTTGTGTCTATAGCTGTTACATTGGAATAGCACAAAAATTTGAGGAAGTAGTCTTCCAGAAAATTATTATCCAATTTGGGAAACAAATGAATGACATCCCAACATAATATTTGTTGTTTCACTTTGGTCTTCCTCATTCACACAAACGAAAATATCAACCAGTGTTCATGTGGGAACCATGCTCCTTCAACAACTGCAACCAGAGATTGGCTACAAATACAAGAGTTCTGCAAAAGTTAACAAAAGCCCTTGTGAGAATCGCTTAGCTATATGGAATTTACAGAAAATACAATTAGGAATATTGTATATTTTAGTATTATTTGTAAATTGTGTGCTGAATGTCCTTTATAGCATTAAAATTTAGAATAAACTTATATATACACACAGATCCTTTTTCCCCCCGAGAGCCAGCTGTTAAACAGCTACAAGTGCACCACTGGTTATTTGTAGTGTATTTGTAGCATAACCTACCAAGGCAGTGGTGGTCCAGTGTAGAATTCTCCCCTTCCATGCAGGAGACCTGCGTTTGACTTCCAGCCAATGCGCCTCATACACAGCTACCACCTGTCTGAAAGTAAAGACCTGTGTGTTGCTACGATGCTTAGCATGTTTCAGTGGCACTTCCGGACTAAGACAGACCAGGAAAAAGGCCTGGTGATCTACTTTCAAAAATCAGCCAGTGGGAAATCAGCGGGGGCGGAGCCAAGATGGCGGACTAGGCAGACGCTACCTCGGATCCCTCTTACAACAAAGACACGGAAGAACAAGTGAATCGATCACATACATAACAATCTACGAACCCTGAACAACAAACACAGATTTAGAGACGGAGAACGAACTAATACGGGGAAGCAGCGATTGTTTCCAGAGCCTGGAGCCAGCGTACCAGTCAGGTACGGCACGAGCACAGAGAGCTGCTCCACCCCCCTGAACTAACCCCGGGAGGGGGACCAGCCGGTTCCACGGGCGGCGTGGGGCGCAGCCGGTAGGAGAAGTCCCCGGGAGGCAGTGACTGGTCTTGGAGCAGAAAGAGCAGCGTCCGAGCCGGGGAACCGTCCCGCAGGGATTTGGACTGGACGCAGGTACGGCATAAACACGGAGAGTTGCTCCACCCCCCTGAACTAACCCCGGGAAGGGGACCAGCCGGGTCGCGCGGGCAGCGTGGGACGCAGCCAGTAGGAGAAGTCCCCGGGAGGCAGCGACTGGTATTGGAGTGGGGAGAACAGCATCCCAGCTGGGACACTCGGTCACGACACAAGCACGGGGAGCTGCTCCACCCATCTGAACTAACCCCGGGAGGAGGCCCAACTGGTTCTCGGGAGCAGCACGGCCACGCGGCTGGAGGGACGAGAAGTCCCCGGGAGGCAGCGACTGATTTTGGAGTCGAGAGTGCACCGTCCCAATAGGGGAGCCTTGACGCTGGGCGTGGGGCTGGAAGCGGAGGATCTGACTGTGACTCCAGCGGGCCAGACCCCCCGGGGGCAATCTCCACACAGCCAGCACACATAGGCGACGCACCTGCGGGAATCTAAGATATAATAGTCATTCCAAGCAAGACAAGCAACTCTGGCTATATTCTGAGGTGCTACTCTCCTATCTCTCTGTTCAGTCCCCCACCCTCCCCAGGTGGCTTCATTAACATCTGAATAGCCTGAGCCAGAAGGAGAACTCTGATAAGGATCTGACTGCATTTTTTTTTTTAGCGGATTTTCTGGAAAAACTAGTTTCCCAGTGATGGCTCAGAGACAACAATCCATATCAAACCACTTAAAGAAGCAGACCGTGACAGCTTCTCCAACCCCCCAAACAAAAGAATCAAAATCTTTCCCAAATGAAGATACAATCTTGGAATTATCAGATACAGAATATAAAAAACTAATTTACAGAATGCTTAATGATATCACAAATGAAATTAGGATAACTGCAGAAAAAGCCAAGGAACACACTGATAAAACTGTTGAAGAACTCAAAAAGATTATTCAAGAACATACTGGAAAAATTAATAAGTTGCAAGAATCCATAGAGAGACAACATGTAGAAATCCAAAAGATTAACAATAAAATAACAGAATTAGACAACGCACTAGGAAGTCAGAGGAGCAGACTCAAGCAATTAGAATGCAGACTGGGACATCTGGAGGACCAGGGAATCAACACCAACATAGCTGAAAAAAAATCAGATAAAAGAATTAAAAAAAATGAAGAAACCCTAAGAATTATGTGGGACTCTATCAAGAAGGATAACGTGCGGGTGATTGGAGTCCCAGAACAGGGAGGGCGGACAGAAAACACAGAGAAAATAGTTGAAGAACTCCTGACAGAAAACTTCCCTGACATCATGAAAGACGAAAGGATATCTATCCAAGATGCTTATCGAACCCCATTTAAGATTGACACAAAAAGAAAAACACCAAGACATATTATCATCAAACTCACCAAAACCAAAGATAAACAGAAAATTTTAATAGCAGCCAGGGAGAAAAGAAAGGTTTCCTTCAAGGGGGAATCAATAAGAATATGTTCTGACTACTCAGCAGAAACCATGCAGGCAAGAAGGGAATGGGACGACATATACAGAACACTGAAGGAGAAAAACTGCCAGCCAAGGATCATATATCCAGCAAAACTCTCTCTGAAATATGAAGGCGAAATTAAGATATTTACAGACAAACACAAGTTTAGAGAATTTGCAAAAACCAAACCAAAGCTACAAGAAATACTAAAGGATATTGTTTGGTCAGAGAACCAATAATATCAGATATCAGCACAACACAAGGTCACAAAACAGAACGTCCTGATATCAACTCAAATAGGGAAATCACAAAAACAAACAAATTAAGATTAATTAAAAAAAAATACACATAACAGGGAATCATGGAAGTCAATAGGTAAAAGATCACAATAATCAAAAAGAGGGACTAAATACAGGAGGCACTGAACTGCTATATGGAGAGTGATACAAGGCGATATAGAACAATACAAGTTAGGTTTTTACTTAGAAAAATAGGGGTAAATAATAAGGTAACCACAAAAAGGTATAACAACTCTATAACTCAAGATAAAAACCAAGAAAAACGTAACGACTCAACTAACATAAAGTCAAGCACTATGAAAATGAGGATCTCACAATTTACTAAGAAAAACGCCTCAGCACAAAAAAGTATGTGGAAAAATGAAATTGTCAACAACACACATAAAAAGGCATCAAAATGACAGCACTAAAAACTTATTTATCTATAATTACCCTGAATGTAAATGGACTAAATGCACCAATAAAGAGACAGAGAGTCACAGACTGGATAAAGAAACACGATCCATCTATACGCTGCCTACAAGAGACACACCTTAGACTTAGAGACACAAACAAACTAAAACTCAAAGGATGGAAAAAAGTATATCAAGCAAACAATAAGCAAAAAAGAAGAGGAGTAGCAATATTAATTTCTGACAAAATAGACTTTAGACTTAAATCCACCACAAAGGATAAAGAAGGACACTATATAATGATAAAAGGGACAATTGATCAGGAAGACATAACCATATTAAATATTTATGCACCCAATGACAGGGCTGCAAGATACATAAATCAAATTTTAACAGAATTGAAAAGCGAGATAGATACCTCCACAATTATAGTAGGAGACTTCAACACACCAGTTTCGGAGAAGGACAGGACATCCAGTAAGAAGCTCAACAGAGACACGGAAGATCTAATTACAACAATCAACCAACTTGACCTCATTGACTCATACAGAACTCTCCACCCAACTGCTGCAAAATATACTTTTTTTTCTAGCGCACATGGAACATTCTCTAGAATAGACCACATATTAGGTCATAAAACAAACCTTTGCAGAGTCCAAAACATCGAAATATTACAAAGCATCTTCTCAGACCATAAGGGAATAAAACTAGAGATCAATAACAGAAAAACTAGGGAAAAGAAATCAAATACTTGGAAAATGAACAATACCCTCCTGAAAAAAGACTGGGTTATAGAAGACATCAAGGAGGGAATAAGGAAATTCATAGAAAGCAACGAGAATGAAAATACTTCCTATCAAAACCTCTGGGACACAGCAAAAGCAGTGCTCAGAGGCCAATTTATATCAATAAATGCACACATACAAAAAGAAGAAAGAGCCAAAATCAGAGAACTGTCCCTACAACTTGAACAAATAGAAACTGAGCAACAAAAGAATCCATTAGGCACCAGAAGAAAACAAATAATAAAAATTAGAGCTGAACTAAATGAATTAGAGAACAGAAAAACAATTGAAAGAATTAACAAAGCCAAAAGCTGGTTCTTTGAAAAAATTAACAAAATTGATAAACCATTGGCTAGACTGACTAAAGAAATACAGGAAAGGAAACAAATAACCCGAATAAGAAATGAGAAGGACCACATCACAACAGACCCAAATGAAATTAAAAGAATCATTTCAGATTATTATGAAAAATTGTACTCTAACAAATTTGAAAACCTAGAAGAAATGGATGAATTCCTGGAAAAACACTACCTACCTAAACTAACACATTCAGAAGTAGAACAACTAAATAGACCCATAACAAAAAAAGAGATAGAAATGGTAATCAAAAAAAAACTCCCAACAAAAAAAAAGCCCTGGCCCGGACGGCTTCACTGCAGAGTTCTACCAAACTTTCAGAGAAGAGTTAACACCACTACTACTAAAGGTATTCCAAAGCATAGAAAATGACAGAATACTACCCAACTCATTCTATGAAGCCACCATCTCCCTGATACCAAAACCAGGTAAAGACATTACAAAAAAAGAAAATTATAGACCTACATCCCTCATGAACATTGATGCAAAAATCCTCAACAAAATTCTAGCCAATAGAATCCAACAACACATCAAAAAAATAATTCACCCTGATCAAGTGGGATTTATACCAGGTATGCAAGGCTGGTTTAATATCAGAAAAACCATTAATGTAATCCATCACATAAATAAAACAAAAGACAAAAACCACATGATCTTATCAATTGATGCAGAAAAGGCATTTGACAAAGTCCAACACCCATTCATGATAAAAACTCTTACCAAAATAGGAATTGAAGGAAAATTCCTCAACATAATAAAGGGCATCTATGCAAAGCCAACAGCCAATATCACTCTAAACGGAGAGAACCTGAAAGCATTTCCCTTGAGAATGGGAACCAGACAAGGATGCCCTTTATCACCGCTCTTATTCAACATCGTGTTGGAAGTCTTAGCCAGGGCAATTAGGCTAGACAAAGAAATAAAAGGTATCCGGATTGGCAAGGAAGAAGTAAAGTTATCACTATTTGCAGATGACATGATTATATACACAGAAAACCCTAAGGAATCCTCCAGAAAACTACTGAAACTAATAGAAGAGTTCGGCAGAGTCTCAGGTTATAAGATAAACATACAAAAATCACTTGGATTCCTCTACATCAACAAAAAGAACACCGAAGAGGAAATAACCAAATCAATACCATTCACAGTAGCCCCCAAGAAGATAAAATACTTAGGAATAAATCTTACCAAGGATGTAAAAGACCTATACAAAGAAAACTACAAAGCTCTACTACAAGAAATTCAAAAGGACATACTTAAGTGGAAAAACATACCTTGCTCATGGATAGGAAGACTTAACATAGTAAAAATGTCTATTCTACCAAAAGCCATCTATACATTTAACGCACTTCCGATCCAAATTCCAATGTCATATTTTAAGGGGATAGAGAAACAAATCACCAAGTTCATATGGAAGGGAAAGAAGCCCCGGATAAGCAAAGCACTACTGAAAAAGAAGAAGAAAGTGGGAGGCCTCACCTTACCTGACTTCAGAACCTATTATACAGCCACAGTAGTCAAAACAGCCTGGTATTGGTACAACAACAGACACATAGACCAATGGAACAGAATTGAGAACCCAGACATAGATCCATCCACGTATGAGCAGCTGATATTTGACAAAGGACCAGTGTCAATTAACTGGGGAAAAGATAGCCTTTTTAACAAATGGTGCTGGCATAACTGGATATCCCTTTGCAAAAAAATGAAACAGGACCCATACCTCACACCATGCACAAAAACTAACTCCAAGTGGATCAAAGACCTAAACATAAAGACTAAAACGATAAAGATCATGGAAGAAAAAATTGGGACAACCCTAGGAGCCCTAATACAAGGTATAAACAGAATACAAAACATTACCAAAAATGATGAAGAGAAACCCGATAACTGGGAGCTCCTAAAAATCAAACACCTATGCTCATCTAAAGACTTCTCCAAAAGAGTAAAAAGACCACCTACAGACTGGGAAAGAATTTTCAGCTATGACATCTCCGACCAGCGCCTGATCTCTAAAATCTACATGATTCTGTCAAAACTCAACCACAAAAAGACAAACAACCCAATCAAGAAGTGGGCAAAGGATATGAACACACATTTCACTAAAGAAGATATTCAGGCAGCCAACAGATACATGAGAAAATGCTCTCGATCATTAGCCATTAGAGAAATGCAAATTAAAACTACGATGAGATTCCATCTCACACCAGCAAGGCTGGCATTAATCCAAAAAACACAAAATAATAAATGTTGGAGAGGCTGCGGAGAGATTGGAACTCTTATACACTGCTGGTGGGAATGTCAAATGGTACAACCACTTTGGAAATCCATCTGGCATTATCTTAAACAGTTAGAAATAGAACTACCATACAATCCAGAAATCCCACTCCTAGGAATATACCCTAGAGATACAAGAGCCTTCATACAAACAGATAATATGCACACCCATGTTTATTGCAGCTCTGTTTACAATAGCAAAAAGTTGGAAGCAACCAAGATGTCCGTCAACGGATGAATGGGTAAATAAATTGTGGTATATTCGCACAATGGAATACTACGCATCGATAAAGAACAGTGATGAATCTCTGAAACATTTCATAACCTGGAGGAACCTGGAAGGCATTATGCTGAGCGAAATGAGTCAGAGGCAAAAGGACAAATATTGTATAAGACCACTATTATAAGATCTTGAGAAAGAGTAAACCTGAGAAGAACACATACTTTTGTGGTTACGAGGAGGGGAGGGAGGGAGGGTGGGAGAGGGTTTTTTATTGATTAATCAGTAGATAAGAACTGCTTTAGGTGAAGGGAAAGACAACACTCAATACATGGAAGGTCAGCTCAATTGGACTGGACCAAAAGCAAAGAAGTTTCCGGGATAAAATGAATGCTTCAAAGGTCAGCGGAGCAAGTGCGGGGGTCTGGGGAACATGGTTTGCGGGGACTTCTAAGTCAATTGGCAAAATAATTCCATTATGAAATCATTCTGCATCCCACTTTGAAATGTGGCGTCTGGGGTCTTAAATGCTAACAAGCGGCCATCTAAGATGCAGCAATTGGTCTCAACCCACCTGGAGCAAAGGAAAATGAAGAACACCAAGGTCACACGACAACTAAGAGCCCAAGAGACAGAAAGGGCCACATGAACCAGAGACCTACATCACCCTGAGACCAGAAGAACTAGTTGGTGCCCGGCCACAATCGATGACTGCCCTGACAGGGAGCACAGCAGAGGACCCCTGAGGGAGCAGGAGATCAGTGGGATACAGACCCCAAATTCTCATAAAAAGACCAAACTTAATGGTCTGACTGAGACTGGAGGAACCCCGGCGGCCATGCTCCCCAGACCTTCAGTTGACACAGGACAGGAACCATCCCCGAAGACAACTCATCAGAAATGAAAGGGACTGGTCAGCGGGTGGGAGAGAGACACTGATGAAGAGTGAGCTAATTATATCAGGTGGACACTTGAGATTGTGTTGGCAACTCTTGTCTGGAGGGGGGATGGGAGGATAGAGAGAGAGGGAAGCCGGCAAAATTGTCAAGAAAGGAGAGACTGAAAGGGCTGACTCAAGAGGGGGAGAGCAAGTGGGAGTAGGGAGTGAGATGTATGTAAACTTATATGTGACAGACTGATTGGATTTGTAAACGTTCACTTGAAGCTTAATAAAAGTTATTAAAAAAAAAAAATCAGCCAGTGACAACCCTATGGAGACCAAGAGTAAGGGGGATGATGCAGGACCAGGCAGCGTTTTGTTCAATTATGCATGGGGTCCCCATGGGTCGGGAGCCAACTCAGTGGCAGCTAAGGACAGGCATAACCTAACCTATCTTCACTGATACAGTTGTAAATGGAATAGAATGACTTCACCTCGTTGATTTCCCGCCTCAGCAGCACTTTTATTTGCTATACTTAATGCCTTGTTTTGTTTTAATTTTCAGTGCATTATATCTTTCTCTTTAAAAACCTGGCAGAAATGTTTTTTCAATGAAAGGGAAGTAGCATTCTGGACTTTAAAACTCTGAGCGACTCTGTGCCATGCTGCATTCTAAATAGCCATTTCTCAACCCCTGCTTTAAAGTGTTAACAAGCAAAGATGTCACTTTGAGGACTAAGGTGCGCCTGACCCAAGCCAGGGCATTTTCAATTGCCTCATATGTGTGTGAAAGCCGGACAACGAATAAGGAAGACTGAAGAAGAATTGATGCCTTTGAGTTATGGTGTTGAAGAAGAATGTTGAATATGCCATGGACTGCCAGAACAATGAACAAATCCGTCTTGGAAGAAGTACAGCCAGAATGCTCCTTAGAAGCGAGGATGGTGAGACTTCATTTCACTTACTTTAGACATGTTATCAGGAGGCATTAGTCCCTGGAGAAGAACATCATGCTTGGTAGAGGGTCAGAAAAAAAGAGGAAGACCCTCAACAAGATGGATTGACACAGTAGCTGCAACAATAGGTTTAAACATAGCAACGATTATGAGGATGGCACAGGACCAGGCAGCATGTCATTCTGTTGTATGTGGGGTCACTGTGAGTCAGAACCAACTCGACAGCACCTAACAACAACAGCTCCCTGCCCCCAGGACCTCTGGACCAAGCATTGGCTCTCTGATCCTGATAGCTCAGTCTGAGCCTCTTTCTCATGAAGAACAGTGTCTTCACTTATTCCCCAGTCACGGACACTGGGACCTGACATCATCCCCAGTAAGGTCAGTCATCGTCTCTGCCAAGAGACTCTTTAGAAGTTAATGCACAGAAAACTCTGACTGATTGATCCCACTGGCTCTCCAGAGTGGGCGTGCAGCGGAGGACATCACTATGGGATCCTGGCCACAGGCTTCATTTGTGAAAATCAGTAAAAACAAAACAAAAATTTTAAAAAGGTTAATTATGAGCAAGGTATTTGATTTGCACATCATAGCATCCCACAGACTTCTGTTTAAAAGGAGGAAACATTTTATCCATGATAAAATATACACATTGAAATGCGTACTCTTGAACTAAACACTCCTGATGTAAGCAGGAACACTGAAGTGCTATTATTTACCTATATTTGGCATATTCAGTTTATTATGCATCTATATTTTCTAATAACAGAGATCTAACAAATTAAGTTACAGGCTATGTCAGGCACTAGAGATATGGAGATGAATAATTTCCTACTTAAGGAGCATATCAGGAGATAGATATAAATTTAATAATAATAAAAATAGTAATAATATAGCCACCATTTATTGAACACTATGTATGTAACATAAATGCAAGGTGAGAAGTGTTTTACGTATAAGCAAAATGCTTTAGGAGCATAAAATATTTAGTGCTGTCTTAGAGAATGAGGAAAATCTGATTAAGGAAAGGACAACTTTCTTTTGCCTTGTTTGGAATACAAAGGAATAAATATTTCCTATTTACAATGACATAATTAAAAAGAACTCCAAAAGGGGACCTCAAGCAGAGAATCTGCATGTTATTCATTTTCTTCCTGTGAGTTTTTCAAGCATGATTATAATAGCTGCTTAGACCTCCACCAAACTGAGTCCAGCACAACCAGATGGTGCATGCTACCACCACCAACTGCTCTGACAAGGATTGCAATAGAGAGTCCCGGACAGAGATGGAGAAAAATGTAGAACAAAATTCTAACTCAAAAAAAAAAAAAAAGACCAGACTTACTGGTCTGACAGAGACTGAAGAAACCCCGAGAGTACTGCCCCTAGACATCATTATAGTTCAGTAATGAAGTCCCTCCTGAGGTTCCCCATTCAGTCAAAGATTAGAGAGACCAATAAAACAAAATGAGACTAAATGGACACTCCAGCACAGGAGCAAGGACTAGAAGGCAGGAGGTGACAGGAAAGCTGGTAATAGGTAGCCCAATGTAGAGAAGGGGAGAGTGTTGATATGTCGTGGGGTTGGCAACCAATGTTACAAAACAGTACATACATTAATTGTTTAATGAGAAAGTAGTTTGCTATGTAAATCTTCATGTAAAGTACAATAAAAAATAATAATAGCTGTTTAGAAACTTCACCTGCTAATTCCAATACCTGGGCCATCTCAAAGTTGGCATTTGTTGACTATCTTTTCCCTTGAGAAATGGTCATATTTTCCTTGTTATTTGTATATGAAGTAATTTTGCATTGTATCCTGGACATATTGAATATTATGTTGTGAGACTCTTTGTTCTGTTTAATTTCTTTGAGAACGTTGATCTTGTTGTTGTTTGTTTTAGTAGGCAATCAGCCTGGTTAGGTTTGGACCTAAAGTTCTGTTTTTACCTTCTGTGGTCAGTGTTTCCAATTTCAGTTCTGCTTTCTATGCCTTTGTTATGCTGTTTGATTCCGCCTCATTCATGAGCCTTTTAGGGGTCAGTATAAGACTTTTTTTTTTTTTTTATATAAGACTTAGGCAGTCGTTTATGTAATAGCTCAGCTCTCTCATCCTTTGCTTTCTTGGGTTTGTCCTGTGCATTTGCAGCTCCAGGCTTGTGTACAATCATACACAGAATTACGGAATATCCTTCTCCAATTAACTGATCTCTGAGGCTTCTCTCACATTGTCTGACTCCGAGGCCCTTTATCCTATTTCTTCTGACCATAAAGATAGTTTTCTTTTGGGGATTTAGGTCCCCTTGCTGCCACCACAGTAGTGTAGTAGCTCTGCAAGTAGATCTGGCTTCATAGCTGGGCCAAGAGAGAAGAAAAAGAAAACAGGTATTTCCTATTCCCCTGTACTCTTCAGCTTACAAGGGCCCCCTTTCTCAGTTCTCTAACCAGAAGGAGAGGGTTTTTCTTGGAGTTTTTACTCTCTGCACCTGCTGTGCTGTGCTGTGACTCAGGATGCCAGGTCACCGATGGGTCAAAATCAGGTGATAAAGGAAGGAAAAACAACCTTGGAAACTCACTGCTACTAGTAATTTTTCCCAGCTTTTAGTTTACTCCCTGTCATGGACTGAATTGTGTCCCCCAGAAATACGTGTATCAATTTGGCTGGGCTGTGATTCCCAGCATTGCGTGACTGTCCACCATTTTGTCATCTGACACGATTTTCCTATGTGTTGTAAATTCTACCTCTATGATGTTACGATGTTAATGAGGTGCCATAGGCGGCAGTTACGTTAATGTGGCAGGACTCACAATCCACAAGATTGGATTTTGTTTTGAGTCATCTCTTTTGAGATTTAAGAGAGAGAAGCAAGCAGAGAGACAAGGGGACCTCATGCCACCAAGAAAGCAGTGCCGGCAGCACAGCATGTCCTTTGGACTGGGGTTCCTGTGCTGAGATGATCTTAGTTCAGGGGAAGACTGATGACAAGGACCTTCCTCCAGAGCTGACAGAGAAAGCCTTCGCTTGGAACTGACACCCTGAATTTGCACTTCTAGCCTAGTAGACTCTGAGAGAATCAATTTCTGTTTGTTAAAGCCATCTACTTGTGGTATTTCTGTTACAGCAGCACTAGATAACTAAGATACTCCCCTATCTGTTTGCTATTGTTTACTTTTCATAGCCTTCCGATAGTTGCTTTTTGTATTCTCTTTAGGGTTTCCAGTTGTAATCAGTGAGAGAGTTAGGCACTAATAAATGTTGAATAAAAAAAAGACTCTGGTCTATCTCCTTTATTGGACTGTTAGCTCCATAAACACATGAAGTATATTTATCTTCTTTATTGTGATATTATTGATGCCTGATCCAGTGTGGTACATGAGAAGGTCAATAATTATTGAATTAATTAATATTGGGCAAAAAAGAATGAACAAGAGAATATTAAAGTGATTAAGATAAAATAAAATGTAACCCAGAATATATGTAGAGAAACTAAATGGGAAAATGTGAGAATGATACACATTTTGCTTAAGGCTTCAGATTAATGGCAAAAATCCTGTAAACACACAAGAGTTCTGAAAAATTTAAATGGGAGGATATTGCAGTTATAATGTTAAATAATAACAAATAAAGCTCTTGGCAGAAAGGACAAATCTGAGGGTAATGTACTATTAAGAAAACAGTAGAAATTGGCATGGGTTTTCAAAAGAGAAAAAAACTCATTTAAAATCTAGGTTTTAAGTTTTGATAACAAAGACAGTAATTGTGTGTGTGTAGAAAATAAAGGAAGAGAGGAAGCTTACTATCCTCTGTAAGCAACGCATAATAAAAGGCTTGAAAGCCGGAGATCATGGGAACTGTCCTTTGAGGTGTCAGTGCCTGTCCAAATGAAGCTGTCAGAAAGACACTCAGAAGCCAGATGATAAAATGGTCCCAGGTCAAGGCAAAAGACACACATCTGAAGTCATCAGTAGAGTGAATGACATTATAGAGGATGGCTGCTGACATCTCTTGGCAGATGGCAAGGGGAATTATCAGGGGATTCTCTAGTAGAAAAGAAGAGTTATTGATGTTCACTCACAAACAGCTATAGTTCATTCAAATAGTCTGTCTTCAATGGTAGTATTTTTTTTTCTACAGAAATGAAAGGAATGGAGGAAAGAAATATTTCCAAAGTGCATATCTTTCAAAAGAAAAGGAATAATTGTTTAAATGACAAATTATTAGAAGGTTACAAATTGGAGAAATGCCATAGTTGCACTTCATAGGGTTTTCAAGGCTGTGACATTTTGGAAGTAGATCACCAGGCCCTTCTTCCAAGGTGCCTCTGGGTAGGTTCTAACCATCAACCTTTTGGTTAGTAGTTGAGCGCTTAACTGTTTGCACCACCTAGGAAGTCCTTGGTTGAATCTTAGCAGCCTTCTTATTCCAGAACTTTCTAAGAGGCATGTAAGGAGAAGCTTCTTTAAAACAAAGCTATTTACAACATTCGCTTCAAAGCATAAAAGGTCTTAACCACCAAATATAAAAACACTCACCATTCCTAGAAGGAAGTGTGGGTTTTAAATGCATATATATATATGAAAAGAAAAAGGTTAAAAGCCATTATCTAAGTTTCCAACTCAAGATGCTAAAAATAAGAGCAAATTAGACCCAAAGAAGTAGAAAGAAGGAGATAAAATCTGTGAAACAGAGAGAGCAGATACATAATCAAGGAAGGCAAAAGTTGATTCTGAAAATACTAATAAAATAGGTAAAACTCTTACATGACAGATGAAGGAAAAGGAGAGACAACAACAGCTATCAATACCAGATGTGAAAAAGAGTGTCACTGCACAGATGAGAGACAATTATAAACCACTTTTTGCTAATAAATAGGACAACTTAAATAAAGTGAGCAAATCTCTTAAAAACCACAACTTATCAAATTTGATACAAGATTAACTAATTTCAATTTTTAATTGTCAAATATGTATGTATATATGTGTGTGTATGTATATGTATATTGTTGATCCTGCCAATATGTATAATATTATATATATATATATACACACACAGGATCAACTATACATATATATATATATATATATATATATACACTAAGGTGCACCTTGCCCAAGCCATAGCATCTTCAATAGCCTCGTATGCATGCGAAAGTTGGACAATGAATAAGAAAGACCGAAGAAGAATTGATGCATTTGAATTAGGGTGTTGGCAAAGAATGTCGAATATACCATGGACTGCCAGACCAACGAACCACTACACCACCAGGGTTTCCATAGCTCAGGGCAGATTCAGAAGAGAATGTGGAACCAGGGATATCACTGCTGATGTTAGATAGATCTTGGGTGAAAGCAGAGAATACCCAGAAAGATGTTTACCTGTGTTTTATTGACTACGCAAAGTCATTCAATTGTGTGGATCTAACAAATTAAGGATAACATTACAAAGAATGGAAATTCCAGAACACTTAATTGTGCTCATGCAGACCCTGTGCATAGACTGAGAGGCAGTTGTTCGAACAAAACAAGGCAATACTGTGTGGTTTAAAGTCAGGAAAGGTGTCTGTCAGAGTTGTATACTTTTCACCATACTTATTCAATCTGTATGCTGAGCAAATAATCCGAAAAGTCAGACTATATGAAGAAGAACGGGGCATCAGGATTGGAGGAAGACTCATTAACAACCTGTGATAATGCAGATGACACAACCTTGCTTGCTGAAAGTGAAGAGGACTTGAAGCACTTACTGATGAAGATCAAAGACCACAGCCTTCGGTATGGATTACACCTCAACATAAAGAAAACAAAAATCGTCACAACTGGACTAACAAGCAACATCATGATAAATGGTGAAATACTGAAGTTGTCAAGGATTTCATTTTACTTGGATCCACAATTAATGTCCATGGACGCAGCAGTCAAGAAATCAAACGACGTATTATATTGGACAAATCTGCTGCAAAAGACCTCTTTAAAGTGTTAAAAAGCAAAGATGTCATTTTGAGGAGTAGGGTACTTCTGACCCAAGCTGTCCTATTTTCAATCGCCTCATATGCTTGTGAAAGCTGAACAATGAATAAGGAAGACTGAAGAATTGATACCGTTGGATTATGGTGTTGGCGAAGAATATTGAATATACAATGGACTGTCAGAAGAACAAATAAATCTGTCTTGGAAGAAGTACAGCCAAAATGCTCCTTAGACTCGAGGATGGTGAGACTTCATCTCATGGACTTCGGACATGTTATCAGGAGGGACCGACCAGTCCCTAGAAAAGGACATCATGCTTGGTAAAGTAGAAAAAAAAAAAAGTAGAGGGTCAGTGAAATAGAGGAAGACCCTGAACAAGATGGATTGACACAATGGCTACAACAATGAGCTCGAACATGGTGATGATGGTGAGGGTGGCACAGGACCAGGTGACGTTTCATTCTGTTGTACGTAGGGTGGCTGTAAATCAGAACCAACTTGATGGCACCTAACAACAGCAGCAAAGGGTTGCACAGCTGATTAATATAGTTGTTGTCAATAAGTTGTACACCTCTTAATAGTTGAATTGGCATAAGTTGTGTAATAGATATATTTATAAAAACGACAACAACAAAAATAGAGTAGCTGTTGAGGCTGCTTATGTACAACCAAAACCTCATGAGATTTTGTTCCTTGGTTTGGAGGCTAAGGTCAAGGTTTCACATGATATTCCAGCTAATTGGCCTACTATCATGTTTAATAGTCCCGTTCTGCTTCCTAGTTCGTGTCTAGTGCCTGGTATCTAAAATGCTCGCAAGCAACTGTCCAAAGTGCAACAACTGGTCCATAGTCACTTGTAGCAACAGAGGAAGGAGAGTCAGGAATAGGCAGAGGAAATGGAACGTGTGGCTAATTGCCTCCATGAACAACTGTTACCTTTGGCACGAGACTAGAAAAACTGGATGGTGTACAGCTACTATTACTGAACATTTTGATCAAAGATTCTACAGAAAAACCTAATCAAAAGGGGGAAGAACTAGGACAGAATTTAAAATTCTCATGGAATGCAGATTTTCTGGAGTCAAGGAGCGGCTGTGGGATTTGAACTACTGACCTTTTGGTTAGCAGCCAAGCCCTTTAACCACTGAGCCATCAGAGTTCTTTTTTTTTTTTTTTTTGGAGACTGGATAAACCCCTGAAACCGTTGCACTGAGATAATCTTTAAACCGTAAACTTTACATCATAAGTACCTGCTAAAGTTTTCTTAAAATCAAACAATAATTTAGCTTAATTAGGAAAGAATGTCTGCCTTGAGCATTTTGCTCTTTTAAGATCTATCTATATGGAGTTCTTGTGGTACAGTGGTTAAGAGCTTGGCTGCTAATCAAAAGGTCGGCTGTTTGAATCCACCAGCTGCTCTTTGGAAACCCTGTGGGGCAGTTCTATTCTATGAGTCAGAGTCGACTTGATGGCAACAGGTTTGTTTTTTTTATGGAGTTAAACTGACAACAGCAACTCAAAAGATTAGATAGGTGTCGTGAACTGAATTGTGTCCCTCAAAAATATCTGTCAACTTGGCTACGTCATGATTCCCAGTATGGTATCATTGTCCACCATTTTGTCATCTGATATGATTTCCCTATGTGTTGTAAATTCTATCACTATGATGTAATGAGATGGATTAGTGGCAGTTATATTGATGAGTTCTACAAGATTAGATAGTGTCTTAAGCCAATCACTTTTGAGATATAAAAGAGAGAAGCCAGCAGAGAGACAGGGGACCTCATACCACAAAGAAAGCAACGGTGGAAGCAGGGCGCGTCCTTTGAACCTGAGGTTCCTTCTCAGAGAAGCTCCTAGTCCAGGGAAACATTGATGAGAATGACCTTCCTCCAGAGCTGACAGAGAGAGAAAGCCTTCCCCTGGGAGCTGATGCCCTGAATTTGGACTCTAGCCTACTAGACAGTGAGGAAATAAATTTCTCTTTGTTAAAGCCATCCACTTGTGGTATCTCTGTTATAGCAGCACTAGATAACCAAGACAATAGGATACTTAAGAGACAGTGAATTTATGTTAATGGGGGAGGAACAACTTGGAAAAGGAGGGTGAGGATGGCTGTACACCTGGAAGAATTTAATAAATGTCACTGAATTTTACATAAAGAGATTGTTGAATTGGTGTATGTTCTGCTGTGTGTATTCTTAACAAGAACAACAAAAATAGAATTAATTATATTAAAGAAAAAAGAAGTTTGGATATACTAAATCCAATACTGGTATAATTCTCCATGGTGCCAGTGATTTAACTTCCTTTTATTTACTGCTCTGCCATATGTGCCTTCCAAGATGGCTGCTGGAGTGCCAACCATTACATACACATTTCACCCAACAAGAAAGAGAAGGTAAACAAGATGTCCCATAAGCTACACACACCATTTCCTTTTACATTTCACTGGCTAGTCAAACCACTTAACTGCAGGAGAAGCTGAGAAGTATAGTATTTATTTTAGGCAGCCACATGCCTAGGTAAAAATTAGACACCTAATTATTATAAAAGGAGAGTGTGGAAACTGGGGTAAAACTAGCAGTTTCTGTCAAGTTTGGGAGCAATAACACAAAGAGACATGCATTTCATTTGGGATGATAAGGGACAGTGTATTTGGTAACATTTAAACAGAGATAGGGAAAGTGAGGGCGCAAGCATTTGACATTTCAGGGAAGAACATTTCAGACAGAGGGAAGGCTCATCCTGCTTGATGCTTTTAAAAGATAGTCAAGAGGTCAGGATGGCTGATTCTTCAGAAAGATCACCAGAAAAAATTTATTAAGCAAAATCAAGTTTATTACTTACTGCAGTAAGGTGCACACAATCTAGAAAAAGTATTAGAAGAGAAAAGTCAAGAGAGGGCATTTGCAGAGTTTTGGAATCTGAGTTTTGGGTAGACCTTTCAATGTGGGGATCTAACTGGGATTGGACAAAGTCTGTGATATAAAAACTCACAATATGTGGGTACACCAGACAAGGATTTCAGAGCAAGACTGACTCATAAATAGCTCTTTGGTAAGCACCTAGTGGGATCTACTGTCCTGAAAGGGCTGATTGCCCAGATGAGGAATCTGTTGTTCAGAGAAGGGGAACTAGCTGAGCAGTCTATTGTTTGGATAAATGGAATTTTGAGAGACTCCTGAAGGAAACAACAAAGCTATTTACTGGTTTACAACCTCATCATTCTGTGCTAGCATTTTCCAGAACAAAGAATAAGGCTATATTGAGGTAAGTTCAGTCCTGATAGTTAGGCTGTGGGTCTCAATTCTCAGCAAGGCTGAAGCATAGTGAACCTGAGGCCATAGGACATGAGGTAAGAGAGGTGGTTCACAGTAGAACCTTGTAGGCCAGAGTCAGGGCTCAATTTGGAGTCTACTTTGAGATGGGAGCATCTTGAGCACAAAAGTAACAAAAGGATCACTTTGGCTGCTGTGTAGAGAATAGAGTGAATGGTATGGGGGAGGGGAGTTAGAGAAGGTGAGGGAAAATGGTGAAAATAAAGAGACTAGTCACTATTATAGGTAAAAGATAATCTTTTAGATGAAGGTGGTCACTGTAGAGATGGTGAGAGGGAGTGGATTCCAGATATATTTTCATGGTGAATCCACTAGAATTCACTGATTGTCTCAGTTATCTAGTGTTTTTATAACAAATACCACAAGTGGATGGTTTTAACGAACAAAAGTTTATTCTCTCACAGTTTAGAAGGCTAGAAGTCTGAATTTAGGGTGCCAGCTCTAGGGGAAGTCTTTCTCTGTCTGTCAGCTCTGGAGGAAGGCCCTTGTCATCAATCTTCCACTGGTCTAGAAGTTTCTTAGTGCAGGGACCCCAGATCCAAAGGACTTGCTGCACTCCCAGTGCTTCTTTCTTGGTGATATGAGGTCCCCTCCTATCTTTTTTTTTTTTTTTTCCTATCTGCTCACTTCTCTCTTTTATATCTCAAAAAGAGATAAACTCACGATACAACCTAATCCTGTAGATTTTGTCCTACCTCACCAACGTAACTGCGTCTCATTCTTCCTCCTTAACATAATAGAGGTTAGGATTTATAACACATAGGATAATCACATTAGATCACAAAATGGTGGACAATCACACAATACTGGGAATCATGGCCTAACCAAGTTGACACACATTTTGGGGGGACAGAATTCAATCCATAATACTGATGGATTGGATACGAGGTGGGAAAGAGAAGAGTCAAGAATGACTATGAGATTTCTAGCAACTGGTAGGTTAAAACTCTGATTCACTAACATCCTTCCCAACTCAGGATCCATGCACTAGCTGTTTCCCCAGCCTCATATACTCTGGTCTTAGATCTGTGTGTGTCTGGCTTACCCTCATCATTCTAGATTTTAGCTTAAATGCCTCCTTTTCAAAGAGGAATTTCCTGACCTTACAATTTAAGGGAGACACGCCATCACATTAACCAAAAAAACCCAAACTTGTAGCCTTCGAGGTGTTCTAACTTATGGTGACCTTATAAGACAGAGTATAACTGTCCCAGAGGGTTTCCAAGGCTGTAATCTGGAAGCAGACTACCACATCTTTATTCCACAGAACAGCTGCTGGATTTGAACTGACAACTTTTTGGTTAGCAGCCTAGCGCTTAACCATTGAGCCCCCAGGGCTTCTTACTATCACATTACTTTAATCCAATACCTGCCTTATAACTGGAAAAGAAAGCTGACGTGTTTTGTTTATTTATTGTCTCTCACCACTGACATACCATATTTTCACAATGTACCCACACAAATAATGCGCCCACACATAATAATACCCATAGCATACTTGGGAATATGCTGCACAAGGGTGTTGCATGGTTGGCAAAACAAACATATAACACATGCATTATTTGTGTAAAATACAGCACATTCCACTAAAATAGGGACCTTATCTGCCTTGTTCACTGCTGTATTCCCAAGTCCTAAGACAGGCCCTTGGATCAATAAGTAACATCACGATAAACGGAGAAAGTACTGAAGTTGTCTAAGGTGCACCTGATCCAAGCCATGGTATTTTCAATCACTTCATTTGCATGTGAAAGGTGGACAATGAATAATGAAGACCAAAGAAGAATTGATGTCTTTGAATTATGGCATCGACGAAGAATATTGAACACACAGTGGACTGACAAAAGAACAAATAAGTCTGTCTTGGAAGAAGTACATCCAGAGTGCTCCTTGGGAGCAAGGATGGTGAGATGTCATCTCATGTACTTTGGACATGTTATCAAGAGGGACCAGTCCCTGTAGAAGGACATCATACTTGGTAAAGTAGAGGGTCAGTGAAAAAGAGGGAGACCTTCAACGAGATAGATTGATACTGCGGCTGCAACAATGGGCTCTAACACAACAACGATTTTGAGGATGACACAGGACCGGGCAGTGTTTTGGTGTTTGTTCTGATGTGCATAGGGTCGCTATGAGTGGGGACCGACTCAATGGCACCTAACAACAACAACAACACAGCCAGAATGCTCCTTAGAAGCAAGAAGGAAGAGACTTCATCTCACATACTTTGGACATGTTATTAGGAAGGACCAGTCCCTGGACGTGTGCAGCTGTTTCTTCTCATTTTGAGTCATGCCACCTTAGCAAATGGAGGTCCTGAAAGCTTGACTCCATCCACATCATTAAGGTCAACCCTACTTTGAGGAGAAAGTTCTTACTCAGTCATATTGAGTGCCTTCCAACCTGAGGGACCAATCTTCTGGCACTATATCAGGCAATGCTCTCCTGCTATTCATAAGATTTTCACTGGCTAATTCTTTTCAGAAGTAGACCACCAGGTCCTTCTTCCCAGTCTGTCTCAGTCTGGAAGCTCAGCTGAAACCTGTCCGCCATGGGTGACCCTACTGTTATTTGAATACCAGTGGCATAGCTTCCAGCATCACAGCAACACACAAGCCCCACAGTATGACAAACTGACAGACAAGCCAGATTTAGAAGAGGACATGGAACCAGGGATATCATTGCTGATGTCAGATGGATCCTAGCTTAAAGCAGAGAATACTAGAAAGATGTTTACCTGTGTTTTATTGACTATGCTAAGGCATTCTACTGTATGGATAATAACAAATTATGGATAACATTGCAAAGAATGGGAATTCCAGAACACTTAATTGTGCTCATGAGGAATCTGTACATGAATCAAGAGGCAGTCATTCAAACAGAACAAGAGGATAATGCATGGTTTAAAGTCAGGAAAGGTGTGTATCATGGTTGTATCCTTTCACTATACTTATGCTGGGCAAATAATCCAAGAAGCTGGACTCTATGAAGAAGAATAGGGCATCAGGATTGAAGGAAGATTCATTAACAACCTGCGTTATGCAGATGACACAACACTGCTTGCTGAAAGTGAAGAGGACTTGAAGTACTTACTGATGAATATCAAAGACCACAGCCTTCAGTATGGATTACACTTCAACATAAGAAAAACAAGTCCTCACAACTGGACCAATGAGCAACATCATGATAAACAGAGAAAAGACTGAAGTTGTCAAGGATTTCATTTTACTTGGATCCACAATCAACAGCCATGGAAGCAGCAGTCAAGAAATCAAAAGACGCGTTGCATTGGGTAAATCTGCTGCAAAGGACCTCTCTAAAGTGTTGAAAAGCAAAGATGTCGCCTTGAAGACTAAGGTACGCCTGACCCAAGCCATGGTGTTTTCAATTGCCTCATATGCATGTGAAAGCTGGACGATGAATAAGGAAGATTGAAGAAGAACTGACACCTTTGACTGTGGTGTTGGCGAAGAATATTGAATATGCCACGGACTGCCAAAAGAACAAACAAATCTGTCTTGGAAGAAGTACAAGCAGAATGCTCCTTAGAAGCAAGGATGGTGAGACTACATTTCACATATTTGGACGTGTCATCAGGAGGGATCAGTCCTTGGAGAATAACATCATGCTTGGTAAAAAGAGGGTCAACAAAAAAGAAGAACACCCTCAACGAGATAGACTGACACAGCGGGTGCAACAACGGACTCAAGCATAGCAACAACTGTGAGGATGGCGCAGGACAGGGTAGTGTTTGGTTCTGTTGTGCATAGGGCTGCTATGAGTCAGAACGGACTTTACGGCACCAAACAACAATAGTCCCTGTAGAAAGATATCATGTCTGGTAGAGTGTCAACGGAAAAAAGGAGGACCCTAAAGGATGTGGACTGACACAGTGGCTGCAACAATGGGCTCAAACATAGCGATGACTGTGAGGATGGTGCAAGACTGGGCAGTGTTTCACTCTCTTGTACATAGGATCACTATGAATCAGAACCAGCTCGTAGGCACCTAACAGAACAGGGCCTGGCATATAATAAGCACTCAATAATCATTTGTTGAATCAATGACCTAATATCTGAATGAATATCAGCAGGTGGGGGAGAGGAAAAAATATAGGACAACTTCTGGGTTTCTAGCTCGAATGATTGCATTGATAATAGAGCAACGAAATACTCACCTAAAACTGGCTTTAATGACAGAGAATTGTTTGCTCGTATAACTGGAGTGACAGGGTGGGTTTCAGAGGTGATTTGATTTGTCAGCTCAAGGATTTCATCAAAGGCTTGTTGTCTTTCTATTTCTCTGCTCTGCCTTCTGTGTGTCAGCTTCATCGTAAAGCTGACTTTCGGTACCATGGCAAAGTGGCTGTGACATTCCAAGTTTCACACCAACTAAGTCACCATCTAGAACAGGGGGAGGAGTATCTCTTCTGGATACTCCTGTAGTAGAGTGAACACATTTCTTTTCCAGGAGCTCCTACTAATCTCCCCTTGAATCTCAGAAGCTCTAAGGGAGTTTACCCCTAAACAAAATTTTGTCGCAAGAGAGGTGGGATTACATCAGTAACCCTTTACACAGAGCTTTTTTTTTAATGCGAGTTATAGCTATTGATATTTATTGTATTAAATTTAAATTGAGAAAATTTAGAAATATTTACTAATTCCTTAAAAATAAAGCAATAAACATGTTACTTGTTAACATATCATTTTTGTGAAAAATAACTGTATTTTCAAAAACAACAAAAGTTAGTGAGAGTGGCATTGTTTTACTTTTTTTTTTTAAATCTCTTTAATGTCTGGCTGATAGAATATAGCTGGATACTCATATCTGATTCTGCATTCAATCTGTTGCCTTTTTCTTTTTTTAGTTGAGGCACATGATGAAATTTGGGTCTCATATAGATACATAGTTGGAAAAAGGAAGGAGTATTTTAATAGCCTTTCAGATAATGTGGATATTCTTCTTGAACTTCCAGATGTTGACACATTTCATCATACAATATTGAAAAACCACGATGGTTACTATCACCACAGACCTCATCAGAAAAGTCTTTAAGTATCAGGAAGGTAGGGAGCTCATTGGAACAAACATAAATTTTTCAAAATTCTAATTTTTACTTGAAAGCTCAAGCTTTATTGTTTGCAACAAGTATTGTCAGTTGTTTTCCTTGAAGTGACAGAACCATTTCACTCATTTTTGAGAAAATACCTGCCGAATACCCAAATAAGAATAACCAGTTTGTCTAACAAGTAAAAATGATGTTCCAAGAAAAAAGTAGTGAGTTCAGCTCACAACTCAAATTTTTTTCCTTCCAGAAAACTTTTTTTAATCTTTTTTTTAAAATTGTGCTTTAGATGAAGGTTTACAGAGCAAATTAGTTTCTCATTAAAGTAATTAATACACATATTGTTTTGTGACCTTGGTTGCCAATCCCCTGAAGTGTCAACACTCTCTGCTTCTCAGTCCTGGGTTCCCATTTCCATTCGTCCAGCTTTCCTTTCCTCTTCTGCCTTCTCATCCTTGTCCCTGGGCTGGTATGCCCATTTAGTCTTGTATACGTGGTTGTGCTACATGTATTATTGTTTTTTTTATGGGTCTGCCTAATCTTTGGCTGAAGGGTGAACCTCAGGAGTGACTTCAGTACTGATTAAAAGATGTCCAGCGGCCATACTATCAGGGTTCTCCAGTCTCTGTCAGAACAGTAAGTCTGGTCTTTCTTTGTGAGTTCGAATTTTGTTCTACATTTTCCTCCAGCTCTGTCTGGGACCCTCTATTGTGATCCCTGTCAGAGTAGTTAGTGGTGGTAACTGGGCACCATCTAGTTGTGCTGGACTCAGTCTGGTGGAGGCTGTGGTACTTGTGGCCCATTAGTCCTTTGGACTAATCTTTCCCTTGTGTCTTTGGTTTTCTTCATTCTCCCTTGCTCCAGACTGGGTGGGACTAGTGGAGTATCTTGGATGGCCGTACTCAAGCTTTTAAGATCCGAGACACTACGCACCAAAGTAGGATGTAGAACATTTTCTTTATAAACTATGTTATGCCAATTGAGTTATATGTGCCCTCAATCCAGTAATTCAGTCCCTAATGGAAAAACTATTGTATTTCTTTATGCCCATCCCTGGAGCAGCTCGGAGATCAGCAGAACTGTTGGAAGGAGCCTGGAAGCAGAGCACTGCGTTGGTCTCAAAAGGTGGGGCCAGGAGTCCTAGGTTTCAAAGAGTCAGATCTTCACCAACTCAGTTCCAGAGTGTGGGACTGCCATTCAGTTTGGTCAAGAGGGTGAGCCACTGCCTAAAGCTGAGGGAGTGGGGCTGCCATGCCCAAAAGGCAGAAGAATGGGGACTGCCAGAGCCAGGGGGGGTTAGGTTGCCACTCAGATAGACTAGCAGGATGGGGCTGCCCAAAGCCAAGGGAGCACAGTTACCACCCCAGAAGGCTTACAAGGCAGGGCTGAAGCCTAGGGCTGAGAGGCCCCACCCAGAATCCAGAGGGCATGGCCAACACCCAGAGTCTGGAGGGCAGGGCACTTGCCCAGATGGTCCCAAGGAACAGAAGATTATTTTCATGCCTTAAAAGCTAATGTAAATTGTTCTGTGGTGTTTTGGACTTGCTTAGTGCCTGTAATCCCTTCTTTCCCTCCAATTTCTCCCATGTGTAATGGAAATTTTTATCTTATGGTCGTTCCACCATTGTACATTGTAAACAGATAACCTGTAGTCTAGGTTTCACAGGTGCACAGATGAAGAGGAATTCTGCCATA
This sequence comes from Elephas maximus indicus, assembly GCF_024166365.1. Taxonomy (NCBI): domain Eukaryota; kingdom Metazoa; phylum Chordata; class Mammalia; order Proboscidea; family Elephantidae; genus Elephas; species Elephas maximus. Next base: position 279,579 of record NC_064830.1, on the reverse strand, counting down.
CCATGGAACACGTGTGAAGTCTAACCCATGTTTAACTTAGATGATTCAGAAGATGTGATTTTAGACCGGGAGTTGATTTAAGGCTTTTGGGTGTTATGATGGAGGTGAATGAGTTTTGCATGTGAAAAGGACATGAATTTTGCAGGGCAAAAGGGTGGAATGTGATGAATTGTGTCCCCCCAAAATAAGTGTTATAAATCCTAACCTCTATGCATATGGTGGAAACCCTGGTGACATACTGGTTTAAGTGCCACGGCTGCTAACCAAAAGGTTGTCAGTTCGAATCCACCAGGTGCTCCTTGGAAACTATGGGGTAGCTCTACTCTGTCCTATAGGATCACCATGAGTCAGAATCAACTCGAAGTTGGTATGCCTGTGGTTATAATTCCATGTGGGAAGGGGTTTTCTTTGTTATGTTAATGAGGAAGGACTAGTGTCTCGTGAAGATCACCAAGGATCCAAGGAATAGAAGCTGAAGAGACAAGGACCTTTCCCCAGAGCCAACAGAAAAAGAAAGCCTTTCCCTAGAGCCAGCACCCTGAATTTGGACTTCTAGCCTCCTAACCGTGAGAAAATTGTTTGCTAAAGCCATCCATTTGTGGTATTTCTGTTATAGTAGCACTAGGTAACTAAGACAGGCGTGGATATCTGAATGAATATGTTAGTGGTATTAAGAAGGAACAGGGGCAATAGATGCACACATATCCACAATGCATAGACAAACAACTAGAAAGATACACAACTACAACCTCTGGGTAATAAAGCTTTTAGACAAACCAGACCAAGGGGTCCGTGCCCAGTGTGCAAGAAGCCAAACTCTCAGACGCTGGTTTTGGGAGGACGAGAGTTTATTTTGCAGGCTAGCAAGCAGGAGCTCAGAGGTATTGACCTCGGACTGAGTTCGATTTGAGGAAGCATTCACATTTTATAATTATACATATTCATATAGGACTGGACGAAGGTGGTGGGCAGGATCGGGGATTTTTAACTATTCATACTTTCTAATGACTATACATTATGTGGCGGGGCTAAGACTTGGTACAGAAGTGGTCAACGGACTCTTTGTTTTTGAAATGGTCTTGGCTACTGCAGATGACGTATGTCTGGTGATTTTGGTTCCTTGACGTAGTCTTTTCATTCCTTGAGTTCTTTTGCGTTATTGAGCATGCGTGGTGGCCCGGGGTTATCTGTCGGTCATCTTTGTCTGTTCTGTGCGTGTCTGACCATTCTGAGCTGGTTAGACCTGGACCTGTCCAGGGCTCTACAAAGGGCCTGCAAAACAACTTAGAAGTGGGTGACATGATGGGGAGATGACTGGGAGTGGCCTGATAACTGGTAGAGTACTAATTAATTAGGTGTCTTTGGCCTCTAGGGTCACCTAATAACATCATACTGAATATCCAATATTCAAAACAGAGTATTGTTTGAATCTTTTAGAACAAGAATATCTTCTTGTTTTGTTTACATAAATTTTTTTAAAAAGAAAGGGAATTTTTAATGACCAAGGAGATGTTGAGTATTGACTACAATTTTAAGAAGTTGTCAGTGAATAGAAGGTATTCTAATTAAAGATCTTTCCATTCTTTTACACTGAGACAAGTTTCCTTTGCTTAGGAGGGTATTACATTCAGATCAGCGCCTTCACTACCACTTAAAACAGTCAATTTACAATACAACTGATTAGGTTACAGCTTTCTTTAATTACTTCCCAAGCCTGCGTTCATGTAGATTGGATTTGTGTCCCCCAAGTCCTTCAGCAAAACATCAAGCTCTCCTAGTATTCAGGCTGCCCCTTTCTGTAGTTTGTAGATGAAAACAGTAAGTTATTCAAGTCTGCTTTGTCAGATTGCCCTGTGGACATTCTAAGATCTCTTGAGAATCAATACCTTATGATGATTTTTGGCCTTAATAACATCCCAAGTAAAATCTCCACCTCAAGAATGTAAAAACACTATCCTATATATTTTGTAGTATTATTTGTTTTTAGTTTTTTAAATTTATATTGTGTAAATCCCATCTACCATTTATTTTCATGTAGATTGTGATGTTTTTATGTAACTTTTTTTCACAAATACATATACAGTTGTACTAACACCAGTTTTTGACTAATTCATTCTTTTCCCTCTGATTTTAAATACCACTTTCATAACTCACAATACACAATACATATATACTCTTAGTTATCTAGTGCTGCTATAACAGAAATACCACAAGTGGATAGCTTTAACAAACAGAAGTTTATTCTCTCATAATTTAGGAGGCTGGAAGTCCGAATTCAGAGCACCAGCTACAGGGGAAGTCTTTTCCTCTCTGTCAGTTCTGGGGGAAGGTCCCTGTCATCAATCTTCCCATCATCTAGGAGCTTCTCAGTGCAGGGACCCCGGGTCCATAAGAGGTGCTCTGCTCCTGGCACTACTTTCTTGGTGGCATGAGGTCCCCTCCTCTCTGCTTGCTTTTCTCTTTTGTCTCAAAAGATATTGACTCAAGATACAACCTAACCCTGTAGATTTCATCCTACCTCATTAACTGCCTTTAATCTTGCCTCATTACAGCATAGAGGTATGGTTTACCACACATAGAAAAACTACATCATATCACAGAACGGTGGCCCATCACACAATACTGGAAATCATGGCCTAGTCAAGTTGACGCACATTTCTGAGGGGACACAATTCAATCCAAAATATACACAGTACGTGGGTTTCTGCCTTATTCTGCTCCATTGATCCATCTATTTCTGAATTAGTAAAATACTAATTATTATAGATTTACAGTATGTTTTCACACCTTCTAGAAAAAGCCCTCAGTGTCTTAGTTTTTTATTGCTGCTGTAGTAAGTTACCAAAATGTATTATCTTACATTTCTGAAGGTGAGAAGTCTGAAGTGCATCTTACTGGGCTAAAGTTAAGCTATCAACAGAGCTGTGTTCCTTCTGGAGGTACTTAGGGAGAATTTGTTTCTTTGTCTTTTGCAGTTCCTAGAAGCTGCCCATTGCTTGATTCGTGGACCTCCTCTTCCATCCCCAAAGCTAGCAACACTGAGTGGAGTCCCTCTCACACCATTATGACCTATTCTTCTGCTTCCACTTTTAGGGACCCTTGTGACTACACTGGGCCTACCCAGATAATCTGTTTTAAGGTCAGCTGATTATCAACCTTAATCCCATCGGCCACTTTTCCCTGTTATGTAATGTAACATATTCACAGGTTCCAGGGATTAGGACATAGATATCTTTGTGGGGCTATTATTCTGCCTACTCCATTCAGTATTCTTTCTTTTCAACAATTCCTTGACTTATTTTCCTACATGGATTTTAGAATGCACTTGTTAAGGTCCTACTACACTCTATTCTCCTCTGTACCCGCCCCACCACCAAAAAAAAAAAAAAACCTAGATATTTACTCAAAATGCCCAGAGAGAGAGAAAGCCTTCCCCCTGGATCCAACACCCTGAATTTGGACTTGTAACCTACTAGACTGTGAGAATAAATTTCTCTTTGTTACAGCCATCCACTTGTGGTATCTCTGTTATGGCAGCACTAGATGAATAAGACACCTGGCTTATAACACTCTGCCATTACCTGGTTCTTGCCAACCTTTCCTGATTGAACCCCCATCATCCTTGTCTCCTCCCCTTGCCCCACTTACTTTCTCTACCAGTGTCTTAGTCATTTAGTGCTGCTGTAACAGAAATACTAGCTGATGGCTTTAACGAAGAAAAACTTATTACCTCACAGTAAAGGAGGCTAAAAGTCCAAATTCAGGGCATCAGCTCCAGGGGAAGCCTTTCTCTGTTGGCTCTGGAGGAAGGTCCTTGTCATCAATATTCCCCTGGTCGAGGAGCTTCTCAGGCTCAGGGACCCAGGGTCCAAAGGATGCGCTCTCTTCCTGATGCTACTTTCCTGGTGGTATGAGGTCCTCAACTCTCTGCTTGCTTCTCTTTTATCTCATGTAAGCTAAAAGGAGGTGCAGACCACACCTCAGGGAAACTCCCTTTGCATTGGAGCTGGGATGTGAACTTAGTAGGGTGTTACAATCCCACCTTAATCCTCTTTAACATAAAATTACAATCACAAAACGGAAGACAACCACACAATACTGGGAATCATGGCCTAACCAAGTTGACACATATTTTGAGGGGACACAATTCAGTCCATGATAACCATTAATCCTCAAATTGGGGTAAGGGGACCCCTGAGAATGTAATGATTTGCCAGTGGACAGAAGGCCATGAACAGTGTGAAGGGACTCCATTTTCAGATCCTCAACTGTCCTAAAACTGGTCTGCCTGACGGAGAGTCCCTGACTCCAGAGCCACCTTGCAGTGCACAGTATTCCCATTTTCCCTTTACTCACCCCAAATCTTACCACAGTGCATTGCCCTGAGATGCAAAGGTATAAAACTCTTTCAGACATCAATGGATAACTTGACAATTTCTTTTTATTAAGGCTCCATAAACAACCACCCTCAACTTCATCTCATTAAGAGATCATTTTCAATATGCTTTTATTAAAATACTTACCGAATTTTGTGACATTGATTAAATTGTGTACTGATAACAACAGTAATAATTCAGTCCAGAAAAAAAATTTTAACTCTTACATCACTGATTATATTGTCTCATCAATAAGACTCTGAAACACAAAAATATATTACATTAAAATTCTGTAGTAGAAGCAGAATGAAAATACGTTTTCAAAGAAAAAAAGAAAGGATCAATGTAAAATTTTTAGATACAGACTTAAAAATGTGTGAGGGGAATACACAGCTTTCTTTTAGGGAGCATCTAAGCCCCTGTCCCCCAATTGTGCATAAATGACATTACTCCAGATTGGTCTTTTCAATGCCTCGAGTACACTGTGTTCTCTTGGTTTCAGGCCTTCGAATATGCTATTCTCACTTAAAAAGTTCATCCTTTTCCTCCTTATCTCTGACTAGCTAACCCCACCCTCAAATGCATCTTAAATATCACTTTACTTGAGAAGACTTCTTTGTCCCAGTCTAGATTAGGTCTCCGTGACATGTGGCCTCACAGTACCGTGATACATGTTCTCATTGTACCCACGAGGGATGCTCTGTCGGGGGCAGCGGCGGTTCAGCGATGGAATCCTTGTCTTCCGTGTGGGAGATCCAGTTCTATTCCTGGCCGACACACCTCAGGCACAGCCACCACGTGTCTGTCAGTGGAGGCTTGAGTGTTGCTTTGACACTAAATGGGTTTCACCAGAGCTTCCGGACTAAGACAGACTAGGAAAAAAGGCCTGGTGATCTACTTCCAAATAATCGGCCAATGAAAACCCTATGGATTCACAACAGTCTGATCCTGGTGTGCATGAGGTTTCTACGGGTCAGGGGCTGACTCCGCTCAATGGCAGCTAACAACGACAGTACTGTGAAATTTCCCCCTTTCATAAAGCATACCCCACATGTTGCTCCTTGCGATATGTATACACCATGAAGTCAAACAGAATCGATCTTTTCACTATTTTATACCAGTGACCAGCACAGTGCATGAAAGCTAGGTCAGCTGTGCTCTTTAAAAAGAACCATTTCAGTAGAGTGATGGAAAAGGAAGTCAGATTGCTGGGGTTTAACAAACGTATCAGGTAAGGAAACAGAGGCAGAGAGTGTAGGCTGATTAAAGCTTAAGAAGTTTGAATGAAAAGAGAGTAAAACAGAAAAACAGAGCAGGGTAGTGGCAGTAAGGGAGGGAGAATCTGTGACTGTTAACAGAAGAGGAGAGTGAAGAGTACAGGTAACGACTGAGGAAGGGCTGGGTTTGGAGCTAAACAGGGCATGCGTCTCCATGCCAAAACATTGCATAAAAGTTTACAACTGTTGACTAATAGTAATATAGAAATGAGTGCTGTTGGTAGCTGCTGTCAAGTCGACACAACGGAACAAAACACGGCCTGTTCCTGCATCATCCTCACAATTGCCAGTGCAGTGAGCCTGAGGAAAAATGGGCTCGTATAGGGCTGTAGCTCTCCGTAATTCCTTGACATTATTCAGTGATGAGATCGCAAGCTTTTATTTACTTACACAGTGGTTAGGATGAATATGAATTGGGCAAGATTCATTACAGAGTTAGTCTCCCTCAGACCCCCTGCCCCAGGTTGAGCTGACACAGGCAATCTCTTCTTCACATGTATACAAACATGCTGTCAGTGAAAGACAATGGGATAAAGAGATCCAGGGGTTTCACACCTTGGAGTGCACGGGAAAAGGGAATGTGGGAAGAGGAAGGAGGCTTTGCTTTGTTCAGCTGCACCTGGCCTGACCATCCTGTGTCTTTGTTCAAACAGCAGAGCAATCCTGCGACCATGCATGCATGACCAGAAAGAGACTCCCTCTCCTCTAGTTACCAGACTGATTTTAGTACCCTGGAGAAACTACCTCCCCTGGGGTGCATCTTTAGTATAATTAGTCACAGAAGTGAATCTCATGCTGAGAAAGCAGCTGACTTCCTCCAACAGCATGTTCATCATGAAGGTTAATGTGCCAATCCATCTCACCGAGGGTCTTCCACAACTTCACGGACCCTCTACTTTACCGAACGTGGTATCCTCCTCTAAGAGTTGATTCCTTCTGATGGCTTCTCTAAAGCAAGGCAGACACTGTTCTTTTGTAATCCATAAGATTTCCACTGGCTAATTTTTAGAAGTACACTGCCAGGCCTTTCTTCCTAGTCTTAGTATGGAAGCTCTGCTGAAACTGTCCACCATGGCATAGCTTGTAGCAACATACTAGCTACCACACTATGACAAACTGACAGGCGGGTGGTGGAGAAATGAGTGCCTGATGGTCATTCATAGAAAGCAACGTCAACACATACTGCACGTATTTCTTGACTTTTTACTTATAGATTTTAATGTGAACACTAAACCTGCTTTATCTCTTTACACATTTTTCTAATTGTAGGAATGTCTGGTCTCAATTAGTTGGAAAAAAGAAGCATAATTGGTTTTGATTTAGTTAAAGGAACTATGAGCGGTTTTGGCTATGCACAGTATCCATACGTATGACTTCTTCTCACAGTACAAGGCAGTATTTCCATAGAAAGAGAAGGGGGATCCTGTTTAAGGTCTTTCTGCTATGTACTGGTTCCTCAGCAGCACTCAAATACCTGAGTGAACTACATTCATCTGTTTTGGTCCCCAGTGGACACTGTTACGGATTGAACTGTGCCCCTAAAAACATATGCTGAAGTTCTAACCTCTATGCCTGCAGACGTGATCCTGTTTGGATATAATTTTATTTTGCTATGTTAAATAGTCATACCAGTGGGATGGGTCTTACACCTAATCTTTTCTGAGTGGGGTTTTATAAAGTGGAGTACTGGCACAGGGTGACACACACACACGGGAAGACAGATGCCATGCAATCCATAAGCAGCCAAGAAACTCCTGGGACTACAAAATGCCTGAGTCAGCAAAAAAGAGGAAGACCCTCCAAGAGATGGATTGACCCAGTGGCTGCAACAATGGGCTCAAACAGCAATGACTGTGAGGATGGCACAGGACAGGGCAGTGTTTTGTTGTGTTGTACACAGGGTTGCTATGAGTTAAAACCAACTCAGGAGCACCTAACGACAACAACACAGAAGCTGAAAGAGACAGGGATCTTTCCCTAGGGCCCAGAGAGAAAGTGAGAGGGAAGAGAAGAGGAAGGGAGGAAAAGTGAGAGATTAGCGCTGCTCACACCCTGAAACCAGGCAGGCGGCATCCAACGCTATGAGGTACTCAACTGCTGCTTTTAAAAGCCATCCTCTTGTGGTATTTTTTGTTACAGTAGTATCTGGTGAATAAGACAGGTACCCTGTACCAATCATGTCACGTGATGTTAACTACAAATAGCAGATGATCAAAGAAAGTAGCAACCACTGCAGCCCTGATTTGGCTTTTCCACTAAAAGGCCTTCCTACCTAAAGCTACTCAGCAGGCTTCCACTAAGATGATTTTTTTTTTTTCTTAAATCAAAAGCATTAGGCATTCTTTTAAAGTGCAGCTATCCTCGGGAAGGGTTATATATTAAAACATTTCTTTATTGCAGCCAGAGGATGGTCAAAAGATCCAGAAGGCCTAAAGTTTGAATCTGTTTTTTTTTTTGTTTGGTTGTTTTGTTTTAATCAATAAAACAACTGCCTTGCCTTACTTTTTGTGAAGGTCACAAAAGTATGTAAGTACTTTTAAGTATTATACATGCGCACACAAGTACTTTAAATACTTTAAAATAATAAGGCTCTTTACCAAAAATGAGAAGCAAGTCAATTAGCAAGGCCCTGAGGGAAGTGAAGCAAGAGTGAATTTTAAAAAGGTCAAATAAAATAAAAAGCATGGAAAGAACCTTTTAACAAGCTGCTAAACTTTGCATAAACATGTAATTATGATCATTAATGTGGTGGAAGACAGTGAAGGTTAAACAGGAGGGTGCAGAGCTGACAGTACCATGTGCTTGCTGGGATATGAGGACAGAGGAAGGCTGAGGGCTGTGGGGTGGCCCTGAAGGGGAAGCGACCCCTTTACAAGGAGGACAAAGGAGGGCCGAGGGCTGTGGGGTGGCTCTGAAGGGGAAGCGACCCCTTTACATAGGAGGACAGAGGAGGGCCGAGGGCTGTGGGGTGGCCCTGAAGGGGAAGCGACCCCTTTACATAGGAGGACAGAGGAGGGCCGAGGGCTGTGGGGTGGCCCTGAAGGGGAAGCGACCCCTTTACATAGGAGGACAGAGGAAGGCCGAGGGCTGTGGGGTGGCCCTGAAGGGGAAGCGACCCCTTTACATAGGAGGACAGAGGAGGGCCGAGGGCTGTGGGGTGGCCCTGAAGGGGAAGCGACCCCGTTACATAGGAGGACAGAGGAGGGCCAAGGGCTGTGGGGTGGCCCTGAAGGGGAAGCGACCCCGTTACATAGGAGGACAGAGGAGGGCAGAGGGCTGTGGGGTGGCCCTGAAGGGGAACCGACCCGTTTACATAGGAGGACAGAGGAGGGCAGAGGGCTGTGGGGTGGCCCTGAAGGGGAACCGACCCGTTTACATAGGTGGACAGAGGAGGGCCGAGGGCTGTGGGGTGGCCCTGAAAGGGAACCAACCCGTTTACATAGGTGGACAGAGGAGGGCCGAGGGCTGTGGGGTGGCCCTGAAGGGGAACCGACCCGTTTACATAGGTGGACAGAGGAGGGCCGAGGGCTGTGGGGTGGCCCTGAAAGGGAACCGACCCATTTACATAGGTGGACAGAGGAGGGCCGAGGGCTGTGGGGTGGCCCTGAAGGGGAACCGACCCGTTTACATAGGTGGACAGAGGAGGGCCGAGGGCTGTGGTGTGGCCCTGCAGGGGAGGCGACCCGTTTACATAGGAGGACAGAGGAGGGCAGAGGGCTGTGGCGTGGCCCTGAAGGGGAACTGACCCGTTTACATAGGTGGACAGAGGAGGGCCGAGGGCTGTGGCGTGGCCCTGAAGGGGAGGCGACCCGTTTACATAGGAGGACAGAGGAGGGCCGAGGGCTGTGGGGTGGCCCTGAAGGGGAACCGACCCGTTTACATAGGAGGACAGAGGAGGGCCGAGGGCTGTGGGGTGGCCCTGAAGGGGAACCGACCCGTTTACATAGGTGGACAGAGGAGGGCCGAGGGCTGTGGCGTGGCCCTGAAAGGGAACCAACCCGTTTACATAGGTGGACAGAGGAGGGCCGAGGGCTGTGGGGTGGCCCTGAAGGGGAACCGACCCGTTTACATAGGTGGACAGAGGAGGGCCGAGGGCTGTGGGGTGGCCCTGAAGGGGAACCGACCCGTTTACATAGGTGGACAGAGGAGGGCCGAGGGCTGTGGGGTGGCCCTGAAGGGGAACCGACCCGTTTACATAGGTGGACAGAGGAGGGCCGAGGGCTGTGGGGTGGCCCTGAAGGGGAACCGACCCGTTTACATAGGTGGACAGAGGAGGGCCGAGGGCTGTGGGGTGGCCCTGAAGGGGAACCGACCCGTTTACATAGGTGGACAGAGGAGGGCCGAGGGCTGTGGCGTGGCCCTGAAGGGGAGGCGACCCCTTTAGAGCAGGCCTCCGTGGAAACCCTGGTGGTGTCCAGCTCGGCTGCTAACCACGAGGCGGGGACTGGAGGCTCTCTGGGGCAGTGCTGCCCTGTCTGTAGGGCGCCAGGAGCGGCACTGACTCGACGGCAGCGGGTTGGCTTTGGTTTTCAGTCTCGGTCGCTGGTCCGAGGGCCGAAGCGCCGCCGCTCTGCGTGCCGGGACCTCTACTCACCGGGCCCGCCGTGAGCGCGGATCGTGTCCCGCTGGCCTTCCCACAGCGACTCGGCCAGCCTTCCCTGAACGCGCCGGACCTCCGGCTGCAGATGCCGACGCCCGCCGCGCCCACGCCTCCCGCACAGGCGCCCCCGAAGGCCTGGATTTCAGGGCGCACCCCGAGCCCAGGCGCCCACAGGACGTGCAAGGCCGAGGTGGGGCGTCCCAGGCTCCGGGGGGCCTCCCCCAGCCGTGCTCACAGCGCCACTAGACGGCGGGCGACTCCCCAGGGCCCCCTCCTCCCGCCCGCACCCACCTTCACCCGCCCCGCCGCCGCCACCCCCCATCCCCAGCCCCCACCCCCCGTCCGAGCCGAGCCGAGCCGAGCCGAGCCGAGCCGAGCCGAGCCGAGCCGAGCCGAGCCGAGCCGAGCCGAGCCGTCACGCATGCGCAGTGGCCGCGCCGCGCCGCCGGGGAGTCAGCCGCACGTCCACGGGCCGGCGCTCAGCCAATCAGGAGGCGCCTTATTGCCCGGAGCCCCGCCCCGGCAGGCAGATACGGTGAAAGGCGAGGATCATGGGGTGTAACGACTCCTGAGCTTCCCGGCGCCGGGCAGGGCCGCGACGTCCCAACCCCCGGGCCGCGAGCAGCTCGCCGAGCCCGCCGGCGCCTCCTCCTCGCTGGCCTGGGTCGGGCGCGGCGGAGTCCGGGGCCGCACCGCCCGTCGCCGGGGCCCGGTCACCCGCCTGTCTGCCCGCCCGTGCGGCTGGGGGCGGAGGCGGCAGGTTCGCGTCTCAGGTGGCGGCGGCCGGCGGTGAGGCGGCAGGTTCGCGTCTCAGGTGGCGGCGGCCGGCGGTGAGGCGGCAGGTTCGCGTCTCAGGTGGCGGCGGTGAGGCGGAGGGCGGCCCGCGGCGTTGAGGCAGCGGCGAGGCGGCGGCGCTGAGGCGGCAGGTTCGCGTCTCAGGTGGCGGCGGCGGTGTCGGTCCCGCGCTCGAAGATCGGCCGCCGCCGGCTGGGGCTGAGCCGGGCAGTGAGGAGTCACCGAGCAGCGGGAGGAAGATGCTGCTGTCCCTGGTGCTCCACACGTACTCCATGCGCTACGTGCTGCCGGCCGCCGTGCTCCTGGGCGCCGCGCCCCCGTATATCCTGGCCTGGGGGGCCTGGAGGCTGCTCTCCTGCTTCCTGCCCGCCCGCCTCTACCAGGCGGTGGACGACCGGCTCTACGTCACCTACCAGAGCATGGTGCTCTTCTTCTTTGAGAACTACACCGGGGTGCAGGTGAGGCTCCCCAACCCCGCCCCCGGACTCTGCCCGAGGCACGCGCCTCCTCTCCTGTCCTCCTGAGGTGCCCACGGGGTAACAGGGGGGTATCCCGACCTCGACCGAGCCAGCCCCCACCCCCGAGGGCTTTGGTGGTCCCGTCCTGTAGAGCTGGAGTGCCTTCCCCGAGGTCCTCAGTCTGCTTGTAGAACGGGAGTGCCTTCCCAGAGGCTCTCAGTCTGCTTGTAGACCAGGAGTGCCTTCCCCGCGGTCGCCAGTCTGCTGGTAGACCGGGAGTGCCTTCCCCGAGGTCCTCAGTCTGCTTGTAGAACGGGAATACCTTCCCTGAGGTTCTCGGTCTGCTTGTAGACCTGGAGTGCCTTCCCTGAGGTCCTCAGTCTGCTTGTAGACCGGGAGTGCCTTCCCCGAGGTCCTCAGTCTGCTTGTAGAACGGGAGTACCTTCCCTGAGGTTCTCGGTCTGCTTGTAGACCTGGAGTGCCTTCCCCGAGGTCCTCAGTCTGCTTGTAGAACGGGAGTGCCTTCCCCGAGGTCCTCAGTCTGCTTGTAGAACGGGAATACCTTCCCTGAGGTTCTCGGTCTGCTTGTAGACCTGGAGTGCCTTCCCCGAGGTCCTCAGTCTGCTTGTAGAACGGGAATACCTTCCCTGAGGTTCTCGGTCTGCTTGTAGACCTGGAGTGCCTTCCCTGAGGTCCTCAGTCTGCTTGTAGACCGGGAGTGCCTTCCCCGAGGTCCTCAGTCTGCTTGTAGAACGGGAGTACCTTCCCTGAGGTTCTCGGTCTGCTTGTAGACCTGGAGTGCCTTCTCCGACGTCCTCAGTCTGCTTGTAGAATGGGAGTGCCTTCCCCGAGGTCCTCAGTCTGCTTGTAGAACGGGAATACCTTCCCTGAGGTTCTCGGTCTGCTTGTAGACCTGGAGTGCCTTCCCCGAGGTCCTCAGTCTGCTTGTAGACCGGGAGTGCCTTCCCCGCGGTCCTCAGTTTGCTTGTAGAACGGGAATACCTTCCGTGAGGTCCTCGGTCTGCTTGTAGACCTGGAGTGCCTTCCCCGAGGTCCTCAGTCTGCTTGTAGACCGGGAGTGCCTTCCTTCAGGCCCTCAGTCTTATTGTAGAGTGGGAATACCTTCCCTGAGGTCCTCAGTTTGCTTGTAGAGTGGGAGTGCCCTCCCTGTGGCCCTCAGTCTGCTTGTAGTTTGGGAGTGCCTTCCGCGAGGTCCTCAGTCTGCTTGTAGACCTGGAATGCCTTCCCTGTGGTCATCAGTCTGCTGGAAGAGCGGGAGTGCCTTCCCCGTGGTGGTCAGTCTGCTTGTAGACCGGGAATGCCTTCACTGAGGTCCTCAGTCTGCTTGTAGACCGGGAGTGCCTTCCCTGAAGTCCTCAGCTTGCTAGTAGAACGGGAGTACTTTCCCTGTGGTCGTCAGTCTGCTGGAAGAGCGGGAGTGCCTTCCCTGTGGTCGTCAATCTGCTTGTAGAGCGGGAGTGCCTTCCCTGTGGCCCTCAGTCTGCTTGTAGAGCGGGAGTGCCTTCTGTGAGGTCCTCAGTCTGCTTGTAGACCTGGAGTGCCTTCCCCGAGGTCCTCAGTCTGCTTGTAGAACGGGAATACCTTCCCTGAGGTTCTCGGTCTGCTTGTAGACCTGGAGTGCCTTCCCTGAGGTCCTCAGTCTGCTTGTAGACCGGGAGTGCCTTCCCCGAGGTCCTCAGTCTGCTTGTAGAACGGGAGTACCTTCCCTGAGGTTCTCGGTCTGCTTGTAGACCTGGAGTGCCTTCTCCGACGTCCTCAGTCTGCTTGTAGAATGGGAGTGCCTTCCCCGAGGTCCTCAGTCTGCTTGTAGAACGGGAATACCTTCCCTGAGGTTCTCGGTCTGCTTGTAGACCTGGAGTGCCTTCCCCGAGGTCCTCAGTCTGCTTGTAGACCGGGAGTGCCTTCCCCGCGGTCCTCAGTTTGCTTGTAGAACGGGAATACCTTCCGTGAGGTCCTCGGTCTGCTTGTAGACCTGGAGTGCCTTCCCCGAGGTCCTCAGTCTGCTTGTAGACCGGGAGTGCCTTCCTTCAGGCCCTCAGTCTTATTGTAGAGTGGGAATACCTTCCCTGAGGTCCTCAGTTTGCTTGTAGAGTGGGAGTGCCCTCCCTGTGGCCCTCAGTCTGCTTGTAGTTTGGGAGTGCCTTCCGCGAGGTCCTCAGTCTGCTTGTAGACCTGGAATGCCTTCCCTGTGGTCATCAGTCTGCTGGAAGAGCGGGAGTGCCTTCCCCGTGGTGGTCAGTCTGCTTGTAGACCGGGAATGCCTTCACTGAGGTCCTCAGTCTGCTTGTAGACCGGGAGTGCCTTCCCTGAAGTCCTCAGCTTGCTAGTAGAACGGGAGTACTTTCCCTGTGGTCGTCAGTCTGCTGGAAGAGCGGGAGTGCCTTCCCTGTGGTCGTCAATCTGCTTGTAGAGCGGGAGTGCCTTCCCTGTGGCCCTCAGTCTGCTTGTAGAGCGGGAGTGCCTTCTGTGAGGTCCTCAGTCTGCTTGTAGACCAGGAGTGCCTTCCGTGAGGTCCTCAGTCTGCTTGTAGACCAGGAGTGCCTTCCGTGAGGTCCTCAGTCTGCTTGTAGACCAGGAGTGCCTTCTGTGAGGTCCTCAGTCTGCTTGTAGAGCGGGAATACCTTCCATGAGGTCCTCAGTCTGCTTGTAGACCGGGAGTGCCTTCCCTGTGGTGGTCAGTCTGCTTGTAGACCGGGAGTGCCTTCCCCACGGTCCTCAGTCTGCTTGTAGACCGGGAGTGCCTTCCCCGAGGTCCTCAGTCTGCTTGTAGACCGGGAGTGCCTTCCCCGTGGTGGTCAGTTTGCTAGTCTGCTTGTAGACTGGGAGTGCCTTCCCCGGGGTCGTGAGTCTGCTTGTAGACCGGGAGTGCCTTCCCCGCGGTCGTCAGTCTGCTGGTAGACCAGGAGTGCCTTCCCCGAGGTCCTCGGTCTGCTTGTAGACCGGGAGTGCCTTCCCCGGGGTCGTCAGTCTGCTTGTAGACCGGGAGTGCCTTCCCCGCGGTCATCAGTCTGCTGGTAGACCAGGAGTGCCTTCCCCGAGGTCCTCAGTCTGCTTGTAGACCGGGAGCGCCTTCCCCGCGGTCGTCAGTCTTCTGGTAGACCAGGAGTGCCTTCCCCGTGGTCGTCAGTCTGCTGGAAGAGTGGGAGTGCCTTCCGGAGGTCCTCAGTCTGCTTGTAGACCTGGAGTGCCTTCTCCAGTGTCCTCAGTCTGCTTGTAGACCGGGAGTGCCTTCCCCGAGGTCCTCAGTCTGCTTGTAGATCTGGAATGCCTTCCCTGTGGTCCTCAGTCTGCTGCTAGACCGGACTGCCTTCCCCGCGGTCGTCATTCTGCTTGTAGAGTGAAGGTACCTTCCCCGAATCCTCAGTCTGCTTGTAGACAGGGAGTGCCTTCCTTGAGGACCTCAGTCTACTTGTAGAGTGGGAGTGCCTTCCCTGTGGCCCTCAGTATGCTTGTAGATTGGGAGTGCCTTCCCCGAGGTCCTCAGTCTGCTTGTAGACCGGGAGTGCCTTCCCCACGGTCCTCAGTCTCCTTGTAGACCGGGAGTGCCTTCCCTGAGGTCCTCAGTCTGCTTGTAGACCGGGAGTGCCTTCCCCGTGGTGGTCAGTCTGCTAGTCTGCTTGTAGACTGGGAGTGCCTTCCCCGGGGTCATCAGTCTGCTTGTAGACCGGGAGTGCCTTCCCCGTGGTGGTCAGTCTGCTAGTCTGCTTGTAGACTGGGAGTGCCTTCCCCGGGGTCATCAGTCTGCTTGTAGACCGGGAGTGCCTTCCCCGTGGTGGTCAGTCTGCTAGTCTGCTTGTAGACCGGGAGTGCCTTCCCCGAGGTCCTCAGTCTGCTTGTAGACCGGGAGTGCCTTCCCCGTGGTGGTCAGTCTGCTAGTCTGCTTGTAGACTGGGAGTGCCTTCCCCGGGGTCATCAGTCTGCTTGTAGACCGGGAGTGCCTTCCCTGCGGTCGTCAGTCTGCTGGTAGACCAGGAGTGCCTTCCCCGAGGTCCTCAGTCTGCTTGTAGACCGGTGGTGCCTTCCCCGGGGTCGTCAGTCTGCTTGTAGACCAGGAGTGCCTTCCCAGCGGTCATCAGTCGGCTGGTAGACCAGGAGTGCCTTCCCCGAGGTCCTCAGTCTGCTTGTAGACCGGGAGTGCCTTCCCCGCGGTCGTCAGTCTTCTGGTAGACCAGGAGTGCCTTCCCCGTGGTCGTCAGTCTGCTGGAAGAGTGGGAGTGCCTTCCCCGAGGTCCTCAGTCTGCTTGTAGGATGCGAGTGCCTTCCCGGAGGTCCTCAGTCTGTTTGAAGAATGCGAGTGCCTTCCCCGAGGTCCTCAGTCTGCTTGTAGACCCGGAGTGCCTTCCCCACGGTCCTCAGTCTGCTTGTAGACCGGGAGTGCCCTTCCTGAAGTTCTCAGCCTGCCAGTAGAGCGGAAGTGCTTTCCCCGCATTCCTCAGTCTGCTTATAGACCAGGAGTGCCTTCCCTCAGGCCCTCAGTCTGCTTGTAGAGTGGGAATACCTTTCCTGAGGCCCTCAGTCTGCTTGTAGAGTGGGAATACCTTTCCTGAGGTCCTCAGTCTGCTTGTAGTTTGGGAGTGCCTTCCCTGAGGTCCTCAGTCTGCTTGTAGAGTGGGAGTGCCTTCCCTGAGGTCCTCTGTCTGCTTGTAGATTGGTGCCTTGCCTGCAGTCCTCAGTCTGCTTGTAGACCTGGAATGCCTTCCCTGTGGTCGTCAGTCTGCTGGAAGAGCGGGAGTGCCTTCCCCGTGGTGGTCAGTCTGCTTGTAGACCGGGAGTGCCTTCCCTGAGGTCCTCAGTCTGCTTGTAGACCAGGAGTGCCTTCCCTGAAGTCCTCAGCCTGCTAGTAGAACGGGAGTGCCTTCCCTGTGGTCCTCAGTCTGCTGGAAGAGCGGGAGTGCCTTCCCTGTGGTGGTCAGTCTGCTTGTAGACAGGGAGTGCCTTCCCTGTGGTCGTCAGTCTGCTTGTAGAGCGGGAATACCTTCCCTGAGGTCCTCAGTCTGCTTGTAGACCAGGAGTGCCTTCCGTGAGGTCCTCAGTCTGCTTGTAGACCAGGAGTGCCTTCCCTCTCGTTCTCAGTCTGCTGGAAGAGCGGGAGTGCCTTCCCCATGGTGGTCAGTCTACTTGTAGACCGGGAGTGCCTTCCCTGTGTTCCTCCCTCTGCTTGTAGGCCGGGAGTGCCTTTGTTGCAGTCAAAGATACCTGTGTAGCCAGGAGGCGCCCATGAACCTTTAAGTTGGGCACGTCTTTTTTTGACAGTTGCTGACGCTTTGCCCGAGGAGATGGTAATGCTGGAACCAGAGATGTTTGAATTAGAAAGTCTGCTTTTAAAAGTGTTCTTGGGAGACCTTCTTTGAAACTGATTACTATCTGAACAAGAAATACAACTTTGCTTTGTATCTTTCTGGTATAAGAAGTGAGAGCTCCCTGAGACAATGAATACATTTGTTACAATAGCAACCTTCATGTAGATATGCTTCTTGCCAGCTTTGACTAGGCTTAGATGTGTGGCTAATCTTTTGTCTCAGTACTGTTTCTTTCTCCTTGTAGAGAATGAATTTGAAGATTAAACTTAAAAAAAAAACTGTTTGAGACAATAAAAGTAAAAGGCCGTCAACACTATTTAGTTATTTGAAGTCTTGAAAAGATTGCTTCTTGGCTATTCCTAACAACCAGTTAGGCCTTTTTTCTTTTTTTTTGAGGAGGGGTTTAGGTGGAAAGGTATTGTTTTGTCTCTTAGGTCCTTCTATCTTTTTAAAAGCTTTTTTCGCTAGAGCAGCTGTTTTCACCCTGTTGTCAACCTTGAACCAGCTACAGTATTGAGTTTGCATTAGCACTGCTGGTGATCCCTGATGACTGTAAGTTTGCCACAGTTGGAGGTTGTTTGGAGGAAGGGGAATAGGAGAAGCTAGGGCATCAATTTAAGCCAGTATCTATAAGTGTTTCATGGAAGAAGAGACCACTGTTCCAATTAGGGCTTTCTGGTAATTGACTTTCAAGACGAATCTCATTTAAAATTTTCGCTGTTTCAGACTGATCATTTTCCGCCTATACTCCCCACCAAATTTCTGTAAAGTTATGATGTTATCGTAGTTAAATATTTGATTTCACATCATGTGATGGCTTGCCTGGGCCGCTGTACTGCCTCAGAAAATATGTCCAAAATCAGTCACCTCTTAGAAATTCTACTATGTTTTTGTTCAAATAATACTATGTTCCTCATGATATAATGTAGGATATACCCTTGGAATTATTCGTGTTCAGCAAATTTATTTTTTAAAATGATTAAAACTTCACATTGTTTCTGAAGTTGCATATCTTACTTTATACCCTGTTCAGTGTAGACCTGGAATTTATTTCTTGATTTCCCAGTGAGTGGTTTTTTTTTTTTTTTTTAATTAATCTGTTGATTCCCTGCCCATCCATTATTCCAGTAAAGACCCAGTATCCAGTGATGGTCTCAATACGTTTTAAAAGGTTGTCTGATGATCCTCAAGTATAATCCCCATTTTATTTAATGTTTGTCCCTTGGTGAAATGTGGTAGGAATCCTAGGACTGATCTCACTGATCATCAAATGTAGGTTATGAACATTTAGGAAAAAGGTAGACCCAAGAGTTCCTTTTCTTTGTATTATTATTATTATTATTGACAAGGAGTTATTTGCTGGTAAGTAACCTAAAAAAAAAAATTTATTTTATTTATTTATTTTTTTAACCTAGAGTAGGGCTTTTCTGGTATCTTGGGATATTTTTCTGGAATCTGAGGTTCCTGTGCTGGCAATGCTACCTTTCAGTATTTTTGATGATTTTCTTTTGAGATTAAATCAACAGGAATAAATATGTTCAAATGTAAAACCCAAAGGAAAGAGATTTATAAGAAAATTCTGTCACCTAATTTTTATTTTTTACCTGTTGTTTTTCATCAATGATTTTTGTCATTGCAATGTTTTGATTAAAATTTAGGTTTTGCTAGTTTTTTTTTTTTTTCCTTTCCTGGAATTGTTTATCAGGTTTAATTTGTAACGGCAGTGAAGATCCTCTTATTTGTTCCATATAAAATATTGTTGTCTCGTTTATGAAGACTTTTAGTAATTTAAGAGAATATAAGTTTTTAAATGAAAGGAAGTTTGCCATTAAATTATATACATTGTAGGAAGATTTTTAAATTAGAATTTTTTTAATGGTATTTTTATGCTTTTTAACTGTAGCTTAAAAATAAAGTGGTTCATAATAGTGTGACAGAATTTTCTTTTGAATAGAATTTTTAAGCTGAAGAGAAGTAGGTTCATGAAGTTCATAATCTATGCTTGGCAGGTAAACTTACTTTCAACAAGCATACCTGAATGTTCCGTTGAACTCTAGGTAAACATCTCTTCTTCCCTGTTTTCATTATTTTTATATGCATCTCTGAAAAAGGGAAAAATCAATCACTGTTGCTAAAATTACTGTTAACAACTTTTTTATCCTTTTAGGTTCTTTCAGAGTCTCCCGTAAGTACTGAATCTCAACTGGGTACCCTTTTCACCATACATCAAGTGTGTTCTTTGAGAATAAGCAGTATGAATTTTGGAAGTTTTATGCAGCCCACTTAGTCCAAGACCCATTGAAGACATGAGTTTGAGACATTCGTCTGCCCTTCTGAGGGCACAGATGCAAGTAACTGTGCTAGTTTCCTGTGGTTGCAGTGGTAAATCATCTCAAGCATGCTGACTTAGAATGAAAATTTATTCTCTCAGAGTTCTGGAGGCCAGAGTCTGAAATCAAGATGTCTGGAGGATATGATCTTTGCTCCTTTCAGCTTCTGGTGACTCCAGGTGTTCCTTGATTTGTGGTCATATGATTCCAGTCTCTGCCCCTGGGTTTACATTGCTTCGTTCTCTTCTCCATGTCCTCTTCTGTCTCAAATCTCCCTTTGCCTTTCTCTTATAAAGACACTTGTTATTGGGTTTAGGGCCCACCCATATAACCCACAATGAGCTGTAGTCCCATCCATGTAATCCACAATGAGCTGTAGGCCCACCCATGTAATCCGCAATGAGCTGTAGGGTCACCTGTGTAATCCACCATGAACTGTAGGTCCACCCATATAATCCACAATGAGCTGTCAGCCCACCCATGTAATCACCATGAGCTGTAGGCCCACCCATATAACACACCATTATCTGCTCATCTCAAGATCCTGAACTTCATCACATGTGTAGAGACCCTTTTTCCAAATAAGGTGACATTCACAGGTTCCAAGGATTGGAACCTGGACATATCTTTTGGGGGCCATCATTCAACCCACTTCAATAATAACCTTAGTTTCACTTAGTAAGCATTTTGTTGTTGTTTAACTCTTCTTTATTTTTTAGAGTATGTTGGTCTCTGATTTAACATTACTAAAATGAAAGGACCCTGGTTCTCTACGCCAAGGTGTCTTTAAAAAAAAAAAAAATTATCCCTTAAGTTTTTAGCTCTTATTTATAAACTTACCTTCACATTTCCCTTAAATAGAGCATTTGAGTGGCTAAAAAAAGTGTTTTTCCACACCATCTTTATTTAAAGGCTCTCTGTATTCTGTATAATAATCAACTTATTCATGTGCTGATATTCTTTTAATTCTTAACTGATTCTTATATTACTATTTTGTGATAGTTTAACAAGAAAAGAAAGAACCGAAATCTGTGAATTAGAGATAATATAGTTTCTAAGCTAACACTTTATTGTATACAATATGGTGAAACATTAGTGTTTGTTTATGTTTACCATTGTAAAAAAAAAAAATGTATAGGATAAAAACTAACCTGAATGAGGGTACTTGGAGACTTAGATTTAGAGACCATTTGGATATCCTTGAGCTGGAGTTTAGGGAAAAGTTGTAGGACGCTAAAAAGATAAAGTGGGGAATACTCTCATAGGGAGTGTTTGTCATTATCAGCTGCTGTGAGTCGGCCCCGACTCACAGTGACCACGTGCACAATGGAACAAAACGCTGCCCAGTCCTGTGCCATCCCCATGATCAGTTGCCAGATAGGGTTATCTTTGACTGGTTTTTGGAAGCCAGGTCTTTCTTTCTGATCTGTCTTAGTCTGAAAGCCCTACTGAAACTTGTTCAGCATCAGAGCAACAATACACAAGCTTCCAGTGACAAATGGCTGGTGGCTGCACATGACGTGCTCTGGCCAGGGATTGAACTCCCGTCTCCCACGTGGGAGGCAAGGATTATATCACTGAACACTACTGCCCTCAGGGTGTGGTTAGAAACGATAAAGGAGAGTGAAGGCAAGTTGATTACTGTAACCTTGGTTAAGTTGAATGCAGACTCCTAGATTTGTCCTAAGTACTGAGATAGCTGTAAAACAATAACTGTAATAGTTAGGATAAATGATATGTTCAGTTAGAATACTCTTAACTCTTCTGATGATTCATACATTTATTTGAAACATTTTTCCAAGTTTCTCAAAGAAATAGTTATGGCCTTCATCTAGAGACCATTTATAACTGGTTCTTTCTGTAGTGCTGTTTCATAAAAAACAGTCCTAAACTCTTAATGAGTTAAATTTATAGTTTTTGTCTTGCAGTTAATCTATTAAAATGAAACATGTCTATTTAGAATCAGAAAAGGGACCTTACGAGCCATCTAATCTAACTGCTTTTTATCACGTCTGAATTTTTTTTCAGTATTGCCACAATGTGGCCTCATGTCTTCCTGAATATCAGCAGTCTTAAGGAGAGTGTGAATTGTTTGTATCCTTAATTTTATTATTCTCTTCTTATTTGTCATCCATCTGTAGACTTTAAGAGACCTTATATTATTATTTTATTATATTACTTCCTCAGTGTAGCTCAGAGTAAATGAACTGGACAGGTTTGGGTGTGCCTCTGCGTTTGCTTGTTTTAAGCAGAATGATAAAAGCCTTTGATAAGGAAAATTAAACACTTCTCAAAGTACCATTCTAGTAGCATAACTCAATCTGGCTAGAGACCTGGTGGCGTAGTAATTAAGTGCTTGACTGATAACCAAAAGGATGCTGGTTCAAACCCACCAGCTGCTCCATGGGAGAAAGATGTGGCAGTCTGCTTCCTTAAAGATTTACAGCCTTGGAAACTCTATGGGGCCAGTTCTACTCTGCCCTATAGGATTGCTATGAGTTAGAATCAACTTGATGGCAACAGGTTTGGTTTTTTTGGTTTAGGGATCTGGTAAACTTGCTGGACTTATAAGAAGATCTAAGAGAAATGTGATTAGATAGATAGCTGCCATTTAGCAGACTGACACAACAGAACAAAATGTTGCCTGGTCCTGTGTCATCCTCACAATTGCCAGCATGCTTGAGTCTGTAGTGGCTGTCATGCCAGTCTCTCTCACCAAGAGACTCCCTTGGGCTCGTCGTTCCTCTGCTTCACCAAACGTGATACCTTCCGCCAGCAGTTGATCTCTCCTGATACCATGTCCACAGCAAGCACGTCAGTATTCTCTTGTGATCTGTAAGGTTTTCACTGACTAATTTTTGCAAGTAGATTGCCAAGCCTTTCTTTCTAGTCTTAATCTGAGAGCTCTGCTGAAACCTGTCTACTATGGCTGACCCTGCTGGTATTTGAAATAACCAGTGGCATAGCTTTCAGCATCACAGCAACACACAAGCCACCACAGTGCGACAATCTGGTGACGGAAGATGATGAAATATATTTAGAACCTTATTTTTATATTTTCTATAAATAGAAATCTTTGTGAGCAAACCAGTTATTTTAAGTTGCATTCACGTAAGGTTTCAAAATGTGTCGTATCTTTCCATTTTAAATCATTGATGCAATAAAACACTTGAACACTGCCAGAATATTTTGAGAAAGTTAAGTTTCCCCTACCTCACCCTACACACAGCCAGTACACCAAAATGTAACAGTCTGGTGTACTCTAGATTTCTTTCAGGTAGCTTTTAAATACAGTTTGAATTGTGGGAAGACTCTCCATTAAATTAATTTCTTGGATGGTGTTACAGATTGAATTGTGTCCCCCAAAATATGTATCAAAGTCCTGGTTCCTGGTCCCTGTGCCTGCAGATGTGATTGTGTTTGGAAGTAGGTTTTTTCTTTAGTTAATGACTTTAATGAGGTCATGCGAGAGTAGGGTGGGTCCCAGATCTAACCACTTCTGTGTTATAAAAAGAGCAGAGTAGACACAGGCGTGCACAGGAGAAAGACACCATTGAAGACAGACACAAGGAGGTGCATCAAAAAGCCCAGGACTGCTAAGAATTGGGGCAGCTGAAGTAGACAAAGACCCTAGAGCCACGTCCTGAGTTCAGGCCTCTCGCCTCCCGAACTATGAGAAAATAAGTTTCTAAGAACTTAATCTTCATTCATTCATCCATCAGATGTTGAGTGTACATCATGTGCTAAGAGATAGAATGAAGGAAAAGATGGTCGAGATACCTGCCCTTATGGAGCTAGCATTCTAACGGGAGAGAAAAACAATAAAAATCAATTAAAAATTACTGTGCTTTTCAAGATTCACCTAGGGAGTGAAGGATGGAGGGTTTGGGAAGGCTTCCCTAAGGAAGTAACACTTGAATGGCGCTCTGAAAAGAGGTGTAAAAATGGCATGGAGCGGAGTCTGATCTCTCTCTTCACAAGGGGGAAGGGGAATCAAGATCAGTGTCTCAAGGCTGATTCCTATGAGGCGGAGGTCAGACATGCCTTCTCTTTCTGCCATCTTTATCTATTCCGACACCAACCATCCCTCCCATGGTACCCTCTACTGGGTTCAATAGTTCATGGCAATGGCCACACAGAAGTCACAGACAATACTCACAATTATGGGGTTTGTTAGGGAAGTAACAGGTTACAGTTCATGTTCAGAAATACTCAGGATACAGTTCTTCCATCAGGACAGCTCCTACCCTGTGGTGCTGAGACACACCTCTCTCTGACCTTCTGCTTCTACCCTGCTCAGGCAAGTGTTATAAATCCCTTTTAGCCCTGTCAGTAAGTGCCTGGAGGCACCCCTGTCTGCCCTAAGGCACTCAGCTCTAGCTTCCTGGGTTAGCAAACCTAGCTCCACCAAGTGCCCAGAGGTACCCTACTCCTCCAGCAAGCCTCCTTCCCAAAGACACTCAGCTTTCTCTCTCTATGGGCCCAGAAGCCCACCACACCGTCTTCTGCTGCCTGTCTCCTGCTGCCATGTCTCTGCCACTGTTTCTCGCTGTCTTGTGTTACAGCTCTCTTTCTCTGTTTCCTGGTTCCAGGAGCTTAGCACAGGGATCCTGGTTCCAAAGGACACATTCTCTGCTCCTGCCTGTTCTTCACTGCTGGTGGTAGGATCCTCCTTCTGCTCTGCAATTGGCTCCTTTAAGCCTAGTGGAATGGCAGACCTGGCCCATCCCATTGTTAGGGTTCCATGTACCCTATTAGCAAGGTCCCACCTAATCACTTGATAGGAGTTACAAGACCATGGCAAGAAAGGCCACACAAAGGCCATCCATCGTGCCGCGGGAGGGCACCTTGAAGGATAATGGGGTGATCCAGGCAAGAGATAATGGTCAGTTGGGAAGAGTGGACATGGAGAGGAAGAAAATAATTCAAGTTATAATTTGGAGGTTGCTGGTAGGGCTTTGTGATTGGAAATGGAAGATAAAGAAGAGGATGGAGTTAAGAACAAACTTAGTATTTTCAGTCAGTGTTTACTGTGTGCCAAGTGTTCAATTATATGAATAAGTCATTTCATCTTTACAAGGTAGACACCATTATTCCAGCTTTACATATGAGGAAACTGAGGCACAGAGAATGCACATCTGTAGTATTCAAGCCAGGATTCTGTCTAGGGCGTTCTAGCATCAGGGCCCATTTTCTGAAGATGCTTTGCTAGGTGGTATGGTTATATTGATTGAAATGAGATCCTTACTAAAGGTATTCATACAAAAAAAAATTAAAAATTGCAATGTAGAATAATTCTGAAATTGGAGTGTGTTAGCTTTGTGATACAGAGATAAAGTAGGTTTGCTTGGATTATTCAAGAAGGCCGTATCAATTGTTAGAAACTACTTTGAATCTTTACTTCCAACAGAAGGAGTAACATGGCATGTTTAGGTAAAAGAAGTTCTTTACCTAAATGAAGGCTTCTGAGCATGGCATTCAAGGCTGTCTAAACTCTGCCTTGGCCAACTTCTCCATTTGTCAGTTTCATTCTAACCCAAATGCTTCCTTCTCCCTCCAAAAGACCAGTACATTGTCAACTGCAGGCCTTTGGACTGCTGATCTATTTACTTTCTTCCAAATACAGCCCCAGGTTTCCGTCATCTGTCCTGATCTCATCTCAATTTCAGAATCATATGTATGTACTGTGAGCGTAGGTGGCGTTAACTTCTGTAATGTTAACGTTAACAGCATGTTTTGTATGTGTATGTTGCCACCTCCGCAGGGTTATAAACTCTTTGGAAACTGCAGTAAAGGGGAGAATGATTTGATTTTTCCCTTGAGCAAAAGGAGAACACATCTAGAAGGGATACTAGTCCTGGTTTCTGTGAAAATGTAAATGAATCTCACTTTTAAGAGTGAGAATTCTTGAGTGGCCTCTCCAGTTAACAAGTTGACCTAACGGGGCCTACAGGCCTGGTAAGTCTGATTGCATTCTCTATTTAAAGGAGGAAGAAATATGAACACCCTCAGAAGTAAGACTGAGAATAAGGTCAGGGACCTTAAATAGGAGGGAGTTCTGGAACAGCCATTAGTGCACAACAACCAAGTGCTGTTTACTTGTCGATAAAAACCTGTGCTTTTTGTAGTTTTTGAGTATAATTTTTCATGGTATTCTGTTATGATTCTTTTACTTTCAATTGGGTCTGTTGTGATATCGCCCGTCTCATTTCTTATTTGGTTTATTTGTTTACTCTCCTGTTTTTCTTTTGTCATTTAGGCCAGTGGTTTATCCATTTTGTTGATCTTTTCAAAGAACCACCTTTTGGTCTTGTTAACTCAGTTGTTTTTCTAATCTCTATTTCATTTATGTCTGCTCTAATTTTTATTATTTCCTTTCTTCTGGTGTCTGTGGGCTGCTTTTGCTGCTCTCTATTTGTTCAAGTTTTAGGGTTAATGTTTTGATTTGGGCCTTTCTTTTTGGATATGTGCATTTATTACTATAAATTGACCTGTGAGCACTGCGCCTGCTGTGTCCCAAAGGTTCTAATAGGATGTGTTTTCATTCTCATTTCATTCTGTGAATTTCTTGTGATTCCTTGATTTCTTCTGTAACCCAGTAGTTTTTGAGCAAGGTGTTGTTCCCTTTCCATGTATTCAATTTTTTTTCTCTTAATTTTCCTGTTATTGATTTCTACTTTCATGGCTTTATGGTCAGAAAAGATGCTTTGTAATATTTGGATTTTTAGATTCTGTTAAGGCTTGCTTTGTGGCCTGCTCTGGAGAATGTTCCATGTGCGTTAGAAAACAAAGTATACGTGGCTGCTGTTGGGTGAAGTGTTCTCCGTATGTCTGTGAGATCAAGTTGATTGTGGCTTTGAGTTCTTCCATATCTTTATTGAGCTTTCTAGATGTTCTGTCCTTCACAAAGAGTGTTGTGTTGAAGTCTCGTATTATTGTGGAGCTGTCTGTTTTTCTTTTCAATGCTGTTAGTGTTTGTTTTACATATTTTGGAGCCCTGTCGTTGGGTGCGTAAATATTTATTATGGTTATGTCCTCCTGGTGTAACCTTAAATCATTATATAGTGTCCCTCCTTATCCTTTGTGGTGGATTTTGCTTTCAAGTCTGTTTTGTCAGGGATTAATATTGCCAGTCCTGCTCTTTTTTGATTGTTGTTTGCTTGATATATTTTTTCCATCCTTTGAGTTTTAGTTTGTGTCTTTGAGTCTAAGGTGTGTCTCTTGTAGGCAGCATATAGACTAGATGGATTTTTTTTTTTTTTTTTTTTTTAATCAATTCTGCCACTCTCTTGTCTCTTTATTGGTGCATTTAGTCCATTTACATTCAGCGTAATTATTGATAGGTATGAGTTTAGTGCTACCATTTTAATGTGTTTTTTGTGTGTGTGTGTGTTTTTAACAGTTTCTTTGTTCCATGTAATTTTCTGTGCTGAGTTGTCTTTATGTATTTTCTTTTCATCATTTTCATTGTTCATTTTGTATTTGTGAGTCTTTATTTTTTTATTTTCATGTGTAGGATTGTTAGTTTCCTCTGTGGTTGCCTTAATATTTACCTCTATTTTTCTAAATTTAAACCAATCTTTTATTTCTTGATACTTCCTCTCCATAGGATAGTTCTGTGACTGCATTATTTAGTCCCTCTTTTTTGTTTTAATGTTGTCATCCTTTACATATTGACATCTCTGTTTCCCTACAGTGTTTTAGCTTTGATTTATTTTTGTGACTTCCCTATCTGGGTTGGTATCGGGTTGTTCTGTCCCGTGTTCTAGTCTTGGGTTGTTTTCTAATATTATTGATTCTCTAACTGAAGGACTTCATTTGGTATTTCTTGTGCTTTTGGTTTGGTTTTTACAAATTCTCTTAGCATCTGTTTATATGGAAATGCCCTAATATTGGCATCATATTTAAGAGACAGTTTTGCTGGATATATAACTCTCGGCTGGCAGTTTTTTTCCTTCAAGGGTTTATATATATCGTCCCATTCCTTCTCGCCTGCATGGTTTCTGCTGAGTAGTCAGAGCTTAGTCTTATTGACTCTCCTTTGTAGACTACTTTTCATTTATTCCTAGCCACTCTTAAAATTCTTTCTTTATTTTTGGTTTTGGCAAGTTTTATTATAATACATCTTGGTGACTTCCTTTTGGAATCTACCTATGTGGTGTTCAATGAGCTTCTTAAATAGACGTCTTCTCATCTTTCACGGTATCAGGGAAGTTTTCTGCCCACAAATCTTCAACAATTCTCTCTGTATTTTCTGTTATCCTCCCCTGTTCTGGTACTCCAATCACTTGTAGATTATTCCTCTTGATAGAGTCCCACGTAATTCTTAGGGTTTCTTTATTTTTTTAATTCTTTTATATGATTTTTCCTCAAAGAAATTGGTGTCAAGTAGTTTACCTTCAGTCTCACTAATTCTGACTTCCACAGCCTCAGTTCTGCTCCGATGACTTTCTGTTGAGTTGTCTAATTCTGAAGTTTTATTGTTAATCTTTTGGATTTCTATTTGCTGTCTCTCTATGGATTCTTGCAGCCTGTTAAATTTGTCGTTATGCTCTTGTATAACCTCCTTAAGTTCCTCTGTTGTTGCGTGTGTTCCTTGATTTGGTCCGCATTTTGCTTGATCTTCTTCCTGATCTCTTGAAGAGCTCTGTATGTTAACCTTTTGGATTCTACCTCCGATAATTCGAAGACTTTATCTTCCTCTGGGAGGTTTCTTGGTTCTTTGTTTTGGTTGCTTGCTGAAGTCATCATGGTCTCCTCTTTATGTGTTTGATATTGGCTGTTGTCTCAAAGCCATCAAGAAGTTATTACATTTATTTATGTTTGCTTACTATGTCCTAGATTCTTGTTTTGTTTTGATATGCCCAAATAGGCTGGTTGTGTGAACTGCTTTGATTTTTGGCATCTTTGAAGCTCTCACATCCTATCACCAGGTGGTTAGAGCTGCTACTAGGTATGAGAGCCCAGGAGTCCATTTACTTTTCTTATGTGGATTCAGTTCAGTTGTCCAGGTCCTTGGTCAGCGAGTGTGTGGTGCCGGCTCTCACCTGCAGTCCTAGATAGGCTGGGTTACGTAGGGGTGATTAGAGCAGGCACAGGCATCTGGCTGCAGTAGGGGGTTATGCATTGACCAAGGTAGGGGGCTGATGGCTGCCACTGAGTGCCTGGGTAGAAAGCATGTCCCTGTTCCTTTGAGTGCCTAGGTTGGTGGGTTTTGCAGCCAGACTTTGGGCACCCAATGCTGTTGGATATAAGGACTGGGAGGCATCACTTATTCTTGGACCCCTGTCTTGGGTGGTAGGTGGAGTGGATAGAGCCACCAGTCCTCAGGCCCTGGTGTGGGCAGGTGAGGATCCCCCTTAATGGGCAGGGCAGTGTCAAATGTCATGAATCCACCACTCCCTCTTAGCTGTTGCATTTGAAAATAGGTTTCAGGTATGTACCCTGTTATACTGTGCTGATGAGGGCCTGTGATGTTGAAATGGACCCACACAGGTCTAGGCAGGGGTAAAAGGCATTCAAAGTCCATGGACCCCTTATGCCTGTGCCTAGGCAAAGGATCTGTGCCTCCTCTGAGGTCCCGTTTCAGGGGAGCTGGCAAATTCTTTTTTCCTGTTTGTTATTTGTATGTTAATTTGTTCCCCCTCCAAAGCCAGGAGAATGACTCAGGTGTGTGATGGGTCCCACTTCCGGGCCAAGGGGCACGGCAGTCACTGAAGCCAGATTGGGACCAGAGCAGAGTGGGGAGGGGCAGGTAAATGGGAAAGAGGTACTTCCCAGAGGGTGAAGGGTTTTTTTGATGCCACACAGTAGGTTAGATGCTTGCGCCTAACTTTCGCAGATTCCCCTGGTCCCGCAGGCTTGTGTAGATGCTCTGCCATTTGGTTTCTCCCGTTGTGGAGAACGCGTCCCTAGTGCCACTGCTTGCCTCAGCCCACATGTACCAGCTGATCCAGCCTGCAGAGTGCAGGCCAGGTCAGGTCTGGCAAACCCTCTCTCTCTCTCCGCCTGCTGCTTGATCAAACTCCTCATCTTTGTCTTTGATGTTCAGGGCTCCTAAATTGTCATATATAATCAATTCATTTGTTTTTTTGGGTGTTTGTTGTGAGAGAGGGACCACAGGAAGCACTGACTACTCTGCAACCTTGGCCCCGCCTCCTATGATAATAATTTTAAAAGCAGTAAATATGAAAGTGTTGCTTGGGTGTTGAAGAGGGGCATATGTGGGTAAGTGTAAGCAATAGCAGAAAGATGATATTACTCTCTGCTGTCTTTGGGTTAGAATTGCCGAAGCAGAAAAAAATGAGGGTGATGATACCTAGAAAGGAGATTTTTATTAAGTGCCAACCATGTTAGATAACAAGTGAGGTTCTAGCATTTTAGATTGATAAAATAGTCTCTGCCCTCAAGTAACACACAAGTGTTTTTTTAGCAGTGTAGAAAAAAATCCATTAAGAAAAATGACAAAAAACCTGAATGTATAGTGAGATAAGTCCAAAATAAACAAATGAAGAAAGAACAGAGGAAACACAGAAGGAGTAATTCAACATGATCTGAGTGGTTTCTTCACTGGGTAGGAGCTGTCCATATAGAAGAATATGATTTATGTATAAATCAGATGCAATATAGTGAATGGCTAGCTCTTCATGAACTCAGATATTGCTCTGTTCCTATTCTTGATTTGTATTTCCCTGGAAAAATATTTTTGATGTTAGTTTTACTTTTTTCTTATGGGTTTCTTATATCCTTCTGGTAATATTCAAAATGAAAGAATTATTTAAGGTTCTAATCTATGTGAAACCTTTTTGACATTTTTAATTTTCTCAGATAATTGTTTTGTCACAGTCAGGATTTTTTTATCTTGGGGTGAGAAGTCTGGGTGTAAGCCCCCAGCACTCTGCCTGCTGTTATATGAACTTGATTAAATAAACTTCTCAATCTCAATATTCTCATCCTTAAATGGGAGTAATAATATGTATAATCATGTTATTTTGAAGACTAAATGAGATAATATGTGAAACTGCCTAGCTCAATGATGGGTAAAAACCATTTTCTCTCCCACATCTTGTAAAATAAGAACAGTACCAAGAGGTGTACATGAGGGATATGTAAGAAAGAGCTTTTTAATTTATAAGGCTCCATTTAAATGTTGCATGATAATTGTTTTTTCGTTCTAATTATTATTAATAATTGATTATTTGTGTTTACTATTTTGGTATGTTCTTTTCGGGGGGATTGTAATTTTCCTATTCAGTGAAATGTTCCGTATTGAGCAGAAAAAGACCACAGTTTGTGTACGCCTCATGGTAGAAATCTAGTACTGATTAACCGTGGTAATATATTTCATTGGCATAAAATTACATTTAAAAATCCATTTCAGATGATTATGAACATCGTTGTTAAGGTGTGAATTGTATTTGCAGTCTTAATTCAGATTGAAACTCTGTATAGCTGCATTTCTACGTAATCTTATCAGAGTACTACTTTTTTAAGGAGAGGCCAAACAGCTATTTCTCATATCCATTAATCACTTAACACAATTTTGAATTAAAAATTTCACCTTAGGGGATAGTAATAACAATAGCTAACATTTTGGGGATGGTTGTTGTGTTCTAAGCATTAAAGTAGTTTACATAGTCTTATTTATTTCATCACAACCCCATGAGGGGTAGTTAATCTTATCACACTCATTTTATAGGTGAAGAAATAGATTTTAGAGAGGTTGGTACTTTTGCTCTAGTTTACATACCTAACAAGCTTTGCATACTGAAGGAAGATGGACATTATTAAGATAAATGAAGAATATAGTTTTTAAAAAAGAAAGCTGTGTACTTATTTCCCCATGACTTTGTTAGTTGGATGCTGTGCTGTGTTGAACATTTTGCTACCTGCTTTCAGGGTACTAAAGAGGGAGCCTTCAAGTAGTTTATGTATCATGGGAGCAAATTAAAGACCAAGTAATGATATAACCAAGGCAAGGTGGAAGTAGTCATCTAGAGCTAAGCCTTCTTGTGAAAACCAACTTACGAAAGATAAACAGGTTTGTTTGAATAAAGCAGAGCAGTAGCGGGTATGTCAGTTGTATTGAAGATAATTATTCAAAAACTTTTTATTGTCTGCTTCTGAATTCATAAAATTAAATGGGAAAATTGTTCTTTTTCCTAAAGGGACTTCAGACGAGTTTTTAAAAAATGGATCACCCTAAAATTATTAAAGTAATTATGAAGAAATGTTTTTATGTGCTTTGTTTTCAAAGAACAAGTTATCTGTAAAATAAATTTGTAAAAGTGATTAATGTGATTTGAAATACAAGTATGAGAAAATTCACAGAATGATGCCTTTAAAAAGTCTCTGGAGCATTTAAAATATATTCCAGAACCGTCTTCACTGTTGAAAATCAGGTATAGCTTTGCCTACTTGTGGAAAATAAGAGTATGGACTTAATTGATTCACTAAGCATCTCTTGAAAACCATCTGGGTGCTGGGCTTTTGGGTTAAAAAAAAAAGATCAAATCCCTGAAGCTGACAATGTGAGTTGTAAATAGGTGTGTACAATGCTGCTCTGATTGGAATGTGAACCGTGTATGTCGTGAAATAAAGGGAGGAGTGTTTGATTCTGGCGATCTGGATTAGAAAATAGGCTTCAGTGAGGAGGTATACAAAGTATGATGAAAAGCCAATTTAGTTCTCTTTTTTTAAATATATGCTTATAATAAAACATTTGCCATTTCAACATTCTTTGTGTGTACAAATCAGTGACAGTAATTGTGTTTATCTCATTCTTCAACCATCACTGTTATCTTTTTGCAAAATTTTTCATCACCCTTAAATTCAGTGGTTCCTAAACAACGAGTCCTCCAGTGCACATACCAGCTCCTTGTAACCACCGACAAATTTTGGTCACTATACGCTTGCCTATTCTAGATATTTCATGTAAGTGGGATCATGTAATATTTGTCCTTTTGTGGCTGACTTACTTCACTCACCCTAATGTTTTCAGGGCTCATCCATGTTGTCGCATATATCAAGACTTCATTTCTCTTTATCGCTGAGTAATATTCCACTGTATTTATGTAGCAAATTTTATTTATCCATTCATCTATTGATGGGCATCAAGGAGGAAAAGCTGCTTTAGAGAGTTACAATAAAATCAGTACAGGTAGGCTTATAAGTGATTATATAATAACTTAATTGTTTATTTGTATTAATATTTTATAGATTCTTATGAAACATTACAGCTCTCTTATTAATAATATACTTGTTAATAAGATATTAATAACTGTCTTATGAAGTATTTTGAAAGTCTGCATTTTTAAATGAAAATGTTTTACTTAAAAAAAAAACTTTCCACTCAATACGAAGAAGAAATTTGATAATTATAAGCTCGAGTGAAACTCTTGTTCATCTTTGGAGTCTTGGAAACAGGAATCAAATGAAGGACCTTAAAAACTGTATATGTGAATGTGTAATTGTTGTAATTATGCATTCCTTTCTTTTGTTGATCAACATTTATTTGAAGTGCTTAATTATGATTTGCATCTATTATAATAAGATTTGCCGTTTATCATTTTACTTACTTTGCTTTCAAATCCTTTAAAGTTTTACGTATGAAAGGTAACTATAGAGGTTACTCTATTTTGTACAGTTTATACTCTAGTTTATACTTTAAGTAATAAGTGCAAATACTTAAGAGGCTGTCAATCCAAATACACCTACTCCTCGTTTATCAACTCTCTTGTTATCGGACGTTTCACATTTAAGACAATAGTAAAAAGTCTACTATCCTACTCTTTTACTTATTAGCGATGTACATCTGGTAATAATGCCGAGGTGCAAAGGGAGAGTAACGCTGTCTGTGATGGTTAAGGTTATGTGTCAGCTGTGCTGAGCTGTGATTCTCAATGGTTGGGCAGTTACATAATGATGTAATTTGGTAGTTGTGTAATGATGTAGTTATCTTCCATTTATTGATCTGATGTGGTCAGCCTCCATTTTCATATAACGCAGATTTTCACATAATATCATGATCTTTAGAACCTAACCATGTCAATAAGTGAGGAGTAGGTGTATGTATTTTGAGATTTCAAACTATATCACACATATTGGAAGATAGTCTTAAGTATATATATAATAGTTTCAAATATATATATTTGTGTGTGTATTTTTTTTTATATATATGTATATATATATATAAAACTTATTCCCTTAAAACCTGTTGCCATTGAGTTGATTCTGACTCATAGCGACCTGTAGCACAGCATGGAACTGCCCTATAGGGCTTCCAGGGAGTGGCTGGTGGATTGGAAATGCTGACGTTGTGGTTAGCAGCCTGAGCTATTAACCGCTGCTCCTCCAGGGCCCCATTTATTCCCTTTAAGAGCTATGAATTAGGTTTCTGATATCACTTTTGTACCTTTCTTAAGTGATTTTTTAGTTGAAATACATTTTCTCCCTCTGTTTTACCCGGTTAAATTCATAGCTTATCTTACTTTCTCTAGATGCCATTGAAGATCAATTTTTAAATACTGGGCATGTTCTACTTTCGTTACTGAGTTAATCGAACACTATGTCGAAAATATCAGTTGTTTCAGAGTCATTTGGGGACAGGGAAAATTAGCCTAATTTTTTGCAAGGACAGCTTTTTCTACAAAATTTTTGGACTTATTTTTGTGTCCCAAGAAAACAAATGTAGAAAATTACGGCATTTTAAAGCCGTCTAGTATAGTAAATGGACTGAGCCCAAAAAATAGAAGTGTGGTATAGTCTTAACCTGGCAGTGCCTTTAACTGATCATGCGTCACTAAACAAGGCAACTGGAGTTTTATATGCCTCAGCCTACCTAAGTGTAAAAGTGGAAATTGTTTATGTCATAATATTAGATGACTGTACTTATTTTTATGCTTTCCTCTTCACCCTCACCATGCTTGTTTTATTTTAAATTGAGATATATCTAGTTTTATGAAAGATATAATTTGCAGGGCTATGTTTTCTGTGATTGGTAATCTACTCCTTTGAGAAGTGCCTTTTAATAGCTTGTTTTTCATCTACCTTCAAAGGCTACAACCTGGCAATCTCTTAACCAAGCTCAGCAAGGAAGGGAAAGGAAAGTCTCTTGATGGGTCAAGTATTACCTCAGCTTAAAGAAAAACTATTCCCTGGAGGCCAGGCATGTCTCCAAAGATTGTTATTTGTGTTGAATCAATGAAACCACAACCTTTAAATGTGAATATCCTATTCAAGAAAGTTGAGCCAGAAATGCTCTGCTGTGTATCTGCTGCTGTGGTAACCTCACAGCACAATTTCAAACCCGGTGCACACATAGTAGTCTTGGAACAATTCTGGTTCGTTGTTCAGAGAATGGTGACTGCCCATAAGCCAGACCTTCCGTTGAACCTTATATAGAACAAACTTTTTTTTTGGGGGGGGGAGGGTGTGGGAGGTGTCACAGATAAACTTTTTTTGTAAAAAAAAAAAAAAAAATCAGTGGACAAGTATTTAAACACATTACTATGTGTATAGCACTGTGCAGTTTTCTAAGGAAGTTAATATAAACCTCAATCTGAGTTCCTGACCTCTAGAACTTCCTGTCATCTGGTTGCATTTATCATAGAGATGTTTGATTAATGTCATTTTCCTTTTCTTTCTTTTGTTAAGATATTAATGAGTAGTGTTATGACTAAAAGATAATCTCTGTGGAGAAGATAGATCTAAAAATTTTTAGCTAATTCATAATCTTTGATGACAAGATACAGACACAAAAATGCCATGAGTAAAAATATACCACTGTTAGCAGTAGTTTCCTTTGAAGTCTTTAAAAATTGCTCCTACTTTCTTTAATTTATTATGAAATATTTAAGACCTATAAAACAGCATAAAGACTAATATGACAAACACCTATGTGTCCACCACTAGCATAAGGGACAACACAAGGCTGGTAGAGCTGAAGCCTACTGCGGGCAACTCCTCCCTCCTCCCGGAAACCCGTCTTATCTTGAGCTTGTACTTTTTATAGAGGTAGAAAGATTCCTAATCCTGGTGCCTTATTTCTTACAGGATATGCTTTTAATCTTTAGCACGCCATTCAGAGACTTCTTGTGTTCTGGTTCAGATCTTTCTAGTCTTCTTGCTCTCCTTATCAACTCCCCACACCACACCCCGTGTTTTGCCCGTGACACTACTAGGTGTCCCCAGACAGGCCTTAGACATTACCGCTTCTGTTTCTCTGTTCAAGAAAATTTTTGCCTTCACCTCATCCGTTGAAATCATACCTAATAAATACTTCTTCTGCTCTTCTGTTTAAAGTTCTTTATAGTAAAATGTATGTCGTAAATTTTGCATTATGTCTCATCGTGTACATCTGTCTCTGACATTTGACTGTAGCCTCTTTGAAGGAAGATTTCTCTTATGAACAGTGTTTTATATACTATGAGCATTCAACAAATGCTTGTTGTATTTTTGTCATGAGGATATTGATATTCTACTTTATGATCATTAACCTGCCCTGTACTTTTTTTTTTTTATACTTACCCAGTTTATATACATGTGCCATTTATGGTCTCTGAGACGCCTCACAGAAATCTAAATTTCGTTAATCATGGATGGAAATATTCACAACATCATAATTTTCTCAACTTTTGAAATTGTCTTCTTTTGTATATTACATGTCAAAGTAGTGTTTCTTGTTTTATCTTTTAGATATTGCTGTATGGAGATTTGCCAAAAGACAAGGAAAATATAATATATTTATCAAATCATCAAAGCACAGGTTTGTATTTCATTTGCATGTAACCTCGGTTTTTCTGCAAAAGATATATAGCATTCAAAATAATATTCTTACATATCTAAATGTTCTTTTATGGAAACGTGAATTTTCTATGCAGGTATTCTAACCTTTTGTGTGTGTGATTTTATTTTTTGGAAAGTAAAGAATATTAAAACCGTGAATTTTTCTGGACTTAACCTTGTCTCTCTGTTGGGTATAAATAAGTTATTTTCTTTTTCTCCTGTTTCTTAGGATAGCTCCTTAAATAGTTTGTACATTCTTTCTTTTATATTTGTAGAATTACTTTGTAAGTTGTGTTTCTAGAAATGGAAATGGTAGGTCAGAGTGTATATACATTTTATGTTTTCAATTTTTACCTGCAGGAAAGTTGCACCTGTATGTACTAGTATGTGAGTACTCATTTCATAAACACGGTATTAATGTCAAATGTCTGCAGGTACTTTTGCTTCTTCCTTAATATTCTTTAAGTCTAGCTTACTGTTCTTCTGTCCAAGGAATCACAGAAGACTTTGATCTTGGATGTCGTACAATATTTACTTTAAATTAGGTTAAGGTACTTTTTTTAAACCTTTTATTTTTAAGGTAGTTATAGACTTGGGAATTTGCAAAAACAGTGCATAGCGTTCCTAGTTTCCCTGAGGGTGACATCTTATATAACTGTGTTATAATACCAAAACCAGGGAATTGACATTCATTAAGATACTTGTTAGTTCTCCAGATAATTCAGTCAAAAAAAACCCACTTCATGTCTTATTTCAAATCTGCTTTTGATGCATACTTTTAAAATTCCATATTTACCACCTTAAAAAATACATTACCTAGAAGCAAAAAGCTAAAAACAACCTGATCGATGGTAATATTCTTAATGGAAAATCTCTTTTGTCTGTGGCTTACCTTCATCATCCTCCCTTCAACTGTCTCTTCGTGATTCTATTTTTTTTCAGGATAGCACAGTATTTAGAAAGGTATACCATAGGTAAGGTCCTGAGTGGCGCCAATGGTTAGCACTCATCTACTAACCTAGTGGCACAATGGAAGAAAGGCCTGGTAACCTGCTTTCGTAAGGATTATAGCCAACAAAACCCAATGGGGCAGTTCTGTTCTGTAACACATGGGGTCACCATGAATCAAAATCGACTTGATGGCAACAGGTTTGTGGGTTTTTTTTTTGTTTGTTTGTTTTTTTTTTGGTTTTTATACCATAGGTAAGGAATGGAAAAGTTGAAATGTGTTTTTCTCAATTAGTTACTATTAACATTGAGTTTTGTAGGACAAAAGTTGAAGCTACAAGGGGTTGATGGGGATTTTTATGTATTTGTGTATTTCCCAGCTTTATTAACATGACTGGCTGAGGCTATTTGATGTAATTACATTTGACTTTAGCCAAAAATAGCAGAACAATGCTCATGGTTGGTGTCTGCTTATAATCCTGGCTGATAAGCCGTTTAACTTCTTCGTGTATTTTGATTGTTTCTCCAGGCTCATTGGCCTTTTTTTTTTTAATTACTACTAACATAATCCTGCTTATTCCTGTCCTGCCACTGACGTAATAGGGTTCGAATATCCAAGTTAAAAGGTATTTTGGGCTCCAGGCAGGAATTGACTTATAATAGCTTTGAGTTCCCCAGATTTCCTTCATATTGACCAACTGGTTAATTTCATATAGAGCTTTCTTTCTGTAACAGGATTTCTTAAAATTCTGTGTTCCATGTTCTGCCAACTTTTCTTTTTACAGGTTTCATTGAAAGCTTGAGGGAAGAAAAAATGCATTTTTATGTTTAACCAAACATGGTTATATTGTGGCCTAGAATGCATTTCCAACTTATTTTTAAAAAGCAAATAAACTCACTGCCGTCAAGTCGATGCCGACTCATAGCGACCCGTGTATCTTAAAAAATAATTATTCCAAGAAGATAAGCCAAATCTGTTATTTAGCTTTGTACCCCAAATACGTCCCAAGGTGTACTTTAGCCTGAGAACCATACACTTAGTTCTCAGAACTTGTTCAGAGTTTGTTTACTTTTCCATTAAGTGTAGTTATGACAAGTTCTATTGTATGGTTCCAAAGACGTGGTTAGAAATAACATGTATTTGTCAGTAATTGTTAATCTGATTCAAATTAGAGGGAAGGGAATAGCAAGAGGCCCTCCACAGGAAGTTGTATACTTTAGAGAAAAGTGATAGTTGATGGATAACCCAGTAGCATAGGTATTTCAAAGTGATAGACATCACTGGAAGGGATCTTTTAAGGTAGGGGGAGAAATCTTGTAGGCACACACTATTTAAAGGGACCCATGATAAAACATATATATCGTAATTATAACTCTTAAAAGCTAACTTGTAAACGGTAGTCTCTGATTGAGGTATTAAAACAAAAATCATATTAAGCCAGTAATAGAAATTGGTTGAAGTTTACTTAATATATGATTTGCAAAGTGGGATAACAAATGTTCCAAAGAGGAAAGAACTTCCAAAGATTCTTATATCCCATCTTATGGACACTGCCATAGAAATAGGGTAGAACAGTGTTTCTTTAATAACAACGTGCCCTAAACGCAGCTTCTAGGCTGACCTTGAAGCTTGCTTTTTGAAACTGACTACATATAGATAATTCTTGAAAAGAACATAATGTCCAAGGCAGAAGAGTCTTTACTACTTAGCTAGACTGTTGTTTGACTTCGAGGTGGCTTTTAGGAGACCAGTTCCTTCAAGACTCAAGGTTCAAGGATCATCTCAGGCAACAGCTTCGGTGGGTTACTCCCTCCGACCTCCACAGAACCTTGGAATCTGGACTCCGTGAAAATTAAAACCTGTATCTCAGAAGATATACACAGTAATTGAGAAAATATTTATCCAAAAATGTTAATTTTTAATGTTTAAATAGTTAAATATCCTTTGAGTTATTTTACTGTCTAGAAATTCTAACTTCTAAAGAATTTCACACAGCTGAAAGCTAATCATCCTATAATCTTATGGAAAACGGTCCCCTCTGCTTAAAACTTCATGGTTACTCCTTTAATTTTCCAGGTTTTATTTCCCACAGTTTTTTTTTAAACATTTTCCTCATAAAACTAATTCACTCCTTTTCTTATTTCTGTGGTCCAGAATACCCTTCTGATTTTAGGGATATGTTCTTTTCACAGATTCTTAGCAATTTGTTTTTCAAGTATTGCAGCCTCCCAGTTCATCCATTGTAGATACTCTTGGTGTTCCTCAAGCTAAAAGAACTGAAGAAAAAATTCAAGCCTCAAGTTGTAATAGTGAAGGATTCTGTGGGGAAAATATTAAACGACACAGGAAGCATCAAAAGAAGATGGAAAGAATACACAGAATCATACCAAAAAGAATTAGTCAGTGTTCAGTCATTTCAAGAGGTAGCATATGATCCGGAACTGGTGGTACTGAAGGAAGAAGTCCAAGCTGCTTTGAAGTCACTGGGGAAAAACCAGGCTCCAGGAATTGACAGAATATCATTTGAGATGTTTCAACAAATGGATGCAGTGCTGGAGGTGCTCACTCATCTATGCCAAGAAATTTGAAAGACAGCTACCTGGCCAACCAACTGGAAGAGTTCCGTATTTATGCCTATTCCCAAGAAAGGTGATCCCACCGAATCCAGAAATTATCAAATAATATCATTAATACCAACGCATGCAAAATTTTGCTGAAGATCATTCAAAAGCCGCTGCAGCAGTGTATCAACAGGGAACTGTCAGAAACTCAGGCCAGATTCGGAAGAGGATATGGAACCAGGGACATCATTGCTGATGTCAGATGGATCCTGGCTGAAAGCAGAGAATACCAGAAAGATGTTTAACTGTATTTTATTGACTATGCAAAGGCATTCGACTGTGTGGATCATAACAAATTATGGATAATGTCGCAAAGAATGGGAATTCCGGAACACTTAATTGTGCTCATGAGGGACCTGTACATAGATCAAGAGGCAGTTGTTTGAATAGAACAAGGGGATACTAAGTGGTTTAAAGTCAGGAAAGGTGTACGTCAG
This sequence comes from Elephas maximus indicus, assembly GCF_024166365.1. NCBI lineage: Eukaryota > Metazoa > Chordata > Mammalia > Proboscidea > Elephantidae > Elephas > Elephas maximus. Next base: position 239,630 of record NC_064830.1, on the reverse strand, counting down.
GGTTGTATCCTTTCACCATACCTATTCAGGCTGTGTGCTGAGCAAATAATCCGAGAAACTGGACTATATGAAGAAGAACAGGGCTACAGGATTGGACGGAGACTCATTAACAACCTGCGTTATGCAGATGACACAACCTTGCTTGCTGAAAGTGAAGAGGACTTGAAGTACTTACTAATGAAGATCAAAGACCACAGCCTTCAGTATGGATTACACCTCAACATAAAGAAAACAAAAATTCTCACAACTGAACCAATAAGCCGCATCATGATAAACGGAGAAAAGACTGAAGTTGTCAAGGATTTCATTTTACTTGGATCCACAGTCAACATCCATGGAAACAGCAGTGAAGAAATCAAAAGACACATTGCATTGGGAAAACCTGCTCCCAGGGGACCTCTTTAAAGTGTTGAAAAGCAAAGACGTCACCTTGAAGACTAAGGTGTGCCTGACCCAAGCCATGGCATTTTCAATCACATCGTATACATGTGAAAACTGCACAGTGAATAAGGAAGACCGAAGAAGATTTAACGACTTTGAATTGTGGTGTTGGCGAAGAATATTGAATATACCATGGACTGCCAGAAGAACGAATAAACCTGTCTTGGAAGAAGTACAACCAGAATGCTCCTTAGAAGCAAGGATGGCCAGACCGTGTCTCACATACTTTAGACATGTCAGGAAGGATCAGTCCCTGGAGAAGGACATCATGCTTGGTAAAGTGGAGGGTTAGCGGAAAAGAGGAAGACCCTCAATGAGGTGGATTGACACAGTGGCTGCAACAATGGGCTCAAGCATAATGATTGTAAGAATGGTGCAGGATGGGGCAGTGTTTCGTTCTGTGGTACGTAGGGTGACTATGAGTCAGAACTGACTCAACAGCACCTAACAACAGCAACAAGATACTAAAAAATTCTCCTTCAAGTTTCATTTTTATCAACTTCATTCTCATCTAGAGATTGGGTAGTTGGCAGCCCTTTCAAATCCAAATCTCTCTGGTCTTCACGACCCTTTACTGTTTGCCGTCTTAATTTCATTTTATTGTCTTTTATTCTATTTAAACTATCTCCTCTGTTTTACAACCTCTGCACACATTTTGACAGGAGCCCTGGTGGTGCAACAGTTAAGCACTCGCTGCTGTCTGAAAGGCTGGCGATTCAAACCTACCCAGCAGCTCCATGGGAGAAAGACCTGAGGATCTGCTCCCATAAAGAATATACCCCGTCTGTCATATGGAGGCTCTATGGGTCAGACTGTACTCAAGGCTGTCTGTCATATGGAGGCTCTATGAGTCAGACTGTACTCAAGGCCGTCTGTCATATGGAGGCACTATGGGTCAGACTGTACTCAAGGCCATCTGTCATATGGAGGCTCTGTGGGTCAGACTGTACTCAAGGCTGTCTGTCATATGGAGGCTCTATGAGTCAGACTGTACTCAAGGCCGTCTGTCATATGGAGGCTCTATGAGTCAGACTGTACTCAAGGCCGTCTGTCATATGGAGGCACTATGGGTCAGACTGTACTCAAGGCCATCTGTCATATGGAGGCTCTGTGGGTCAGACTGTACTCAAGGCTGTCTGTCCTATGGAGGCTCTATGGGTCAGACTGTACTCAAGGCCGTCTGTCATATGGAGGCTCTATGGGTCAGACTGTACTCAAGGGCACACAGCAAAGAGCATGTTTTGCCGGTTCCTGTTTCTTTGTTTTGGCGAGGACCGCTCCCTCTGTTTGGAATTTCTTCTTTTGTTTGAAAGCTCAACTAATTTCTTCTAGGAAATTTTTGTTCTTCTTATCAGCTCATGCCGCCTTATTCTTTTTTGCTGAAGTTTTACAACGTATATATAGATTATAATTACTAGCAGCCCGTGTGTATGTTCTTTGGTTATCTGAGAAACATATTATCTGCTTAGCACAATTTTAAGCTTCTTAAGACCTTTGTTTTGAATGTTGTCGTAATATTGTATCCTAAAACTGACTAAAAGGATGAAGTATTTGCCTCTAGTTGAGTGTATTAGTATACATGGATTGCTTAGTTGTGCGGATTTCATTTTGCTACTTTTTGCTTATAATTTCCTCTTTTTCTTTAAAAAAGAAAACTTGTTTATGTCTTCTAGATTTAAGAAGTAGACAAGCTTGTGTCTCGTTCATGCTGCTTTTGGGTTACTTGGTGCTTTGTGACTTTTGTATTTTATCCTTTAAGTAAAAAGCCCTTCCAGAAATGCAAATAAACATGTAGTTTTTAAATATCTGGGGGTAATTTAAAATAATTTTTAACATTCTAATTACAGTATTTTAGAAGTGTATTCCTAATACAATACTGTGAAGAAGCTTTGTGTCCTCTGAAGGAATACTGAAGCTCACGTAAGAGGCGTTTATGCACTGCTTCGTGTGGTTCTCTCTTTACAGTGGACTGGATCATCGCTGACATTTTGGCCATCAGGCAGAACGCTCTTGGACATGTACGCTATGTGCTAAAAGATGGATTAAAATGGCTTCCACTCTATGGGTGTTATTTTTCTAAGGTGATCTTTTCCATATTTTTTTCTTTATATATTGTAATCTATAAGAAAGTTTTATATTTAACAATTTAACTTGCCTTTTACACAAATGTATAATTTTTTGGTTTACTAGCCTATTCTAAATTGAAGTAACTTTATTTGGTATTTTTAATAGCTGTATTTTTATGTATATGTTTGATTACTCATTTAAATTGCAGAGATGCAAATGTACAAAAGTGTACGGATAGAACATTTAAAGGCTTAGAATTCGATAGATGATTACCTTAAGAAACTAATGATAAAAGAAGTAATTATGATAAAACTAATGATAAATGATAAAACTAATGATGAAAGTACAAGTAATGACCTGTAAGATATAAAAGGAGCCCTGGTGGCGCAGTAGTTAAAAGCGCCGCCGCTGACCAAGAAACCTACAATTCAGGTCACACCAGCTATCTGTGGAAACCTTACGGGACAGTGCTGCTCTGACCTGTAGGGTCACTGTGCGTCAGAATTGACCAAAGAGCAGTGGGGTTTTTTAAGGTATTTAAAAAAAAAAAAATAGTGAGCTATATATGTAAAGTGCTTAAATGTCAAGCACGTAATATTTAATACATAATTTCCCAAGATGCCTTTTAAAATGATACAGTGAAACCTGTGAGAACCAGAACTTGACTGGACTGCCTTGTCTTTCTGGATCTCTCAAGTTTTCCACCTTTGACAGGGTGCAGCCTTACCACTTTTCTGTTGCCCAGCTTAGTGGAAAATCTATGAGTTTTCCTTCTCTGACGAGTTTCCACCTTACAGAGGTTCCATCTTTTGCAGGTTTTATTGTATGATAGCCTTCAGGTCAGAAACTGCACATAACGTGCTCTTTTATGTTAAGAGGAAGATTATTAGCATTTTTCTACACCTTTCGGAATGTGTAAAATTATCTGAATATAATTTTAAAAAATAAGTGAAATTTGTATGGTAGTCATGCTTTTTATAAGACTTTGAAAATCAATTAAAGAAGAAAGGCTAAAATTATGGTGAACGCTCAAAATATATAAATTTAAAAGACATCTCATGAACAGGAGAGACCACTACCACCAATTCATCTTATTCATCATTGTTTGTCATGTTTAAATTAGGGTACTTGAATGCTTATTTCCTTTTTTCTCCTGTTTTGTTTTAAAGGAAAATGGAATTCGTATGTATCTTTATGAAAACTATTTTAAGCTACTGAGTACTAAATAAAAATGGCATAGATTATTAAGCTGTGAACTTTATGTCAAGAAGTTAATTTTTCATTTGAAAAGACTTGTTTTTCACACTTAATTTGTATGAAGCAAAAATGCTTTTTACAAAAAGTTATTTATAAAGGGACATTTGTATTTCTTGTAACTGTTGTATGTGTAAATCACCAGGTATTTTATATGTATAGAAAATGCATATAAACATATAGGTATTTAGAAAACCAAACATTTGTAAGCTATGAGTTTGTGAACAGTGTAAGTTGTAGTTTAGCTTCAGATTACGTAACGGTTCTACTTGCTGCAAGAAAACACAGGAGTCTTGGTGAGCTGATTGTTGTCGTCGTTGTTTAAGTTAGGTAGAGAACTTCTGTTCATAAAGCCCTGTGAGGATAACTGGAGATATTCCTCACAGCTATTCTTGACGTCTCGCTTAATCACTGATGTTATTTATAACCATGCATCTGTTTTATTCTTGTGCCATAAAGCTTGATGGTGTTTTAAGTAGATCACAATTGAGTGTTAAATAATATATGAATTAAGAATGATATTCTTGTCTTCAGAGAAAGGGATACTCTTACACTAGTAATATTTAAAACAGAATATTCTGGTCTTTATTAGTCCTTTCTATAAAAGGATGAACATAACCATAAAGTTTAAATGATTCGATAGCAAATATAATTAAGGAAACAAGGAAGGCTTGACATTTTAAAGTAGTAGAAGAAATGTATTTTGTCTTAGACTTTGTTGCTTCAGTGCCACGATCCAAGAACTCCAATGGAGTAAAGTTTTTGACGTGGAGGGAAGAGTATTTATGAATAGATTCTGTAACATTTTGGAATTCTAAAAGGGATGATGGAATAAGATGCCAAAAGCACCTTTTGGATAAGAAGGCAGTTTACACCCCAGAATCCCAGCCAGGTGCTTTATTTCTCAATTTCCTTTTTTCCCCTTCATTTCCATTTTACTAGGATCCTTTCTGTCTCTCCTCTCCTTGACCCTCTCAAACCCAAGACAAGACTGGGTAATGATTTTATGGGAATTACCTCAGAGTGTAACTCTTTAAGTATAAGTCAGAGAGCCAAATGAGCACAGGAACTCTGTAAGATTATAAAAAAAAATTATAATGGTTTTTATTATTGTCCCTGTCAGCTCTCATTTTTTTGCATTTAAGAATTAAATTAGATCTTTTTCTAAGGATAAAGGTCTCAGACCAACTTCAGAAGTTTTTTAATTACCCATTTTACTAATTTAAGATTAAGCTAAACCTTTTATGATTACTCTGTAATAATCCTAACCCAAAGCCAAAACAAAGCCTGTTGCCATTGAGTAGATTTTGACTCACAGTGACTAAAGGACAGAGTAGAACTACCTCATAGGGGTCCAAGGCTGTAATCTTTACGGAAGCAGACTGCTGCATCTTTCTCCCATGGAGCGGCTGTTGAGTTCGTACCGCCATCCTTTTGGTTAGCAGCTGAGTGCTTAATCTCTGCACCACCAGGGCCCCTTTAGTAATCCTAGAGGCTCCTAAAGCTGATCGGAGCTTTAAAAAACCAGGGGAATTTTGTAGCTTCATTTGTGCCCGACTGCCCACAAAGTGTAACATCAAGGGCCCAGCGAATTTTACTTCAGTGTTTGAACGAAATTCCCTGTCCTTTATTCACCTGGGAGAGAGGATCAAAACATGGTGAGTGTGCTCACAATCTACCCAAACTCCTAGTGTTGGTGAGAGGCACTGATGGGCTGTGATGAAATTAAAATAGAATTGGCAACTACAGCTTTCAATCAACAAAGATACTTCTTTATGGGTGTAGTCCCCACACCCAAAGTCACAGCTGAGCCCTATGTTTCAACTTCCGAAACTTCTCTCAAATCCTTTACTTCTATTTCAGTACTCTTAACACTGGTTATCAGCTTCCTCGTTTATTACATTAGCTTCCTAAATGGTCTTTCTACTTCCAGATTTTTTCTTCCCTGAAAATTTTCTTTTTCTCTTTTTTCATTGCTTCCCAAACCAAAAATTTAGTCAATCCACTTACCTGCTGAAAATTTTATGTCTTCCACCTTCATAAAATCCAAATCCCCTTGCTTATCATTCATCTACCTTTCTAGCCTAAGTGTAGTTCTCACCCGCACATGCTTGATTTGAGCTAAAGGTAAATGCCTTTTCTACTTTTTCCTTAACGGTCCAGTTTAGGTGCCATCATGAAATCCTGAGTCTGGCAAGTTACTCCTTCCTCTACCCTACTTTTGTTTTTGATTGTCTTTACTCCAGTCTCTTGGTTAGCAGCTGTAGATCTTAACCACTGCATCACCAGGGTATCCATCTTTACTCTAGCCCTTACCAGATTCTTTCTATATTATACTTGTGTACATATCTGGCTTCCCTAGGAATCTGTAAGTTCCTTAGGGAAAGATACTTCGTCTTCGTTTCTGTAACTTCTGTATACCTCTGTATGAGAAAACTCTCTCTCTTTTTTTTTAATTAAAATAGACTTTAATAAGAAAGTTAAATGACAGGAAGGAAATAGTACAGAAAGAATAGTCGTGATACCTCTAAAAACTTGAAGAAATGTTACATTAGAATATGTACATTCTGTGGTCTTTATTTTTTAAAAGTTGATGAAAAATAAATTTATCCTCATCATTCATTTCTTTATTTCGGTGGAAGTGACATAAATTCTACAGAATACTTTGAGTTTCTTTTCTGCACTCAGTTAGCCAGCTCACTGGATGTGGGACCATGACTAGAGGTCAAAGCCACTGAGCTTCCTTGCCTGTACCCTGTGCATCTTCATGCTTTCTTCCGTTCTCTCTTCATCCATTTACTTTTACTCCCTGCTGCATTCTTAAGACAAAATCAAACTCAGTCAATTTATTTTTAGGTGAGTTCAAATTAGTACCAAAAAACCAAACCAAACCCATTGCCATTGAGTCGATTCCAAGTCATAGTGCCCCTGTAAAACCCGTTGCCGTCGAGTCAATTCCGATTCATATAGGGCACGGTAAAACTGCCCCATAGAGTTTCCAAGGAGCATCTGGGGGATTCAAACTGCCAACCTTTTGGTTAGCAGCCAGACTGTTAACCACTGCACCACCAAGGCTCCAGGAACACAAATAATACACTGACTTGATGCAAAGTTTTAATGAAGTGTACTTAGAAGTTTAAAGTTAATTTGTTTTTTTTTAAAAAATTAAAAATAGCCTTTTTTATATATGAATTTTATTTTTTTGGTGAAAATATATACAGCAAAACATACACTAATTCAATGACTTCTGCGTGTGTAATTCGGTTACACTGATTCCATTCTTCAGTAGCGCGGCCATTCTTGTTGTGCTTTTCTAAATTATTCTACCACCATTAAGATAACCTCACAACCCCTGAGCGTCTCATCTAACCTTTGGAGTTGCTGTTGTCAGTTCGATCTCAAATAGATAATTCTTTAAAAGAGCACAGGGCTCAAGGCAGACATTCTTTGCTTATTAAGTTAAACTATTCTTTGGTTTAAAGATGACTTCAGGGGATAGTTTTGGTTTAAGGTTTAAAGATTATTTCAGGGAGTGGTTTCAGAGCTTTTAGTCCCAAAGGATCCAAAAAGTCTGGATTCCATGAGAATTTGAGATTCTTTTCCACATTTTTCTCCCTTTTGGTCAGGATTCCTCTCTGGAATCTTTGATCAAAACTTCCTGCAGTGGTTGCCATGCACCATCCAGTTCTGGTCTCATGGCAGAGGAGGCAGTTGTACATGGAGGAAGTAGACATGCATTACAGTTCCTCCTCCTCTTCCTGTCTCTCCTTCTTCCTCTGCTGCTCCAGGCGAATAGAGACCAATAAAAAAAATTTCTTTATTGATTTTTTTGATACTTTATCTTTTAGAGCAGTTTTATGTTTACTGAAAAATTTCAAAGCAAGTACAGAGAATGCCCATGTACCCTTTCTCCCTTCTGTACACCATTTTTTTCTATTATTAATATCTTGATTTAGTGTGGTACATTTATTACAATTGATAAACTGGTGTCAATACATTATTATTTTTAACTGAAGTCCATAGTTTGCATTAGGGTTCACTCTCAGTTTTGTACAGTCTTGTGGGTTTTGACAAATGCCTAATGCCATGTATTCGCCGTTCCAGTATCACACAGAATGGTTTCACAACCCTTAAAACACCCTGTGATCCACCTGCTTCATCCCTCCCCACCCCAGGCCCCTAGAGATTAACTTAATTTCTACAAAAGTGCCACATAAATATCTGTAAACCACCCAAAAACCAGAGAAGAACTGCCCCATAGAGTTTCCAAGGAGCGCCTAGGTGGATTTGAACTGCCGACCTCTTGGTTAGCAGCCATAGCACTTAACCACTACGCCACCAGGGTTTCCGTAAATATCTGTAGCTGGGTCGGTATTTCAGATCCCTAAAGATTTCGAGTATTGATGTTTTAAGGACACTTTTTAGTGGTTTCTATAATAAGCCAGTGGAAGCATTGTGAGCTAAGATCTATCCAGTTGATCAAATTTTCTATTTTAAAAAATGTATTTTTAAGAAAGAAAGCATTTTAACTGCCTATGAAAGTAAGTGTTACTACATAGAATATGAACTCAGTGTTGTATTTTTCAATACAATGTAGCAATGCAGGTTTATTTGAATTATGTTGAAACAGGGTAATTCTTGTTCTTTATATGTTAATATTTGAATGTATTAAATATTGTTTAAATTTTAAAGTGTAGTTTTATTCATTCTTTTGGAGTAAAGTTGCCTTTTTAACTATGGCCATTGGATATTTTAAAAGTAAATGCTTTTTTTCCTCATTTTTTCTTTTTATGTGATAGCATGGAGGAATCTATGTAAAACGAAGTGCCAAATTTAATGAAAAAGAAATGAGAAACAAGCTGCAGAGCCACGTGGATGCAGGAACTCCAGTAAGACTGTGCTTCATTTTTATTATTATCCTTATCAACTCTCATTCTTTCCATTTGAGGATTAATTTAAAATTTAAGGATTGCTCCGAAAATATATTATTTCATGTATAATAAATAATTCAGAGTTTTTTTTTTTTTTGCAACAAAATCCCTCTAAATATAGGTAAGAAGCTCTTTTTGGCCGTCAGAACAATTGTTGCAGTGATTAAATCCTTTGCTGGTGGTTGTCAGTGTTGACATTAAAGAGGAATAAAAAGAACATCTGGTGTCTTCTAGTTTGTAAATAGAAACAGAGCTGCACCTGTGACCTGACACTTCAGCGGCCTTACGAGCTCCTCCAACTCTGGTCTCTGTGGTGTCAGATGTAGCTTTGGAAGAAGCAGCCCTCTTTTCTGTCAGTATACATTTGGATTTCTTATATGTAATTGATTATTTCTTAGGCCAAAAAAGTATGAATATTCACAATCATTCAGATTCTTTTTATAAAGAATTATTTTATAAAACTTTGCTCCAAAAAAAAGGGAATCTCAATTTTCTATTTGAAGAATGCCAGTTGCTGCCAAATGCCTTTTTCCCGTGATCTGTCCTAGGACAAAGCGACGAAATTGTGATGGTTACTCGTGCTGTATCAGTGCATGCAAGTTTTTCTGTTCTCTCGCGCAGAAACTTTATGCATGTGTCCAGGTTCTTTTCTTTTTTCTCTCTGGTCTTCTCTCTCCTTCACCATGTTGCCTGCTCCTCCCTCCTTCCTCCTTTCTCTTCTCTCTTCCTACCTCTTCTCTCTCCTCTCTCCTCCTCCCTCTCTGCTTTCATTTCCCCGTCTCCTTACCTGGGCTCATAGGTGGTAGCCAGAGCTCATATTTAAAGAAAACTTTTCCACAGTCAGATGGTGAAGTGCCCTAAAATTAATGTTTTTTATTTATAAACATTTTCTAACTTTCACATTATGAAATTACATCCCCTGTGGGGATGACTTGGAGTAGAATGCAGTGAGATAAACAATGTCCTTTATCCTGTTAAAGCTTATCCTTGAGGACAGAGCATGATGTTTGATTGGGTCTGTTTAGTTTGAAATAACTTCAGAAAATTGGGCAGAATTGAGGTTATTGTTGGTGTGTAAAAAGATCCCCATAAAATATATTGGCAATATGTGTGTCTACTTTCTTTTAAAAAGTATTTAAAATTCAAAAAACATTAGTTTATACTTTGAAGGGTCCATCTCACTTCTGTCCTTCATCCGTCTACTTACCTCCAACCACAGACAACGACTGTTTTTGTGTATTTTTGGGGGGCATTGTATATGTCAGAAAAAAATCATGGTTCCTTTTTACATAAGCATCAGTGTTCTGTACATACTTTTTTCACTGTTTTTTTTTTTTAGTGAATACAGTTGAGATTTTTCATGTTAATATCCATAAAAAGTTCATTTACATTTTTTAAAATGGCCCTGTAGTATTCTGTTAATCTACTGTATTTAACCAGTCCCTTACTGAAGGACATTTAGGTTGTTTCCAAACTTTTTTAACATCCTTCTCAAGGTATAATTTAAATACTATAAAATTCATTCATTTTAAGTGTACTATTCAGTGATTTTTACTAAATTTATAGTTGTCCAACCACCATCACAACCTAGCTTCAGAACATTTCCATGACCTCAAAAAAAATCCTGCACACCTGTTTGTAGCCAGCCTTTGTTTCTACCCCAGACAACTGCTAATCTGCTTTCTACCTCTATAGATTGCCTTTTTTTTGGACATTTTATATAGATGGGATTCTGCAATATATAGTCTTTTTTTTGTCTAGCTTCTTTCATTAGCATAACGCTTTTGAGGTTAATCCATTTTGTGCGTTTATCAGCTGTTCACTCCTTTTTATTACTGAATTGTGTTCTGTTGTATGGATATACCACATTTTGTTTATCCATTCACCAGTTAATGGACATTGGGGTCGTTTCTGCTTTTTGATTGTGACAGATGACGCTGCTACGTACATTTGTGTGTACGCATCTGTGTTCTTACTTCTTTTGGATAGGCATGTACCTGCATGTGTAATTGCTGGATCATATGGTAAAATTATTTTTAAGAAACTGCTGAACTGTTTTCTAAAGTGTCTGTACCATTTTACATTCCCACCAGCAATGTACAGGGTTCCAGTCTGCCCGCATCCTCACCAGCGTTTGTCTTTTCAGTATGGCTGTCCAGTTTTTCCAGCATGATTTGTTGAAGAGAGTGTTTGTTCTCCACTGAATTGTCTTAGCACCTTTTCAAAACTGAACTGGATTCATTTCTGGACACACTCCTCTTTTCCACTGATGCCAGTACCATGTTGTATTGGTTAATGTAGCTTTATAGGTGAAATCTTGAAATCAGGGCATATAAGTTCTCTAACTATGTTCTTTGTCAAAATTGTTTTGGCCATTTTAAGTCCTTTGTGTTTTCATATAAATTTTAAGTTTAGCTCGTCAGTTTCTACAAAAAGTCTGCTGTGGTTTGGATTGAGTAAAACCTATAGATCCATTTGGGGAGAATTTGTATTAAACAGTATTGAGTCTTCCAACCCATGGAGGAATCTTCTTCCATTCACTGAGGTCTTTTAAAATTATTCTCAGTAATGTTTTGTAGTTTTCAGTGTACAGGTCTTATATATATTTTGTTATATTTACCTCTTAAGTGTTTCATATATTTTTAATGCTATTGTAAGTGGGCTTTTTTGTTTTAAATTTCAGTTTCTAATTGCTCATTGTTAGGATATAGAAGTAAAATGGATTGTTGTATATTGATCCTGTACCCTGTAATCTTGTAAATAAACTTACAAGCTCTGATAGGTTTTTTAGATTCTTTAGGATTTTCTATATAGATGACCATGTTTTAGGAATCAGGACAGTCTTACTTCTTCCTTTCTAATTGCATTCCTTTTGTTTATTATTTTTTATCTTGACTTACAGCACTCTTGTGTTGCATTGTATATGTCCTTCCCTTGTTCCAGAGTTTAGGGGGAAAACATTTAGTCTTTCACCATTAAATATGGTGATAGCTGTACGTTTCCTATAAATGCCTTTATCAGTTTGATTAAGTTCTCTTCTATTCCTAGTTTGCTGATATATGTAGAAAACCCAAGGAATTTGCCTATTTTTCTAAGTTATTGAATTTACCGACATGAAATTAATAATTTTCTTTTATAAGAATGTCTGTAGGATGCCAACAGAAAGGTTGGTAGTTCAAACGCACTCAGAGGCTCTGTGGAAGAAAGCCCCGGTGATCTGATTCCATAAAGACTGTAGCCTTAGAAACGTTATGGGGGCAGTTCTGCACTGTCACCTGGGATTGCTGTGAGTCAAAAATGGACTTGATGGCACCTAACAACACAACAACAATGTTGATTTGTTAGCTGCACCTCTTTGTTTTAATTTTTAGAGGTTGATCTGGGGTTTACTGTATGTCTCACTAACACCACAGTCTACCTTCAAATAACATTATACCACTTTATGTATAGCATGAGAACCATATGATTGTATACCAGAAAACCAAACCTGTTACTGTCAATTCAGTTCCGACTCATAGCAACTCTATAGACAGAGTAGAACTACCCCATAGGATTTCCAGGGAGTGCCTGGTGGGTTCGAACTGCCGACCTCTTGGTTAGCAGCTATAGCACTTAACCACTATGCCACCAGGGTTTCCATTTAATAGTATACTTCCATCAGTTTTCTCCCATCCTTCATGATATTATTAGCATCTGTTTTATCATTGGGTATCTTTTTTTTTTTAATCTGATGAACTTCCTTTTACTTTTCATGTATCACAGGTCTATTGGTGATAAATTCTCTCAGCTGTGCTTTTTTCTCTCTTTCGTGGAAAAGTCTTTATTTTTGGAAGATTTTTTTTCTAGATAAAGAATTTGATTCTGATAATGTTTATCTTTCTTTACTTGAAACGTGCCTTTTAATTGTTTTCTGTTTTTCATCATTTCTGAAGAGAAGTCTGCTGTCATTTTTACCCTTGTTCCTCTGTATTTTATATGCTTTTTTTTTTGTTTTGACATCTTTTAAGAATTTTCTCTTTATAACTAATTTGCAGTAATGTGATTATCGTGTGCCTTGGAATGGTTTTCTTTCATTTATTATGCTTGAGATTTGTCTTCTTGGATCTATGTATTTTTCATCAACTTTGAAAAAATTTTGGTCATTACTTATTTAAATGACTTTTCTCTTACCTCCTCACCCCATCTTTCCCACCCCCTTCCCCTTGGAGCTTCAATTATATATTGTCAGGTGGCGGCTATGGGCGGGGGAGCTTCCTGGGGGAAATCCAAAATCAGCCACCACATGCAGAAGGTAGGGAAAACCAAAGAAAGAGGCAGATCACTCCAGATTGAATAAGCAGTTAAGATTTACTGTGGGGAGGCAGGGCCAAGACGGCAGAATAGGCAGACACTTCTGGCGAGCCCTCTTACAACAAAGACCCAAAAAAACAAGTGAAAGGAGTATATTTATGACAAGCTCGGGGCCCTGAACATCAAAGGCAAAGTCAGAAAATGAACTGAGTGGTAGGGGGAGGAGAAGATGGTTCAGAAGCGAAGAGGAGTTGCCAGACCTGAATCACCAGGAGCCCTCGGGCACCATTTCCAAGAGCAGCTGCAGTGGGCTGATACGAGCCTTCTGCTGCAGTTTCCTCAGGAAGAAGCAGCCAGCCACACAGCCTCCTCACATCTCTGGAACCAGAGAAGACTGGCGCTCTTGGCAAAAGCTAGTATACTTGTGTATATTTTACTGCTCCCCCCGCCCCCAAGCCAACTTCAGTGGCTGTTGATTTCCCTGGGCCCGAGGTAGGCCCTGTTGAGCACCTAGAGCCATCCTCCCGGCCTTGGAGAAGGAATAAATTCGCAACTGGGGGAAAAGATGATTTGCCAGCTCCACTAACTGGGGGAGCTCAGGACAGAAGCAGCTCCTGTCCAGGCATAAACCATCCGTGGACTTCTGAGTACCTTTCCCCCCCTGCATGGACCTATGTCAGCCTATATTAGGAGAATAGGCCCTTGTTGGCAGACTACAACAGTTTCAGCTGTGCAGTGGAGAAGTGGGTGTTTGATGTTTGACACCACTTTGCCTATTAAACAAGGCCCTCACCTACCCACATCAGGGGCCTAAGGACTGGTGGCTCCACTCAGGTCACCCAGCCACCCACAACAGGGGCCCAAGGATAACTGGTACCTCTCAGTCCTCACAACCAAAAACATTGGGTGCACATGGTCTGGCTGCAGAACCCACCCACCTGTGTGCTCTACGGAAAAGGGACACGCTTTCCTCACAGACATTTGGGGGATGTTTCTCAGCCTCCTGCCTTGTTCAGAGCATGACTCCCTGCTGCAACCAGATACCAGTACCTACACCAATCACCCCTGCCCCTCTAAGACTGTAGGACAGAGCCTGTGCCACACACTTGATGAGCAGCTACCTGGACACCTGAGCTGAATTCATGTAAGAAAAGTGAATGGACTCCTAGGCTGTTATACTTGATAACAGCTCTAGCCATCTGGGGACAGGACGTCAGAGCTCCAAAGGAGAAAATAATCAAGCTAGCTCACTCAGGCAACCCATTTGGGCATATCAAAACAAAACAAAGCAAGAAGCTACAATACAGTAAGCAAACATAAAGTAAACTAATACAATAACTTATGGATGGCTCAGAGACAACAGTCAATATCAAGTCACTTAAAGAAACAGGCCATGATTGCCTCCACAAGCTCTCAAAACAAAGAGTCAAGGGATCTTCTAGATGAAAGTGCCTTCCTGGAATTACCGTAGGCAGAATACAAAAGATTAATACACAGAACCCTTCAAGACATCAGGAAGGAAATCAGGCAATATGCAGAATGAGCCAACAGATAAAGCAGTTGAAATTAAAAAGGTTATTCAAGAACATAATGAAACACTTAATAAGCTGGAAAAATCCATAGACAGACAGGAATCAGAAATTCAGAAGATTAACAATAAAATTACAGAATTAGACAACTCAGTAGAAAGTCAGAGGAGCAGAATTGAGCAAGTGGAAGGCAGAATTTGTGAACTTGAAGATAAAGCACTTGGCATGAATATATTTGAAGAAAACTCAGATAAAAGAATTTTAAAAAAGAAGAAACCTTAAGAATCATATGGGGGACTCTGTCAAGAAAAATAACCTATGAGTGACTGGAGTACCAGAACAGGGAGGGATAGAGAGAATTGTTGAAGATTTGTTGGCAGAAAGCTACCCTGGTATCGTGAAAGATGAGAAGATACCTATCCAAGATGCTCATCGAACTCCACATAAACCAAAAAAAAAAAAAAAAAAACCAATTTTAAAAGAAGGTCACCAAGACATATTATAATCAAATTTGCCAAAACAAAAGATAAAGAGAGAATTTTAAGAGCATCTCGGGATAAATGAAAAGTCATCTACAAAGAAGAAGCAATAAGAATAAGCTCGGACTACTCGGCAGAAACCATGCAGGTAAGAAGGCAATGGGATGACTTATATAAATCTTTGAAGGAAAAAATTGCAAGCCAAGAATTATATGTCTAGCAAAACTGTCTCTCAAATATGAGGGTGAAATGAGGACATTTCCAGATAAACAGAAGTTTAGGGAATTCGTAAAAACCAAACCAAAACTACAAGAAATACTAAAGGGAGTTCTTTGATTAGAAAATCTATAATATCAGATATCAACCCAGGACTAGAACACTGGACAGAGCAATCAAATGTCAGCCCAGACAGGGAAATCACAAAAATAAATCAAGATAAAAAAACACTCAAAACAGGGAAACAGCGATGTTATTATGTAAAAAAAGACAACATTAAAACAATAAAGAGGGACTGGGAAATGTAGTCATACATCTTTCATATGGAGAGGAAGAAAAGGTGATACAAAGAAATAAAAGTTACGTTTAAATTTAGAAAAATAGGGGTAAATATTAAGGTAACCACAAAGGAGACAAACTATCCTACACATCAAAATAAAATACAAGAAAAAAATTCAGACTCAGCAAAAACAAAATCAACAACAACAAATATGAGGAAAAGACAATATATGAAGATGAACTACTCAGCACAAAAAATTAAGTGGGAAAAAGAAACTCAACAACACACAAAAAAGGACATAGAAATGATAGCACTAAATTCATACCTATCCGTAATTACACTGAATGTAAATAGATTAAATGCACCAATAAAGAGACAGAGTGGTAGAATAAATTAAAAAACACGATCCGTCTATATGCTGCCTACAAGAGACACACCTTAGACTTAGAGACACAAACAAACTAAAACTCAAAGGATGGAAAAAAAAATACCAAGCAAACAACCATCAAAAAAGAGCAGGGGTGGTAATATTAATTTCTGACAAAATAGACTTTAAAGTTAAATCTATCATAAAGGATAAGGAAAGACTATATAATGATTAATGGGACAATATACCAGGAGGCTATACCATATTAAATATTTATGCACCCAATGACAGGGTTGCAAGATACATAAAACAAATTCTGTCAGCATTGAAAAGTGAGATAGACAGCTCCACAATAGTACTAGGAGACTTCAACACACCACCTTCGGTGAAGGACAGGACGTCCAGAAAGAAGCTCAGTAAAGACACAGGAGAACTAAATGCCACGATCAACCAACTTGACCTCATAGACATATACAGAACACTCCACCCAACAGCAGCCAAGTGTACTTTCTTTTCTAATGCACATGGAACATTCTCTAGAATAGACCACATATTGGGTTATAATGTAAGCCTTAGCAGAATCCGAAACACTGAAATGTTACAAAGCATCTTCTCTGACCATAAGGTCATAAAAGTAGAAGTCAATAACAGAAAAAGCAGGGAAAAGACATCAAACATGTGGAAACTGAACAATACTCTGCTTAAAAAAGACTGAATTATAGAAGACATTAAGGACGGAATAAAGAAATTCCTAGAATCCAATGAGAATAAAAATACTTCCTCTCAGAACCTTGGAAACCCTGGTGGCATAGTGGTTAAGTGCTTGGCTGCTAACCAAAGGGTTGGCAGTTAAAATCCGCCAGGCACTCCGTGGAAACTCTATGGGGCAGTTCTACTCTGTCCTATAGGGTCGCTATGAGTCGGAATCGACTCGACAGCGCTGGTTTTTTTTTTTTTTTTTTTATCAGAACCTTTGGGACACAATGAAATCGGTGCTCAGAGGTCAATTTGTATCAATAAATGGACACATACAAAAAGAAAGAGCCCAAATCAAAGAATTATCCTTACAACTTGAACAGATAGAAAGAGAGCAACAAAAGAAACCCTCAGGCACCAGAAGAATGCAAATAATAAAAATTAGAGCAGAATTAAATGAAATAGAAAACAAAACAATCGAAAGAACAAGACCAAGAGCTGGTTCTTTGAAAAAAAATAACAAAATTGATAAACCATTGGGCAACCTGACAAAAGAAAAACCAGAAAGGAAGCCAATAACCTGGGTAAGAAATGAGATGGGCGATATTACAACAGGCCCAACTGAAATTAAAAGAATCATACCAGATTACTATAAAAAAAATTGTACTGTAACAAATTCGAAAACCTAAAAGAGATGGATGAATTCCTAAAAACATACTACCTACCTATACTAGCACAAACAGAGGCAAAACAACTAAATAGATGCATAACAAAAGAAAAGACTGAAGAGGTAATAAAAAAAGCTCCCAAGAAAAAAAAAGCCCTAGCCCAGACAGCTTCACTGCAGAGTTCTACCAAACTTTCAGAGAAGAGTTAACACCACTACTACTAAAAGCATTTCAGAGCATAGAAAAGGACGGAATACTCCCAAGCTCATTCTATGAAGCCAGCATATACCTGATACCGAAACCAGGTAGACACCACAAAAAAAAGAAAATTACAGACCTATATCCCTCATGAACTTAGATGCAAAAATCCTCAAGAAAATTCTAGCCAATAGAATTCAACAACATATCAAAAAAATAGTTCACCATGACGAAGTGGGGTTCATACCAGGTATGCAGGGATGGTTCAGCATTAGAAAAACAATGTAATCCACCACATAAATAAAACAAAAGACAAGAATCACATGATTTTATCAATTGATACAGAAAAGGCATTTGACAGAGTTCAATACCAATTCATGATGACAACTCCCAGCAAGATAGGAATAGAAGGAAAATTCCTCAACATAATAAAGGGCATTTATACAAAGCCACTAGCCCACATCATCCTAAATGGAGAGAGTCTGAAAACATTCTGCTTGAGATCAGGAACCAGACAAGGATGCCCTTTATCACTATTCTTATTCAACATTGTGCTGGAAGTCCTAGCCAGAGCAATTAGGCTAAATAAAGAAATAAAGGGCATCCAGATTGGCAAGGAAGAAGTGAAAGTATCTCTGCTTGCAGATGACATGATCTTATGCACAGAAAACCCTAAGGAATCCTCCAGAAAACTACTGAAACTAATAGAAGAGTTCAGCAGAGTATCCGTTGGATTCCACTGCACCAAGAAAAAGAACACTGAAGAGGAAATCACCAAATCAATGCCATTTACAGTAACCCCCAAGAAGATAAAATACTTAGGAATAAATCTTAGCAGAGATGTAAAAGACTTATACAAAGAAAACTACAAAACACTTCTGCAAGAAACCAAAAGAGACCTACATAAGTGGAAAAACATACCTTGCTCATGGATAGGAAGACTTAACATGGTAAAAATATCTATTCTACCAAAAGCAATTTATAGATTTAATGCCATTCCAATCCAATTTCCGACATCCTTCAATGAGATGGAGAAACAAATCACCAACTTCATATGGAAGGGAAAGAGGCCCCAGGTAAGTAAAGCATTACTGAAAAAGAAGAACAAAGTGGGAGGCCTCACTCTACCTGATTTTAGGACCTATTATACTGCCACAGTTGTCAAAACTGCCTCGTACTTGTACAACAACAGATGCATAGACCAATGGAACAGAATTGAGAATCCAGACATAAATCCATCCACATAGTAGCAGCTGATATTTGACAAAGTCCCAAAACAGTTAAATGGGGAAAAGACAATCTTTGTAACAAATGATGCAGGCATAACCGGATATCCATCTGCAAAAAAATGAAACAAGACCCATACCTCACACCATGAACAAAAACTAACTCAAAATGGATCAAAGACCTAAATATAAAATCTAAAACGATAAAGATCATGGAAGAAAAAAATAAGGACAATGTTAGGAGCCTTAATACACTGCATAAACAGTATAGAAAACATTACCAACAATGCAGAAGAGAAACTAGGTAACTGGGAGCTCCTAAAAATCAAACAGCTATGCTCATTCAAAGACTTCATCAAAGGAGTAAAAAGATTACCTACAGACTGGGAAAAAGTTTTTAGCTGTGAAATTTCTGATCAGCACCTGATCTCTGAAATCTGCATGATACTGCAAAAACTCAACTACAAAAAGACAAATAACCCGATTAAAGAATGGGTAAAAGATAGGAACAAACACTTCACCAAAGAAGGCATTCAGGTAGCTAACAGATACATGAGGAAATTTTCACGATCATTAGCCATCAGAGAAACGCAAATCAAAACTACAGTGAGATTCTATCTCATTCCAACAAGGCTGGCATTAATCCAAAAAACACAAAATAATAAATGGTGGAGAGGTTGTGGAGAGACTGGAACACTTACACATTGCTGGTGGGAATGTAAAATGGTACAACCACTTTCGAAATCGTTTTGGCATTTCCTTAAAAAGCTAGAAATAGAACTACCATATGATCCAGCAATCCCACTCCTTAGAATATATCCTAGAGAAATAAGAGCCTTTACACAAACATAAATGCCACTCATGGTCATTGCAGCACTGTTTACAATAGCAAAAAGATGGAAGCAACCAAGGTTCCCATCAATGGATGAATGATAAATTATGGTATATCCACACAATGGAATACTACACATTGATAAAGAGTAGTGTTGAATCTGTGAAACATTTCATAATGTAGAGGAATCTGGAAGGCATTATGCTGAGTGAAGTTAAGTTAGTCCATTGCAAAAGGACGAATATTGTATAAGACCACTATTATAAGAATTCAAGAAATAGTTTAAACAGAGAAGAAAATGTCCTTTGATGGTTACGAGAGCGGAGAGGGAGGGAAGGAGGAAGAGGGGTGTTCACTAATTAGATAGTAGGTAAGAACTACTTTAGGGGAAGGGAAAGACAACACACAATACAGGCGAGGTCAGCATAACTGGACTAAACCAAAAGCAGTTTCCTGAATAAACTGAATGCTTTGAAGGCCAGCATATCAGGGGCAGGGGTTTGGGGACCATGGTTTCAGGGGACATCTAAGTCAATTGGCATAATAAAATCTATTAAGAAAACATTCTGCATCCCACTTTGGAGAGTGGCGTCTGGGGTCTTAAACGCTGGCCAGCAGCCATCTAAGATGCGTCAATTGGCCTCAACCACCTGGACCAAAGGAGAATGAAGAACACCAAGGACGGAAGGTAATTTGGAGCCCAAGATACAGAAAGGGCCACATAAACCAGAGACTACATCAGCCTGAGACCAGGAGAACTACATGGTGTCTGGCTACAACCGATGACTGCCCTGAAAGGGAACACAGGTGACGCCCCGAAGGAGCAGGAGAGCAGTGGGATGCAGACCTCTAATTCTTGTAAAAAGACCAGACTTAATGGTCTGACTGAGACTAGAAGGACCCTGGAGGTCATGGTCCCCAGACCTTCTGTTCGCCCAAGACAGGAACCATTCCCAAAGCCAACTCTTCATACGGGGATTGGACTGGACAATGGGATAGAAAAAGATGCTGGTGAAGGATGAGCTTATTGGATCAAGTAGACACTTTATGTTGGCATCTCCTATCTGGAGGGGAGATGAGTGGGCAGAGGGGGTCAGAAGCTTGCAAAATGGACATGAAGAGAGAGTAGAAGGAAGTAGTGGGCTTTCTCATTAGCGGGAAAGCAATTAGGAGTATATAGCAAGGTGTACATAGATTTTTGTATGAGAGACTGACTTGTAAACTTAAAGCGCAACAAAAATTAAAAAGTTTTACTATGGGGAAAAGTTGTGTACAAAATGAGGTCCTGGGCGGCAGCATGATGGGTAGATCTTCATGCTACTACTCCCCCAAGCTCTAGAGATAAAGAGGAGCCAACTAATACGTGTTTGTCACACAACTCTTCCCTCAAGTCCAGGTTGTCCAGATGTTATCATTTCGATCCAGGTTCCATTATGGGTATTATGTTTCTTGTGTCAAGAATGTTAGGTTTCTTGATCTCCTACTCATCTCTGGGAATGGGTGTGTTTTTCAGGACTGTCGTCAGATTCAGGTCTAGAGGTAGCTCGCAGGTCCTGGATTGATGATGTCCTCATTTGTCCTCCCAACAATTATGTACATTATTATATTTTCGCATGGTTCACTGATGCTCTTAATCTTTTCAACCTTTTTTATCTCTGAGCTTTATTGTTTGATAATTTCTACTGATATTGAAGTTCATTGATCTTTTTTTCTATAATATGTTTTATTTAGATACTGTATTTTTCTTTTTAACAGTCCCATTTAGGTCTTTTTTATGTATATCTTCTATGTCTCCTCATCAGTTCTAACAGTTCCATTTAGGTCTTTTTTTTAAAAAGTTTATCTTCTGTGTCTCTTCCTCAAGGCTATTCTTTGCTGTACCTTCTTGAACATACAGAGCATATTTATAATGGGTATTTAATGTCCTGATCCACTAGTTCCATCATCTTGGCCATTTCTGGCTCTGTTTCTATATGTATATTTATAATTTTATATAATATATATATTATATATGTGTATATATGTTTTTAATTGAAATAAAATTTATATAACATCAAACTCACCATTTTAACTACTTTGAAATGCACAGTTCAATAGAACGTGTTTACAGTGTTCGCAACCATCACTATATAATTCTCTTCCAACTTTATTCTTTTTCAAGACTGTTTTAGCTATTCAGAAAACAGGGTCCCTTGCAATTCAGTATGAATTTTAAGGTTAGCATCTTCACTTCTGCAAAAAAGGCAGTTGGAAATTTGATATAGAATTGCATTGAATTTATAGATCAATTTGGGTGGTATTTTCTTCTTAACAGTACCCTTGCGATCTATAAATGTGGGGTGTCTTTTCCATTTATTTAGGTCTTCTTTAAGTTATTTCAACAGTGTTCTGTTATTTTCAGTGTACAAGTTCTGCAGCCATGGTGAAATTTATTCCTGAGTATTTTATGTTCTTTTTGATGCTATTATAAGTGGAATTGTTTTCTTAATTTTGTTTTTGGATTGTTCAGTGTTAGTGTACAGAAGCACAACTAATCTTGTACATTGTTCTTGTGTCCTGCAACTTTGATGTACTTGATTATTTTGTTTTTTTGTTTGTTTTTGTGGTTCTTTTTTTAGGGTTTTCTGTATATAAGACCATGTCATCAGCAAATAGAGATATTTTATTTGTGTGTTTTGTGCCTAATTGTCTTGGTTAGAACTTCCAGGACAGTAGAGAACAAAAGTGGTCTCATAGATGTTAGGGAAAGGCTTTCAGTCTTCCACAGCTAAGTATGATGTTAGCTATGGTTTTTTTATAAATGCCCTTTATCAGGTTGAGGAAGCTTCCAGCTATTCCCAACTTGTTGAGTGTTTTTAGCCTGAAAGGGTATTGGATTTTGCCGGATGCTTTTCCTGTTTCTGTCAAGATGATAATGTGGATTTGTCCTTCATTAATATGGTATATTCCATTGTTTGATTATTTTATAGTAAACTGCCCCCTTCTTTTCCTGTGATAAATCCACTGGGCCGTGGTATATAGCCTTTTTTATGTGCTGTTGGATTTGGTTTGCTTATACGGTATGGGGATTTTTCCATGTCTTCATCAGAAATACTGATTTGTGGTTGTCTTGTGATGTTCTTGTCTGGTTTTGATGTCAGGATAATCCAGGTCTCATAGATGAGTAAAAAAGTATTCTATTTTTTGAAAGAGTTTGAGAAGAATTGGGGTTAATTCTTTTTATACCTTCAGTAGAATTTCCCAGTGAAGCCATCTTGGCCTGGACTTTTCTTTGTGGGAAGTGTTTGGATTACTGACTCAGTTTCCTTACTTGTTTTGGGCCAGTTGTTGTCAAGTTGACTCTGACTCACGGCAGTCCCATGTTTGTCAGAGTAAAACTGCTCCATGAGGTTCTCAGTGGCTGGTTTTGGGGAAATAAATGCCAGGTCTTTCTTCCAAGGAGCCTTTCAGTGGACTCGAACCTTCAACCTTTCAGTTAGCAGCTGAGCACTTTAACCATTTGTGCCACCCGGAGACTCCTAACTTGTGATAGGTCTATTCATATTTTCTACTTCTTGAGTCACTTTTATGTGTTCCTTGGAATTCATCCATTTCATCTAGGTTATGTGATTTATTGGCATGCAGTGGTTCATAGTATCTTGCTTATAATTCTTTTTATTTCTGTAAGGTTGGTAGTAGTGTTGTCTCTCATTGCTGATTTCAGCAATTTGAGACTTTTTTTGATCAGTCTAGCTAAAGATTGGGCAATGTTAGTTTTTTTGCTTTTTTTTTAAAGAATCAACTTTGGTTTTGTTCATTTCTCCATTTCCCTATTCTCTGTTATATCGATGCTTATTGATATTATTTCCTTCCTTCCTACTTTGGATTTAGTTTGCTGTTATTTTTCTTATTTCTTGAGATGGAAGGTTAGGTTGTTGATTTTGAGATCTTTCTTTTTTTTTTAAGTGTAGGTGTTTACAGGTATAAATATCCCTCTGAGTGCTGCTTTGGTTGCATCGTATATGTTTTCTTATGTTGTATTTTCATTGTTCTTCATCTCAAAGTATTTTCTCATTTCCCTTATGACTTCTTCTTTGACTCATGGGTTATTTAAGGGTGTCTAATTTCTACATATTGATGAATTTTCCAGTTTCCCTTCTGTTATTTATTTCTAATTTCATTCCATTGTAATTGAAGAAACCAGTTTGTGTGTTTTCAGTCTTTTAAAATTTATTGGTATGGTTTTGTGGCTTCAAATATCTTCTATCCTAGAGAATGTTCCATGTGTACTTGCAAAGAGTGTGCATTCTGCTCTTGTGTACTCTATGGATGTCTGTGAGGTTAGTTGGTTTTTAGTGCTGCTCAAGTACTGTTTTTATTATTGATCTTCTCTCTAGATGTTCTACAATTGGAAATGGAATATTGAAGTCTTCGGCTTTTATTGTTGAGTTGTCTAATTCTTCCTTCAATTCTGTCAGTTTTTGCTGCATGCACTGTGGTGATGAACATGCCCTATTATTGTTAGGTGCATATAAAAAAAAATCTTGATTCATTGACCATTTTATCATAATATCTTTCCCTGTCTCTAATAACAAGTTTTTTCTTAAAGTCTGTTTTGTCTGATGTTAATGTTGCCACTCTGTCTCTCTTTTGGTTAATGTTTGTATGGTACAGAGTTAGTTCTCTGACCATTCTCACTTCTGGCACAAACTACAAAGTTCAGAGATCCCCAAGACCACTCTTAATTCTGAATCTAATTGCAAGTTTGGGTGTCCCCAAGACCACGCATAGGTTCTATAATTTGCTAGGATGACTCACAGAACTCATTAAAGTTGTTATACAGACAGTTATGGTTTATTAGAGTGAAAGGATACAAATTAATGCCAGCTAAGGGAAGGGATGCAAGGGACAGTATCCAGTACAGTTCCAAATGTGAGCTTCCAGCTGTCCTCTCCTAGTGGAGATAAGGACAGTGTTAATGCCTCCTGGCGATGATGCATGACAATAAGCATGGTGTATTCCTTACCAGAGAAGTTCATCCAAGCCTTGGTATTGAGAGTTTTTATTAAGACTTAGTCACATGCCAATGGTTGACTACCTTACGGCTAATCTTTATTTAGTCTCTTGCTTCTTTGAAGGTCTAGCTAATATCACATGGCTCAAAACCCCCATCATAAATCACATTATTAGACTACCTGGTGTGGCCCAAGGCCCCCCACATAAACAAAGACACTCTTATTAGCCAAGACATTCCAAGGGCTTGGAGTTCACCTCCCAGGAGCCAAGGACAAAGGCCACACCTCTCTTTGGGTAAGATTAATTCTTTAGTACACACATGAAACATCTTTTTACTTTGTTTTTAATTCAATTTTTTTTTTTAATCTAAAACGAGAAGCTTGTAGACAGCATGTAGTTGGATAATTTTTAATCCATTCTGCAAATCTCTAACTTTTAACTGGAATATTTAATTTATTTACATTTAATTGGGTACCAATAAGAAAGGACTTGCTTTGACCATTTTGTTATTTGTTTTCCATATGTCTTATATCTTTTTTGTTCCTTATTTCTACATTACTCCACCATTTTAATTTCTTTATTTTATTTTTACTATATGTTTTTGAGCTATTTCTGAGTGGTTGTCCTGGGTATACAATTAACATCTTAATTTATAACAATCTAGTTCAGGTAATTACCAACTTAATTTCAATAGTATTATATATATAGCTTCTTCCCCTTATGCTGTTATGTTACAAATTACATCTTTATTCCTAATGTGCTCACCAGCTTAGCTTTATAATTAAGTTGTTTTTTTTTTTAATCATACAGGAAAAGAATAGCGTTACAAACCAAAAATACGTTTATACTGCCTTTTTTAATTACCGAGGTTACCTTTAGGAGTGTTCTTTATTTTTATTTCTTTGTGTAGACTCAACTTATTGTCTAGTGTCCTTCCATTTAAGCCTGAAGGACTCCCTTTAGCATTTCTTATAGGGCAGGTCTATTAGTGACAAACTCTCAGTTTCTGTTTATCTAGGAATGTTTTGTCTTAATTTATCCATTTTCGAAGGGTAATTTTGTTGGATATAGAGTTCTTTATAGACAAGTTACTTCTTTTAGCACTTTGGATATGTCATCCCATTGCCTCTGGCCTCCATGATTTATGATGAAAAATCAACGTTTATTTTATTGAGAATCTCTTACATGTGATGAGTCACTTCTGTCTGGCTGCTTTCAGGATTCTCTGTTTGGCTTTCAATAGTTTATGATATGTCTCTTTGAGTTTATTCTACTTGGAGTTTGTATCATTTCTTGTGTATATAGATTAATTTTTTTAAGTCAAATTTGGCAAATTTTCAGCCATTATTGCTACAAATATTCTTTCTGACCTTTCCTCTCCTTCTGGGATTCCCATTTATGCATATTTTGATAAACTTGATGATGTCCCATAGGTTCATAGGCCTTGTTTACTGTCTAACTCTCTTTTCTTTCTGTTCCTGAGACTGATAACCTCAGTAGACCTAATTTCAGTCTCACCAGTTTTTTCTGCCATCTCCTCAGTTCTGCTCTTGAGTCCCTATAGTGAAATGTTCACTTCAGATACTATACAACTCCAGAATTTCTGTTTGATTTCTTTTTAGAATTAATCTCTCTTAAGACATCTTTCTCATACTTTCTTTGACTTCTGTCGACAGGGTTTCCTTTAACTCTTTGAATATATTTAAAATAGCTGTATAAAGTCTTTGCCTAGTAAGTCCAATGTCAGGCTTCCTCATACACAGTTTCTACTGAATAGTTTTTTTCCCTGTGTATGAACCTGTTGTGGTTTGAATTGTGCCCCCCAGAAAGATATGTGGAAGTTCTAATCCCTGTACCTGTGAATGTGACTTTGTTTGGAAACTGGATCTTTGAAAATATTAGTTAACATAAGGTTATCCTGGAGAAGGGTCACTCTTAATAGTGTATGGCTGGTGTTCTTATAAAATATGAGAACATGTACAGACAGACGGGAAGGACAGCTGTGTGTCGATGGAGGTAGATGCAGTCACAAAACAAGGAATGCCAAGGATTTCTGGGAGCCTTCAGCAGCTGGGAGATAGGCATAGAGCAGTTTCTTTCTCAGAGCCCTCAGAAGTAAGCAGCATGGCTGGTACTCTGATTTTAACTTGTAGCCTCCAGAACTATGAAACATCTTCTGTTCTTATAAGCCACCTGGTTTGTGGTATTTAATATGGCAGCCATAGAAAACTAATACAGGGCCATACTTTCTTGTTTCTTTGCATGCATGGTAGTTTTCTGTTGAGAACTGAATGGTTTTACTATTATAATGTGACAGCTCTGGAAATCAGAGTCTCCTCTACTCTGGGGTCTGTTATTGCTGTTTTTTCTAGTAGTTGTTTGTTTAGTGACTTTTCCAAACTGATATTGTAGTCTGTATTCTTTGTCATGTGTGGCCACTGAAGTGACTGTTCTTTCATCAGCTTAGTGGTTAACTAGTGATTGGAGGGAGATTTCCTTAAACACTTGAAACCAAAAAAAAGTCTCCCATGCTTTGGAGATGAAATCCCTATGCCTGTTGGGGCAAGCCTTGAACACTCAGCCAGGCAGTTTACAGTTCTACATTAGCCTTCACTTCACACTTGTACAGAGCCTGAGGGTTAGCCTGAAGTGAGAGCGTAAGGCCTCTGAGGTCTTTCTTGAACGAGTGTGCACAGCCCTAGGTATGTGTGTATCCATTTAAATTCCCAGGAATATGTGGAAACTTTTCAAAGCCCTATTATCCAAAGCATCTCCATCATAGTCTGTCTTCACAAGCTTTCTCAGCCCCCAGGGCAGCTCTTTTGGTTAGCCTATTGTTTGTCCATTTCCCTAGGCAGCAGAGAGTAATATATTTGCCTATGAATGTTTTTGACAGATGCCCCCTGAATAAGCTGCCTTAGCACTGGGAACATTCCAAGTTAGGCAAAATAAAGACAACTCCTTCGAGCTAGTCTTCTAGGGAGCCAATGAGGTTTGTTTTGCTCTCTCCCATATATGTCTGTAGCAGCAATGTAGGCTGTTATCTTCAAGGCCACCACTACTAAGTAGGGAGTGTAGAATGGGACCAAAATACCAAAAAAAAAAAAAAAAAACCCGCTGCCATCGAGTCAATTCCGACTCATAGCGACCCTATAGAACAGAGTAGAACTGCCCCGTAGAGTTTCCAAGGAGTGCCTGGCGTATTCGAACTGCTGACCTCTTGGTAAGCAGCCGTAGCGCTTAACCACTGCGCCACCAGGGTTGACCAGGGTAAGTTAAAACACCAAAAAACTCTTTGTTCTTACTAAAATTCTACTGGTTTTTCTTGATTAACCATTTTCCTGTTGCTGCAAATGTTTCGATAGTTTCCAGAGTTCCAGAAAAGGTGATCCTAACAGTTTTTGCCATTTTTTTGTTGTTTTTACGTGGGAATAGACTTTTAGAATTCCTTATTCTGTCATTTTTTCTAACGTCACCTCTCTGCTGTTTGATTTTTCTCCTGCTAATAGGTCATGTTCTCCTGCTTGTTTCCTTGATGGTATGATGCACTTTATGAGTTTTCTGTTGAAGGTTGTTTGATTTTTATTTCTTTTAAAAGAGATTTTCTTCTGATGAATAGTTAAATTACTTAGGATCAGTTTAATTATGTTGATGATTGTTTTTAGGGTTTGTTAGAGTGGATTTAGAGAAGTCTTCAGGGCTAGCCCTACTACTAAGGTGATATCTTCATGATGATTCTATTTGAGGGTCCTGTGCATTACAAGATCTTTCCACTTTGGTGGGAACAGGAGATATTTTCAGCCTGTGTGATCTCAGATTGTCCTGCTTATTTATTTGTGGTAACTGCATATGTACAGGTATATTTCTAGATCATTTATTCTGTTCCACTGATCTACATGTATATCTTCATGCCAGTACCATAACCATACTGTCTTGATTACTGTGGCTTTATACTAAGTCTGAAATCTGGTGTAGTTACATCTTCTAACTTTGTTCTTTTTTTTTTTTTTGGTGTTTGTAATGTTTATTTTATTTTATTTTTTATTGTACCTTAAATGAAGGTTTTACAGAGCAAATTAGTTTATTAAACAATTAATACACATACTGTTTTATGACATTGGTTACCAACCCCACAACATGTCAACACTCTGCCCTTCTCAACCTTGAGTTCCCCACTACCAGTACCAGCTTTGCTGTCCCCTCCTGCCTTCTCATCCTTGCCCCTGGGCTAGGGTGCCCATTTAGTCTCATTTTATGGGCCTATCTAACCTTTGGCTGAAGGTTGAACCTCAGGAGTGACTTCAGTACTGAGTTAAAAGGGTGTCGGGGGCCATACCCTTGCGGTTTCTCCAGCGGTTTCTCCAGCCTCTATCAGACCAGTAAGTCTAGTTTGTGTGTGTGTGTGTGTGTGTGTGTGTGTGTGTCATACATTGAATTGTATCCCTCAAAAATATGTGTCAACTTGGTCAGGCCATGATTCCCAGTGTAGTTGTCCTCCATTTTGTGATTGTAACTTTATGTTAAAAAGGATTAGGGTGGGATTGTAATACCACCCTTACTCAGGTCACCTCCCTGATCAAGAGATGAAAGGGAAGCAAGCAGAGAGTTGGAGACCTCATACCACCAAGAAAGCAGCACCAGGAGCAGAGCGCGTCCTTTGGACATCAGATCCCTGCACCTGAGAAGCTCCTCAACTAGGGGAAGATAGAGGACAAGGACCTTCCTTTAGAGCTGACAGAGAGAGAAAGCCTTCCCCTGGAGCTGGCACCCTGAATTTGGACTTGTAACCTACTAGACTGTGAGAAAATAAATTTCTCTTTGTTAAAGCCATCCACTTGTGGTATTTCTGTTACGGCAGCACTAGATAACTAAGACAGTGATTTAGAATTTTGTTCTACTTTTTTCTCCAGCTCTGCCCAGGACCCTCTATTGTGATCCCTGTTAGAGCAGTCAGTGACAACAGTAGCCTGGCACCATCTAGTTGTGCTGGACTCAGTGTGGTGGAGGCTGTGATAGTTGCGGTCCATTGGTCCTTTGGACTAATCTTTCTCTTGTGTTTTTGATTTTCTTCATTGTCCTTTGCTCCAGACGAGGTGAGACCAGTGGAGTATCTTAGATGGCCACTCACAAGCTTTTTAGATCTCAGACACTGCTTACCAAAGTAGGATGTAGAACATTTTCTTGATAAACTGTGTTATCTCAATTGAGCTGTGTTCCCTGAGACCATGGTCCCCAGCCCTCAGCCTAGTAATTTGGTCCCTCAGGGAGTTTGGATGTGTCTATGGAGCTTCCATGACCTTGCTTTGGTCAAGTTGTGCTGGCTTCCCCAGCATTGTGTACTGTCTTACCGTTCACCAAAGTTACCACTTATCTATTGTCTGTTTAGTGTTTTTCCATACCCACCCATCCTCTTACTCATAACCATCAAAGATTGTTTCTTTTTGTGTGTAAACCTTTTCATGAGTTTTTATAGTAGCAGTCTCATACAATATTTGCCCTTTTGTGATTGACTTATTTCACGCAGCATAATGCCCTCCAGATTTATCTGTGTTGTGAGATGTTTCGCAGATTCATGGTTGTTCTTTATCGTTGTGTGGTATTCCATTGTGTGTGTTTATCCATTCATTTGTTGATGGGCACTAAGGTTGCTTCAGTCTTTCTGCTATTGTGAATAATGCTGCAGTGAACATGGGCGTGCATGTGTCTATTCATGTGACAGCTTTTGTTTCTCTAGAATATATTCCTAGGAGTGGGATTCCTGGATCATACAGTATTTCCATTTCTAGCTTTTTAAGGAAGTGCCATATCATTTTCCAAAATTGTTGTACCCGCAGCGGTGCATAAGAGCTCCAGTCTCCCCGCAGCCTTGCCCACATTTGTTGTTGTTTTTTTGATTCTTGCCAGTAGTGTCAGGGTGAGATGATATCTCATTGTGGTTTTGATTTGCATTTCTCTAGTGGCTAGTGATCTGTAGTATTTCCTCATGTGTCTGTTAGCCACCTGAATGTCTTCTTTGGTGAGGTGTCTGTTCATATCCTTTACGCATTTTTTAAATTGAATTGTCTTTTTGTTGTAGAGGTGTTGAATTTTCCTGTAGATTTTAGAGATTAGACCTTTGTCAGATTTGTCATAGCCAATTTTTTTTTCCCCCAGTCTGTATGTTCTCTTTAGACTCTTTTGGTGAAGTCTTTGATGAGCATTTAAGTGTTTAATTTTTAGAAGATTCCCTCTCAGTTATCTAGCTTATCTTCTGGTGTTTGTATATTGTTAGTTATGGTTTATATCCTGTTTATGCAGTGTATTAGGGCCTCTAGCATTGACTCTGTTTTTTCTTCTATGATCCTTATAGTTTTTGGTTTTATATTTAGGTCTTTGATCCATTTTGAATTAGTTTTTGTGTATGGTGTGAGGTATGGGACCTGTTTCATTTTTTTTGCAGATAGACATCCAGTTTTGCCAGCACCATTTGTTAAAAAAAGTGCCTTTTCCCCATTTGTTGTTTTTCCCCATTTGATGGACTTTGGGCCTCTGTTGAAGATCAGGTGACTGTAGGTGGATGGATTTACATCTGGGTTAGAAGTATTTCTTAAATTAACTCTGAATGAATTACTGCTTTCTTGCTGATCATTAAAAAAAAAAAAAATTTTTAATGTTCCTTTTAATTAGACTTTCAAGAGATAGGAAATAATGCTGCATGACTTTTTGTTAACAATTCAAATCATGAAGACTTTTATTTACAAATGATTGAGCTAAAAGCTCATAACCATCAGTAATTGCTTTCATGATTTTGCATACAAACTTTACTGATTTAAAGTGTATTCCCATGATA
This sequence comes from Elephas maximus indicus, assembly GCF_024166365.1. Classification (NCBI taxonomy): domain Eukaryota; kingdom Metazoa; phylum Chordata; class Mammalia; order Proboscidea; family Elephantidae; genus Elephas; species Elephas maximus. Next base: position 208,332 of record NC_064830.1, on the reverse strand, counting down.
CTGAATTTGGTATTTGGAACTAATTCTAATATTTTCCTTCCTGTTTTTTTTTTTCTTTTCAGTTGTTGGACTATAATGAGGAATTTCTTGATTCCCCCCCCCCCCCCCCGCCGCAACTTTACTCTCTTAGTTATCTGGTGCTGCTGTAACAGAAATACCACAAGTGGATGGCTTTAACAAAGAGAAATTATTTCTTCACAGTAAAGTAGGCTAAAAGTCAGATTCAGGGCATCAGCTCCAGAGGAAGGCTTTCTCTCTGTCGGCCTTCTCATCAGTCTTCCCCAGACTAAGAGTTTCTCCATGCAGGGACCCTGGGTCCAAAGGATGCACTCTGCTCCTGGCACTGCTTTCTTGGTGGTATGAGGTCCCCCCTCTCTGCTTGCTTCCCTTTCATTTTTATCTCTTGAGAGATAAAAGGTGGTGCAGGCCGCATCCCAGGGAAACTTCCTTTACATTGGATCAGGGATATAACCTGGGTAAGGGTATTACAATCCCACCCTAATCCTCTTTAACATAAAATTACGATCACAAAATGGGGGACAACCACACAATACTGGGAATTGTGGCCTAACCAAGTTGACACATATTTTGGGGGAACATAATTCAATCCATGACACTGCTCTTCTACATTTTCTTGACAGTTCTGGCCAACCTTCATTATCAAATATAGAGATACATAACACAATCTATTAATTTCTAAGTTAGGCAAAGATTATGAGTTCTAAATACTATTTATATGGATCAGTAAAAGGCTTATATAATTGCTTGGCGCTAAATATGCAAAATTACAGAGATACAGTTTTACCAGTTTTTCCAAAACTTTGGAAGAAATTAACATACGTTTGTCTAATGAAGAAAATTCTAACTCTCATGTAGGCTCAGTATGTAGTTTTATATTTATAAACCATTCAAGTACAGGAAATGCTTCTGTACCATATGTATAGACGTGTTATGGGATCTGGTATGGATGGATAAAACACACATAATTTTATCCCATGAATTACTTCAGTTACTTCATTAATATATATCTTGTCTGTATTTGAAAAGAGTTGATATGAGTATCTTACATTAGTCTTTTGGCTACCAAGTAAAAATTTTAGTGTAGTAGTTTTGTAACTCAGTTCTCAAAGTGGGAGATTTTCCTCTATAGTTTTTTTTTATTATTATTATGGTAAAATATATATAACAAAATTTGCCATTTTAAAATGCACAATTCAGTGGCATTAATTACATTCACAAGTTTTTTATCACCTCAAACAGAAACTCAGTATTCCTGAAGCAGTAGCCCCCCTTTTCCCCCTCCTCCAGCCCTGGTAGCCACTGATAAACTTGTCTCTGTGCATTTGCCTATTCTTGATATTTCAAGTTAAGTGGGACCAAATGATAGTTGTCCTTTTGTTTCTGACCTGTTTCACTTGGCATGTTTTCACGTTTCATCCATGTGGTAACATGGATCAGAACTTCATTTCTCTTTATGGCTGAATAATATTTCATTGTATGGGTAGACCACATTTTGCTTATCCATTCATCTGTTGATGGATGCTTGGGTTGTTTCTACCTTTTGGCTATTTTGTCTATTGTCAATAGTGCAGCAATGGACAGTGACACCAATCTGTTTGAGTTCTTGTTTTCAAGGTTTTTGGATATATGCTTAAGAGTAGAATTGCTGGGTAATATGATAATTCTAGGAAACCCTGGTGGGGTAGTGGTTAAGAGCTATGGCTGCTAACCAAAGGGTCCGCAGTTCGAATCCGCCAGGCACTCCTTGGAAATTCTGTGGGGCAGTTCTAAAGTTCTACTCTGTCCTGTAGGGTTGCTATGAATCGGAATCGACTGGACGGCACTGGGTTTGGTTTTTTGGGCAAGACAATTCTATGTTTAACTTTTTAAAGAGCTGCCAAACTGCTTTCCACAGTGACTGTACCATTTTACATTCCCACCAGCAACAGATGAGGGTTCCGATTTTTCGATATCCTCACTAACACACGGTATTTTCCATTTTTCTGATAATAGCCATCTTAGAGTGAGTAAAGTGGTGTCTCATTGTGGCTTTGATTTGTATTTGCCTAATGACTAATGACGTTGAGTATCGTTTCGTGTGTTTATTGGTCATTTGTATATCTTCTTTGGAGAAATGTATATTCAAGTCATTGGGCTTTTTTTTTTTTAGTTTGGGTTGTTGAGTTGTAGGAGTTCTGTATATTCTGTATTTTAAACTCTTGTTAGATGTATGGTTTCCAAACATGTTCTCCCATTTCTAGGTTGTCTCTTCACTTCCTTGATAAATTCCTTTGATGCACAAGAGTTTTAAATTTTGGTGAAGTCCAGTTTATCTATTTTTTCTTTTGTCCCTCATGCTTTTGATGTCATATCTAAGAATTCATTGCCAAAAACTAAGTCCTGAGGCTTTACGCCGGTGTTTTCTTGTAAGAGTTTTATGATTTTAGTTCTTTTATTTAGGCCATTGGTTCATTTTGAGTTAATTTTCATATATGATGTGAGATATGGGTCCAGCTTCTTTTGCATGTGGAGATCGAGTTATCGCAGCACCATTTATTGAGGAGACTATTCTTTCCCCATTGAATGTACTTGGCACTCTTGTCAAAAATCAATTGGCCATAGATGTATGTATCACTAGTTTTACTGTGTCTGTTTTACTTTCCCAAACAGATAAATATAATTGCATATACTAATTGACTACTTATTAACCTTTCAACTTGATATTCCTCTTTATTTATATTGCTTCAATTCATGTAATAAACATGAGACTGTGTATATATTAAGTCATTTAAAATGTGTGAAGGGAGCTCTATTAAATAGGAATACAATGTTAATCTTGAAATTTGAGCTCTTACTACCTTTTATATTGTAGACATTTAGATATCTACATATGGCTTTCCTCAAATGAGATCTACTTTTGGTATTGATATTCAAAGACGTGGATTTCTAAAATTTACACCTTTATTAAATGTCATTTTCCAAGATCTTAGAAGGAAAAAAAAAAGCTGCTTCATAAGTTAAGACTGTACAACTCAATGTTTCATGGCCAAATTTTAAATTATGGGATATTAGCATGTTATTAGAAATATTGTTAAGTTCTTAATGACTTCCCTACCAGTAAACATAGAACTGCATTTTAAATACAGTCCATGTAATGTTCAGACTTAATTGAATTTTTGCATTCTGACTGTTCTGCTTGTCATGAAGCTCATACATGAATTAATATATATTTTTTCCACTCTAGGAAGTTTTCTTTTAGCGTTAATACAGTTAGCATTTGTAAGTTTACAACAATAAAAAGCACGCACACAATAAACTCATGTTTTCTTTATGCCCACAGATGTTTCTTGTGATTTTTCCTGAGGGAACAAGGTATAATCCGGAACTAACAAAAGTCATTTCAGCTAGTCGAACATTTGCTGCTCAAGAAGGCAAGTAAAAATTTGACCGTATTTGAAAAAATTGTTTTTAAAAGTAACAATTTACTTTGTTTTTCCTCTGTAGAAGATATTTATGTTTTACAACAATTCATTGAATTTACGTGTGTATTATCTCTTGGGAAATTAACTTTCTTCTTGCTAATCCATTTACATTTTATATGTCTGAGAGATGAGAGTCAAGTGTCTTCTCATATACATACATATTCCTGAGCCATGGTACATAAGACCGATCCTATATACATGATTATATAGATGGGATATTTTTCTGTGGTGTGAGTTGAGTGTGATGGAAAGAGTTCCTGTTGTGTACGTCAGCAGACCTTGGTGTGAATCCGAGCTCTTACATGTATTAGCTTTATGATTGCAAGCTGCCCAGTCTTGCCAAGCTTCAGTTTCCTCATCTTTCTCTCTCTCTCTCTCTCTGTGTATATATGTGTATATATATATACATATATACACACACACACATACTCCTACCTCGTGGGTATACCTAAGCCTGTATAAGGATTAAATTGAAAGATATGTGAAGTTCCTATTAGAGAATATTGCACACATTTGGCTCACAGTACGTGGAAGCTATTAATGTCTCCAATGATGGGAATATTCTTAATTTCATCCATGTCTCAGAAAATTGGATAACTAATATACCCATAAGCTATGAATTTAACCAAATTGGAAAATAAACAGAAAACAGTGACTATGCTGTGTTCTTAAAGGTACCATGGAAGACCGGCTGTGCGTTAGTGTGCAGCCCCGAAATGTTCATCAGCGAGTACGCGTGGGGAAAACGCCTTGTGGACGACACTGTGCCAGGGTCTGTGGAGGGAGTGCTCGTAGAGCTTTCCGGAGTGATGGCAGCACTCGTAGAGCTTTCCGGAGTAATGGCAGCGCTCGTAGAGCTTTCCGGAGTAATGGCAGCGCTCGTAGAGCTTTCCGGAGTAATGGCAGCGCTCGTAGAGCTTTCCGGAGTAATGGCAGTGCTCTAGATCTGTGGCAGTGCCCGTAGAGCTTTCCGGAGTAATGGCAGTGCTCTAGATCTGTGGCAGTGCCCGTAGAGCTTTCCGGAGTAATGGCAGTGCTCTAGATCTGTGGCAGTGCCCGTAGAGCTTTCTGGAGTAATGGCAGTGCTCTAGATCTGTGGCAGTGCCCGTAGAGCTTTCCGGAGTAATGGCAGTGCTCTAGATCTGTGGCAGTGCTCGTAGAGCTTTCCGGAGTAATGGCAGTGCCCGTAGAGCTTTCCGGAGTAATGGCAGTGCTCTAGATCTGTGGCAGTGCCCGTAGAGCTTTCCGGAGTAATGGCAGTGCTCTAGATCTGTGGCAGTGCCCGTAGAGCTTTCCGGAGTAATGGCAGTGCTCTAGATCTGTGGCAGTGCTCGTAGAGCTTTCCGGAGTAATGGCAGTGCCCGTAGAGCTTTCCGGAGTAATGGCAGTGCTCTAGATCTGTGGCAGTGCTCATAGAGCTTTCCGGAGTAATGGCAGTGTTCTAGATCTGTGGCAGTGCTCATAGAGCTTTCCGGAGTAATGGCAGTGCTCTAGATCTGCTCTCTCCAGCCCACATACAGCAGTTGAACATTCAAAATGTGACTTGTGCATTAGAGGAAATGGATTTTTAATTTTATTTCATTTTGATTTAAACAACCACATGTGGCTGGAGGCGGATATATGGATAGCATAGGTCTGTGGGATACAAAAAGGGTAATGTGGAATTCTCACAAGGTGCTTACAGGAGAAGACATTTCAAACATACGTGAAATAATTTGGAACAATACATTTTTAAAATGCTGGTTTGTTAATCTTACTCCTGATACACCCACCCAATATCGAGGAATGGTTCAGGAATACCAAAAAAAAAAAAAAAAAACCAAAAAACCTGCTGCTGTCAAGTTGATCTTGACTCATAGGGTGACTGAAGATAGGAGGGGTCAATTTTTTTTTCCAGTCTGTCAACTCCTTTCTGATTCTTACTTACTTCTTTGTCTAAGTCTAGACACCATGGTCTGTCATTTCAATTGTTCTTTTTCTGTAACATTGCCTCTGTTGTCCTTTCCCCTTAAAAACAAAACAGAACAAACAAAACCTCTCCCTCAACTCCACTTTTCCCTACTGATTGCATCCTCTTTGTTTCCTTTCATTAACAAAGCCTTCTGAACATGTAGTCTGCCTTCTGTACCCACTTTCTCCATTCTTATTCAGTCCTCTGTTCATTGTGATCTGATGTAAAATTCTCAATAGTTTTTTAATGAAATTCTTTCCCTCGACTTCAGTAGTGCTATGCTCTGTTTTCTTCCTGCCTCTCTGGCAGTTCCTTCTTAGTTCTTTTTTCACGTTCTCTCTGCTTCACTCTTTCCTAATAATGTCTTGTATGTTGTTTCCAATGTCTGATTTTGGTCTTTTACTCTTCACCTTATGTTTTTCATGGTGGCCTTCATCTAAATCTGTGGGTTTAACCACCATTTCTTTGACCTCTGATGACTCACCGAAAGGTTTCTCCCGTTCGTATGTCTCTGCCTAACTCTAGACCTGTATGTACAGTTGCCCAATAGAGAGCTTCACTTGTCTGGCCCACAGTCATATCTCAAACTCAGTGTGATGAAGGTACAATTTCTCTTTCTACCCATACTGTCATGTTTCCTATCTTGCTAACACCTTCATTCAATCCAAAATCTGGGAGTCATCCTAAATTCTCCCCTTTTACTCATGCAGACATCCAAGAAATCAATAGAATCTAGAGCATCTCTCTCCATTTCCACAATTACTGACATGTTTAAAATCTTATTACTTTTCCACAATTACTGACATGTTTAAAATCTTATTACTTTGTGTTTGAGTTATCTATTGCTGTGTAAGAAAACACTTAAGAAATTAGTGATTTAAAATAGTAAAAATTATTTATTTGTCACAGTTCTGCACATTGGGCAGGGCTCAGCAGAAATGGCTCATCTCCGTTTCATATGGTCAGCTTTAGTCTCTGATATTACTGCATTTGGCTGGGACCTTGGCTGGGGTTGTAGAGTCTAAGATAACACCACCAATATGTCTTATGCTATAGTTGGGATGGCTGTCTCAGCTGGGTGCTATTTGGGCCTCTGTCTTCAAAGTTCTTATCAACTGTCAGCCTTGTGCGAGTATTTAGTCTCAGGTGGACGTTAATTTAGAAAGTAGAGGAGAGGGACAACTAACAGGTAAAATCTGTTGATGGTAAAAATTGATAGCTGATACTGAGGGATAAAATAGAATGACTAACAAAATTGGACATAAGAACTGAAATCATAAAGGAGAGCTAGATAACTGTCAGGGTGTCTAGAGTGAAATGGAGGGTTAAGACCCACACATGGTGAGAAGAGGGGAATTTTAGGTATAAGAAATGGTAATATTAAAGGCATGCAGTTATGAATAAATAAGGCTTGGGAGTAGAGCAAAGGACCTCGATGGGCTTTGAGCAAAAGGTGAGTGAAAAAGAGCAGGAATTCAGTGTGTTAAGTTGGGACAGGCTTTGATCATGGAAGGCATTTGAGTATTGCTGTTAGGTGCCGGGGAGTTGGTTCCGACTCGTAGCAACCCCACGCACGACAGAACCAAACACTGCCCTGTCCTGCGTCATCCTCACAATTGTTGCTGTGCTTGAGCCCATTGTTGCAGCCACTATGTCAGTTCATCTGTTTGAGGGTCTTCCTCTTTTTCCCTGACCCTCTATTTTACCAAGCATGATGTCCTTCTCCAGGGACTGATCTCTCTTGACAACAGGTCCAAAGTACGTGAGACGTAGTCTTGCCGTCCTTGCTTATAAGGAGCATTTTGGTTGTACTTCTTCCAAGACAGATTTGTTCATTCTTTTAGCAGTCCATGGTATATTCAATATTCTTTGCCAGCACCACAGTTAAAAGTGTCAATTCTTCTTCCGTCTTCCTTATTCATTGTCCAGCTTTCGCATGCATATGAGGCGATTGAAAACACCAGGGCTTGGGTCAGGCGCACATTAGTCCTCAAGGTGACATCTTTGTTTTTCAACACTTTAAAGAGGTTTTTGCAGACAATTTGCCCAAAGTAATGTGTCTTTTGATTTCTTGACTGCTGCTTCCAGGTTGGAAACCTTGGTGATGTAGTGGTTAAGTGCTACGGCTGCTAACCAAAAGGCCAGCAGTTCAAATCCACCAGGCACTCTACTCTGTCCTATAGGGTCGCTATGAGTTGGAATTGACTTGACGGCAGTAGGCAGGCCTGGGCTTCCATGTTGATTGTGGATCCAAGTAAAATGAAATCCTTGACAACCTCAGTCTTTTCTCCATTTATCATGATGTTGCTTATTGGTCCAGTGGGAAGGTTTGTTTTATGTTAAGGTGTAATCCATCCTGAAGGCTGCGGGCTTTGATCTTCATCAGTAAGTGCTTCAAGTCCTCTTCGCTTTTAGCAAGCAAGGTTGTGTCATCTGCATAACGCAAGTTGTTAATGAGTCTTCCTGCAATATTAGGTTTGGTAATCTGTACCTTATTCTATAGTTGAGCAGGAGTCATTAAACAGTATTCTTTTTAATTAGCTCACTGTGTTTTATTTAAGAAACCATAATCTTAATTTCATTTGTCTAAAAACATGTTCTACAACGGATTTCATAAGATGTTTTGCAAAAAATGTTTAATATCCAAATGGGTTTAGAGAATGTTGTGTTTTATATCTTTCCGTTAAGGAGTTACAGTTCACATTAGCATATTAGTCTTAGTAAGATTCAGTAGTAAAGATGTTTGATTTTGTTTTATGGGTTATTTATAATTTTATATACATTTAGAAAACGATCTAAAATTGATTAAAAACAAAATTTGGGGATGTTCTTGGGATAAATTCTTAAGAGTTCCAGAAAACTCTGGCTCTTTAGAATTACTCCCTCCATAAGGGTTCTAAATAGCTGAGCCTCTGACTTTAACAGAAGTTTTAGTCTTTGAAGCTTAATATAGCTTGTAGATGAATCAGTTTTAAGACTCTCGATAAGCTTGTCTGTGGGCCTTAAAATACATAAATTTTCAAATACGCTTGTGTTCTTCTCTTTAAAAAACCCACCTATAATTCTATTTAGGAATTACAGGTTTAGATTAGATAAGATAAAAGGGAATCAATAAACTTAACATTTGGGTATTCTTTTTTGTTGTATATTATTCATTTGTATCATAAAATCTGAGTTGTTTTGTTTTCATTAAAGTCAGTTGCATATTGGGGACACTTGTAGTTTTTATGAGTTGAATGCAAATCAGTGTGTAATGTGAAACCATCTTTTGAAGGTCAACATGGCAAACATTAAAAAAGAAAGTTACTGTCTAGTGTTGGCCCAGGTTTGGTGAAAAAGCACATTCTAACCCTTCTACTGTTGTTGTAAGATGGCTACTGTAACAATTCACCACAAACTTGTTGGCTTAAAACAACACAGATTTATCCTCTTATTTTTTTGGATGCCAGAAATTGGGTCTTACTGTCCTATAGGGTCGCTGTGAGTCGGAATCGACTCGACGGCACTGGGTTGGTTTTTGGGTGCTAAAATAAAAGTGTCAGCTAGGCTGAGCCCCTTTTTAATGGCTCTAGGGGAAAACCCATTTTCTTGTGCAGGGTCCTGCACTTGATTTAATGCTCTGCTTTCACTGTCTTGAAATTCTTAATAATATTCGAACAAGGAGCCTCTTGTTTTTATTTTGCACTGGGCCCTGCAAATTTAATAGCCTGCTCCTACCTCTTCCCCTCTCTCCCTTCCTCTGAACCAGCTTTTTGGCTTCACTGTGACCTTACTTTCCTTGGCCCTTCTACAGCTTTCAAGGCCTTACGCGGCTCTCCTCTGACTCCCCACCCACTGCTGTACCTGCCATTCCCTTGTAATTCGTGTTGCCTTTGACGTTTTATTACAGCCATTTCTCAGCCATAGGTTACCCTGTTTGTTTCTCCCTTCTTTCGCAACTGAGAACACCATAAAATCTATGCTGATTGACCTACCATCTAATCTACCATCTCATCTCTTCTTAGCCAATAATGCTGTATGTAGCAATTCTTTTATTTTTTTCAGTTTGACAGTCTCGTATTTTTCACAGATTTCCTCCTCTGCACATCCTAAGAAGTACAGAAGAAGTTATGTTTCTCTGACAAGAGTGTACTCAATACCCCTTTCTGTTTCAAAAATCTCAATTTTGACTCCCTTTACTTGACCTATCTTTGTAGGAAAGTTTTCTTTTTGACATGCTAGCTCTGGCAGTTTCTGTTTTCCGTCTGGTTTGTCTCCGTAATGCTGTTGCTTCAGTGATCCCCTTTTGCTTACACTGCTGCTGTCCTCTCTGCAGGTTCCCGTTCGTGCTCAGTTTATAAACATAGTCGAAGTCTCATATTCCTGAATAAATATAGTCTCCAACCATGGCTTTGCTGTTTTTCCTTTCCTTCTTTTTAGTGTTAACCTTCTTGAAAGAGAAGTTTGGGCCTCCATTCTTCCACTTTGTCACCATTCACTCATTGACTAATTCCTTTTATCCTGACATTTGACTTCATGTACTCTCCAATAATTCATTCCAATTCTAAATTATCCGTGATCTCCAAAGTTTCATGTTATTTCTCAGTTCTCATATTTGTTAATTTCCATGTATCTTGACTGTTCATCCACTTACTGCTTTTATAATCAAGAAAAATTTTTATTGCAGAAATAAATATGGAATGTGATGTGTGTGTATACATACATATATATATATTTGATTAAGGTAAATATCACCTCCTCTTCCTCTAAGCATTCTCCTCCCTTGGCTTTTTCATTACATTGGCTTTCTTCTTTTTTTCTACTGAGGTCTCCTATCATTTATCATTTTATTCTTTTTTTTTTCTTTTCTTAAAGTGGGTGTTCCCTAAGACTGTGTTTCTTGCCTTTTCTCTCCTTTAGTATTCTGAACCACTGGCATTACTTCAACTATCATGTCTATTCAAGTGATTCTAAATGTATATCTCTGGCTGACTCTTGCCATTTTATTGCCAGCTAATTCTTGAATATTCTGTTGCTTCAGCTTCAGACTTGCCTAGTGTGAACTCATGCTCTCTTTCTCTACCAGCCTCCCATTCTCCCATTTCTCCTCTTTGCGTGATGGGTATGTGCACACCCACAAACACACACTCCCCCCAGCCCTTCCTCCTGACCACCCTTTCTATTTATGGCACCACTTTATCCCTGACTCCTAGGAGCAAAAACCTGACTATTTATATTTATTTTCTCCTTTTACTGCTTTATCACCACATTCAGTTGCTGACTCAGTGCATATTTGGTTTTCAAGTATCACCTGTCTGTGCTTTCTCTCTTCCATCTGCATCACTTCAGTCTTCATTCGTACTTCATTGTCTGTATCCTCATGTTCTACACTTTTTCTGAAACCTAAAATGTTAGTCTTAGCATCTGGGTTATGTTTCTGCACTGGGTCCTATGGGTCCAATGTAAAGTCCCTGGATGCCCACAGATCAGTTAAGTGCATCAGCCTCATCTTTAAGGTCCTGGCAATCTGACCCCAGTATACTTGTCAATATTATTTCTTACTAGCTCTTTACATGTGTTCAACAGACCATCCAAGTCCCTGCTGCTTTACTTGTGTTCATACTTCTTTCTTTCCTCCCCTTTTTATGTTCAATACCAGCATTCTACCCTTTCTTCGATGTCTGGTTTTTTTTCCTGAAGCTTTCACCAATCAGATATGAGTGATTTAAAAAAAAAAAAAAAAAAACTTAGGCATTAGTAGTATTTTTATATTCTGAGACTATTTTGTATATCTTTTAAGGCATTTTATTTTACCATGTGCTGTAGCTATTCATGGTTAAGAGCTTGGCTGCTGTCTTAGTTACAGAAATACCACAAGTAGATGGCTTTAACAAAGAGAAATTTATTCTCTCACAGTGTAGAGGGCTGGAAGTCTGAATTCAGGGTGCCAGTTCCAGAGGAAGGCTTTCTTTCTCTGTTGGCTCTGGGGGAAGATCCATGTCATCAGTTTTTCCCTGGCCCAAGAGTTTCTCAATGCAGGGACTGTGGGTCCAAAGTTTCTTGGTGGTATGAAGTCCCCTTGTCTCTTGCTCACTTCTCTCTCATATGTCTCAAAAGAGATTGGCTGAAGACACAATCCAATCTTGTAGATTGAGTCCTGCCTCATTGACATAACTGCCTCTATTTCTGCCTCACTAACATCACAGACAATGTTCCACTGCTATTCATAAGGTTTTCACTGGCTAATTCTTTGCAGAAGTAGGTTGCTGGGTCCTTTTTCCTAGTCTTTCTTAGGCTGGAAGCTCAGCTGAATCCTATCTGCCATGGGTGCCCTCCTGGCATCTGAATATTGGTGGCATAGCTTCCAGCATCCCAGCAACATGCACGCCCCCAAAGTACGACAAACTGAGAGACACGTGAAACAGACAGTTGAAACTGAAGAAAATGAGAACAAGGCCAAAGGACGACCTTGAGTATATCCCACCTGAATTTAGAGACCATCTCAGGAATAGATTTGATGCAGTGAACACTAGTGACCGAATACCAGATGAGTTGTGGAATGACAAGAGGCAAGAGGTCATTAAAAAGACAGAAGAGAAAGAAAAGACCTGAATGGATGTCAGAAGAGACTCTAAAACTTGCACTTTAAACGTGGAGCAGCTAAAGCAAAAGGAAGAAATGATGAAGTAATAGAACTGAACAGAAGATTTCAAAGGGCTGCTCGAGAAGACAAAGTAAAGTATTATAATGACATGTGCAAAGAGCTGGAGATAGAAAACTAAAAGGGGAGAATATACTCGGCATTTCTCAAGCTGCAAAAACTGAAGAAAAAATTCAAGCCTCGAGTTATAATAGTGAAGGATTCCATGGTGAAAATATTAAACGACGCAGGAACCATCAAAAGAAGATGGAAGGAATACACAGGGTCATTATACCAAAAACAATTGGTTGATGTTCAACCATTTCAAGAGGTGGCATATGATCAGGAACCGATGGTACTAAAGGAAGAAGTCCAAGCTGCTCTGAAGGCATTGGCGAAAAACAAGGCTCCAGGAATTGATGGAATATCAGTTGAGATGTTTCAACAAACAGACGAGCACTGGAAGCTCTCACTTGTCTATGCTAAGAAATTTGGAAGACAGCTTCCTGGCCAACTGACTGAAAGAGATCCATATTTATGCCTATTCCCAAGAAAGGTGATCCAAATGAATGTGGAAATTATGTAACAATATCATTAATATCACACACAAGCACAGTTTTCTGAAGATCATTCAAAAGCAGCTACAGCAGTATATTGACAGGGAAATGCCAGAAATTCAGGACAAATTCTGAAGAGGATGTGGAACAAGGGTTATCATTGCTGATGTCAGATGGATCCTGGTTGAAAGCAGAGAATACCAGAAGGATGTTTGCCTGTGTTTTATTGACTACGCAAAGGCATTCGACTGTGTGGATCATAACAAATTATGGGTAACATTGCAAAAAACGGGAATTCCAGAACACTTAATTGTGCTCATGAGGAACCTACACTTAGACTAAGGGGCAGTTGTTGGAACAGAACAGGGGGATACTGCGTGGTTTAAAGCAGGAAAGGTGTCTGTCAGAGTTGTAGCCTTTCACCATACTTAGTCTGTATGCTGAGCAAATAATCAGAGAAACTATATGAAGAAGAATGGGGCATCAGGATTGGGGGAAGACTAATAACCTGCAATTATGTAGGTAACACAACCTTGCTTGCTGAAAGCGAAGACAACTTGAAGCACTTACTGTTATGAAGACCAATGACCACAGCAAGCACTTACTGTTATGAAGATCAATGACCACAGCCTTCAGTATGGATTACACCTCAACATAAAGAAAACAAAAATCCTCGATAAGCAGAGAAAAGGTTGAAGTTGTCAAGGATTTCATTTTACTTGGATCCGCAGTCAACACCCGTGGAGGCAGGAGTCAAGAAATCAAAAGATGCATTGCCTTGGGAAAATCTGTGAAAGACCTCTTTAAAGTGTTGAAAAGCAAAACTGTCACACTGAAGACTAAGGTGTGCCTGATCCAGGCCATGGTGTTTTCAGTCGCACCATATGCATGCGAAAGCTGAACAATGAATAAGGAAAACCAGAGACGAATTGACACCTTTGAATTGTGGTGTTGGTGAAGAATATTGAATATACCATGGACTGCCAAAAGAGTGAACAAATCTGTCTTGGAAGAAGTACAACCAGAACACTCCTCAGAAGCAAGGATGACGAGACTACGTCTTACATATTTTGGACATGTTGTCCGGAGGGATCAGTCCCTGGAGAAGGACATTACGCTTGTTAAAGTAGGGGGTCAGTGAAAAAGAGGAAGACCCTCAATGAGATGGATTCACCCAGTGGCTGCAGCAGTGGGCTGAAGCGTAACAATGATTGTGAGCATGGCACACGACCAGGCAGTGTTTTATTCTCTAGTGCATAGGGTCGCTATGAGTCGGAACTGACTCGAAGGCACCAATAACAGCAACAATTCTTAAAAAGTTAATATACCATACGTCAGTAAGGAACCCTGGTGGCACAGTTGTTAAGAGCTTGGCTGCATCCTAGTGATAGCTGTTTCTTATTCATTTGTCAGAAAACTAATTTTTTCAAACCTTCATTATAACTTTTTTACTTTTTGAAATATTACTTTCCTGTGTCACCTTCTTACTGACTTACTTAGATTTTAGTCATTATTTGTTCTTACTGAACACCACAGCATGATTCTGCTTAACTTTGGACTTGTATAAAATTGAATGAGTTCCGATAGCTAAGAAGGAAGTGTTAGGTAATTTATTTGACAAGTAAATGTTTCTTGCCTGGTATACTGTTCAGATTTTATTAGAAGCTTATGAATAAATTAAACTGCCTCTGCCCTGGGGAATTAAGTCAGATATGTGGTTGTGGGAATCTTTTTCTTTCCCACAACAACCCTGCATTTTAAAAATTCTTCTGCAGAAAGATCTCACCATACTATAGCTGCTCTTCCTTATGCAGCTAACTTTCCCTGGAGATTGGCAATAGAAAATCCAGATCAGATTTGTTGAAGCCTGTTTTCATGTCACTTCTTCAGAGAGCTGCTCTTCTGATAACGTCTCAGTAAATAATCAAGGGAAAGGGAGGCAATAGGAAATGGGAAGGGGAGAAGAACAAGTTTTTAACACTAGTAGGGACAGTGTTGGATATGCGATTAGTTATTCTGTATAAATTGCAATACTCCCGCAGTTAAAGAAGCTCTTAAAGGTATATCAACTATAGCCATGAGAATTAAAACCATATGTTCACACAAAAACTTGTGTATGGATGTTCATAAGAGCATTAGACATGATAGGCAAAAGTAGAAACAACCCAAGTGTCCATCAACTGATGAATTGGTAAACAGTGTATACCCACACGATGAAATATTAATTATCCATAAAAAGAAAATGAAGAACTGATCCATGCTACAACATGGATGGACCTCAAAAACATTATGCAACTGAAAGAAGCCAAATACGAAAAGCTAACATTTTGCACAATTTCATTTATATAAAATGTCCCAAATAGGAAAATCCATAAAGACCGGAAGTAAATTAGCGATAGCCAGGGACTAGGACAAGGAGGAATGGGGAGTGACTGCTAATGGGTAATGGAGTGTCTTTTTGGGTGATGAAAATGTTCTCAAATTAGATAATGACAACAGTTGCACAACTCTGTGAATATACTAAAAACC
This sequence comes from Elephas maximus indicus, assembly GCF_024166365.1. Taxonomy (NCBI): domain Eukaryota; kingdom Metazoa; phylum Chordata; class Mammalia; order Proboscidea; family Elephantidae; genus Elephas; species Elephas maximus. The sequence continues at coordinate 193,194 of NC_064830.1, read as the reverse complement.
ACAGAATTGTACTTTTTAAAATGGTGAGTTTTATGGTATGTGAATTAAATCCATTTTTTAAAAAGCAAAGAAGAATTTTATCATAAAATATCAGGCTTATATTTCACTTTATATAGACCGCATTAGCTCTTATTTCAGGTGTTGTACACAGTGAGAGTCATTTAGGTGATCTCCCCCCCGCCCCATCTCTAATTCAATAGAAATAGAGCTAAAGTAATCATGGAATAGAAGTCAGAAAATACAAATTGTACTCCTAAAACATTGTAAATGACCATGGGCAAGATGGTGCCACCTTTATTCAGTAGCCAGAAATGAAGGTAATGATATGTACCCTTATAAGTGTTTATTAAATTGAAGGGTCTGTGATAGGTCATAGTTTCCTGAGGGCGTATTTTCTCACAGCCTCTAACACAGTGTCTTGTACATGTAGATGTTTAATAAATGTATATTAAGTGAACATTGGATTAAACAGAAAAAGGCATGTGAAAGTGGTTTTTAAGTCATCATCCCTAAAGATATGAGGTTATGGCATTAATATACTCTGATCTGTACGTGGAAAATTAAAAACAATTTGGCTGTTATTCTGTTGTAGAGTGTTCGTAAGTAATTTGTGGCCACATTGGACCTACTTCTTTTCTAGGCCTTGCAGTATTAAAACATGTGCTGACACCAAGAGTAAAGGCAACTCATGTTGCTTTTGATTCTATGAAGAATTATTTAGATGCCATTTATGATATTACAGTGGCTTACGAAGGGACTGTGGATGATAAAGGGCAGCGGAAAGAAGCGCCATCTATGACTGGTAAGTTTTTTTCAGTTAACTGATTTATGTTGTGAATCTGTAATTCATTTTTTAAAAACAGGTAAGTGTACTGTGTTTCATTACATTTCTTTGATGTATTTCTCAGTAGGTTATTAATATGTAATAGTTGAATTTCATCAGTCCTGTTAAGTTTGGTATTTTTTGACTGCCATATTAGTCGTTTGGGGCTCAGCCGTTATCATTAGCCCAGCTTTTTCTCCCCAAAGTTCACACGTTAAAAATGGAAGGAGTGAGGAAGGGATATGCTGACCTAGCAATATTGATGTGTGTGTGATAGGTCAGTGATCCTATTTTACCTGTATTTTTAAAAAAGTATTTATGACATTCAGTGTCATTGTTTGACAAGAAGAAAGGTTATGTTTGACCTTTTTTTTACCCCCAAACACGTACTAGTTTTAAGGACCTTTGAGTTCTTGTCTATGTCAGATTTAAGAAGAAAAAAATAAACTTAGGTGAGCAGAATATTTTAGTTAAACTTAAAACCAAAGATGCTCTGGAATGGTAGAGAAAGTTAAACATGGGAATAATAAAACAGGGAAGGACGTAGAGTCGACATCCTTCAAGCCGCCTTTAAGCGAGAAATATAAGCCTCTCCTTTTGCAAGCTTCCTGTTGAGTTGTGATCGAGAGATAAGGACAGTGGGCTGGGCTGAATTGACTATGTTTTCCCTTGACAGCTGCCTCAAGTTGAAGTAATGTGCTTGTTGGAGTGCTTCTGTCAGCAGTCTCTTGAAGGCAGATATTCAGAGTATAAACCACCAGCACATTTTGTCTATCATTTAACCTAGTCCTAAAGCACGCCCCCGAGTTCAGTGTGCCTTGGAAGTTTTACAGACTAGTACTCTTTGCTGCAGTGTAGCATTTACGAAAGTGAATGTTAATGAAATGTTTAGGATAAAAATGCCTGATCTCATCGTGTAAAGTGAAATTATATCTTATTTTTTATTTATTTATTTATTTTAGTAATTCACCACCACAAATTTCATGTTCTGTTGTTGTTGTTATTAGTTGTCATCAAGTCCATTCCGGCCCATGGCGACCCCATGTGTTACGGAATAGAACTGCTCCATAGGGTTTTCTTGGCAGTAATCTTAACAGGAGCCCCTGGATGGTACAAACGGTGAAGTATTCAACTACTAGTTGAAAGGTTGGCGGTTTGAACCCACCCAGAGCACCTGGAAAGACAGGCCTGGCCACCTGCTTCTGAAAGGCCACAGCCTCGAAAACCCTGTGGGGCAGTTCTGCTCTGTGCACATACAGTCACCATGAATCAGACTAGACTTGATGATAGCTAACGAACAATCTTAACAGATGCAGATCGCCAGGCCTATCGTCCATGGCACCACTGGGTGGGTTCACACCGCCAGCCTTTAAGTTAACAGCCAAGTGCAAACCGTTTTTGTGACCTTCTAGATCATATTTATTCTGGAAAGATGACATCTAGAGAACATTCAAGTTCAAAAAAAAACCCCATTGCTGCCAAGTCAATTCCGACTCATAGAGACCCTATAGGACAAAGTAGAACTGCCCCATAGGGTTTCCAAGGAGCGACTGGTGGATTCAAACTGCCCACCTTTTGGTTACTGCCAAGCTTTTAACCACTGTGCCTCCAGGGCTCCGAGTTAGCAGGATAGAAATTATTTAGCCTTACCTTACATTCAGGCCATCTGGACATAGACAATACTATGCACTGTTAAAGTATCTAGTACTGTATTTTGTGTGTTTAGGATTTTTCCAAACTGCAATTAGAATATAGTTGTAAAATAATTAAATCTGTTATGTAATGATCGGATAAGCCTCCTTCAAGCTTTACGAGAAAAGCTCTTCCATTGAAAGGTACTCAGAGTAGCTGCCCGGAGGGGGAGGTTTGGGAGATAGGACGGAGGGTGAGGCACAAGCGGTCTAAATGGTGTAAAAAGAGGTCGCAGTGGGGGAAATAAAAGACAGAAGTAGTTACTTCTTAGGTAAGAATGATTGCTGAAAAAAGTTGACCTTATTACAGAGTGCTTATAAAAAAGGAAGCTAACTTTTTTTTTTTTTCATTTCAAATGTAAATTTTTTTGTAGAATATAAATATTTTCAAAACTAAAGTGTGTAGTGAAGGGTCTTGCTTCCACTGTGTCCCCATATACTGGTATCCCCCTGCCCCTTCCCAGAGGTAACTACCTTATTAATGTCTTATGTGTCATATGTACAAATATACATTATTACTCTACCACCTACCCCTTCTTACAAAAAGGCACCATATTAATATTTTTCTTTTTTTTCTTTACCATTGAAGGAGGGTTATTGACCTACTTTACATTTGAAAACAGATATGCATTCACATGTTAGGCACTACTGTCAGCAGTTTATTAAAAATTGTTTAAAAAATAAGATTAATTTTTATTATTTAAGAAAACAAATATAATTCACATAATAATCTTCTCAAAATGCCACTTTCATTATATCACCCTCCTGGTCATAAGACCTCCTTCACAGTTAAATGCTGGCTTCCTTAGCCTGCCACCCAGGGACTCTAGTATAGCCCTAAAAGCTGCCTCTTTAACCCCAATTCCTCTTCACTGTGCCATCAAGCCCCTACAGTAGACTCATAAATCCTCTGTGCACATTCTCTAATCAAAGGGTTTGTATAGGCCGCTCCTCCTTTCCAGACGAAGCCCCCTTCCCCTTTGTTGCCCTCATCCAAAGTCTACTGTGCCTTCAGAATTTGTCTCAGGTGAACTCTTGTCTAGCTTCTTTGCTTTCTAGCTCACAGTGCTTTTTCTTGACTCCTGTGGCACAAATTTCACATGCCACAACTTTCACACTTAGCATTTGGCTGAGTTTTTCCTCTCTCCCCAATTAGATTCTAAGTCCCTTGATGAAAAGCGAAAACTAGTTTAGACTTGCATTGCCTGAGTTCCCAACCCAGCACCTCCTCCCGCTGCTCACTTTATCCTGTACTGTGTTAGTTGACAGGCACTGTGAAGTTGTCACTGCTTATGTGTACTCATTACACGTAATCACTATTTTTGAGAAGGTTGGCTTTTCTAACTATGGCATCTAGAAACTATGTAGAAAAAAAAATCATTTCGATCAATTAAGATTAAAATATTTATCCAAGGAAAAATATACCAGAGTAAAATCAAAAGAGTAGAAAGAAACTGGGAAAGTAATTTGCTACCTAGGTCACAGATAAAGTGCTGATTTCCTTAGTGTATAAAGTGCTCCTACAAAATGCTAGATGACCAATAACTCAGGAAAAGTGGGTAAAGGATATGAGCAGACAGTTCACAAGAAAAATTGTGTAACTTCATTTATAATAAGAAAAATGGAAATTAAAACTGCAGCAAGACACCATTTTTTCCTACAGATTATCTAAAATCCAAAAGTTTAATAACAGGCTCTGTGGGTGAGATTGGAGTCTCACGTGGGCTCTTTCCTACTCTGCTGTTGTAGCGCGGTGTAGTAGAGCTCCGCAGAAGATGTGTCGGAAATGTGTCACAGTTACAAATACATCTGCGCTTTAGATTTAGCACTTCTGAGACGCTCGACAGGTCCACCTGTGCACACAGGAAAATCAAGAGTGTATTGAGCTTAATTGAGTGGGACCTGCAGCTTGAAAAACCCTGCTCTGTTGTTTGTATAAACAAAACTCAAACCCATTGCTATCTAGTCAATTTTGTTTATATACATTGATTAATATCTTACCTAGTTATCTAATATGGGGCCCTGGTGGCGCAGTGGTCAAAAGTTCAGGATGCAAACCTAAAGGTCTGCATAAATCCACCAGCCACTCCTTGGAAACCCTGTGAGCCAGTCCTGCTCTGCCCTGTAGGGTCAGTATGTATCAGAATTGACTTTACTGCAATGGGCTTGGTTTTTAGTTTTATAGATTAAAATTCACTGTAAGTTATATCAAGCATGAAGCAAACTATGTTAGGTCTAAAATTGAATAACTTGGAATTTTGACTCTGTAAGTATAGTTAGAATTAAATGCTTCTATACATAGTGAACTGTCATTTAACATTCATATTTTGTAGTCCAATTAAAAACCAATTTTTTTCATAAAGTTGTTAGAATATTCATTTATATGCCACAGGCCAGTGCTGATCAGAGTATTACAGGAGAACCGTAGTCCCATCAGAGTCACCTGGAGTGATGGTTGGCCGGGCAGGTGCCTTGGCCCCACAGCAGACTGCTAAAGCAGAACCCCTCCAGGTGAGAGCTGGAGGTCTGCAGTGCTAGTGACTCACCAGAGCGTGAGGGTTTAAGCTTTAAAGAGGTTTCACATGAAAGAGAGAAGCGTTCATTAGTGTCGCCTGCCCTTTCCGTTTTGTGGTGTATTTCATTACAAGGTAGGTATTTAAAAAAAACCTCTCCTGGGCATCCTTTCATTGTTCGTCTGGTCTTGTCATCAGAGGCTTGCATTCAAGGTGTTCGTTGAAGGTGAGACATTGGAGCAGAAGATAGTTTGGTTATAAGTGGTTTTTTTTTTTTTTAATTTCTATTGCTAAAATGAGTGGTAGTGGCGGTTGTTTATGTGCCATTGAGTCAAGTTCAACTCACAGCAACCCCGTGTGACAGAGTACAACTAACTGCCCCGCAGGGTTTCCTGGGCTGTAGTCTTTCTAGGAGCAGATCGCCAGGTTCTTCTCCCTTGAAATCGCTGGGTGGGCTTGAACCACCGACCTTTCAGTTAGCCACCAAGTGTTTAACTTAACTGTTTCGACTCCTTCAAAATGGCTGGTATAAAAAAAAAAAAAAAATACTGTAGTAAATTCTGTGCTTAATGACATTTGATATTCTGCTTTAACATTTTATATTGATTCTAGTTGAGTTTTTATATTAATATTTTTTCTTATCTGAAAGTAATACATCTTTTGGGGGGAAAAATTAAAGGTAGCCCAGAAAAAGAAGGAAAAACAAAATCAGAACAAAAAACTACAAGCTCACCTGCCCACATAAAACCTCAGTTAACAGTGTGGATATTTTCCTCAAACCTTTTCCTTTTTATGAAGCCTGTATGGTGGAGTGTATGTGCCATTATGTTTTTGTTTTTTTTTTAATGAGTTAATTATAGTGCTTCCTTTGTAACCTGCTTTTATTTTTACTTAATAGTAGTGTGTCGGGAGCGTCTTTACATGTCAGCATATACAATTCTGTAATTTTTTAAAGGTTATATAATGTTTAATGATGTGAGTGGGTAATAATTTATGTAGTTTCCAACTATTGGATTTAGGCCATCTACTTTTCAGGAGAAAAGGGGAGAGGCTGTAAGCCTGGCAGCAGTGTGGGAGCCAAGCGAGGAAGAAGGGTGTAGAGGGCCTCATAGCTCAGGATGTAGACTTTTGACACTCCTATTTCAGTGTGGTGCCTTTCTGTTCTATCTCCACCTTGCCTGGAAGTAGCCCCTAGGTGTGGAGCAACTGTAACTCAGTTTCTCCAGAGAATAGACCTGTAACGTGGGAATATTTTGGAAGACTCTGTTATTATCTTATAATGTCAGTATACTTATGCTGTACAAGAAAATTGATGGTTATCCAATTACGGGACACTTTTTGCTCAGGTAATAAGAAAACATGCTCCAACTAAAATCGTTCTTGCAAATATAGATGCAAGAGCTTTATTAAATATTTAGGAAAGTATTTATGTCACATATGTCCTGTCTTCAGTATTAGAACCTTCCACATGTCCTTTAATATTTAACTGTATCCCAGTTTATCTGATGGCACCCTTAGAGTCTGTGTTTGGGCATTAACTACAGGGGCTTGGCTGATGGGGGTCCACCACTGACTACTCTGGGTCTTGCTTCTCTTTGAGTCTTAGTTTCTTCATCTGTACAAGGAGATACTAATCGTAATAGTACTTGACTCTTCAGAATTGTGAAGATCAAATGAAATGATGTACATGGAAGTGTGTATTATAAATACCAAATTACCAGATAAGTTTTTTTGGGGGGAGTAGGGTGGGGGAACTAACAGCATCCATGGTAACTTTAGAGCCCTTTGCTTACATCTATTCCTTCCTGAGCTTGTGTCTTACTACAGGCATTGCTAACATGTTTTAAGCACTTCAGTTCACCAAAAAAAAAAAAAACTCATTTTGATATTGAAATGCAGTCTTTTACTTTTTTTTTTTTTTTTTTACAATCTATAGCAATGCACAAAATATGTTAAGGATAAAATGCAATGTTAACTGACTTCTTATTTTATGGAAATGTCAGGGTAGAAATATAGATATCAAGCGGAGACAGGAAAATTGGTATCAGCGTCTGTTTTTATGTGTGAGAAGCAAATTCGATGAGAAGTAATGAGGGTAAAACATTGCCGGCTGACACTTCGTACATACTCTGTGTGAGGCGTTGCTCTGAGTGCTCGGCGTGTCCAGCGCAGCAGCCGTGCCAGGTGGCTACTGTCTGTTTCACACACTTGGAAACTCAGGCAAAACCAGCTGCCATTGAGTCAGCTCTGACTCATGGGAAGCACGTGTGTGTCCGAGTGGAACTGTGCTCCGCAGGGTTTTAAATGGCTGATGTTTTGGGAAGTAGATCCCTAGGCCTTTTTTTTGAGGTGGCTCTGGGTGGACTCGAACCTCCAAACTGTCTGATAGCAACTGAACACATTAACTGTTTGCAACACCCAGAACTCTTAGGCACAGAGAGGTTAACAGATTTTCCCAGGGTACCACGAGGGATTTTTCCCAGGGTCTCACAGGCTCAGACTTCCTAGCTCCACGGTTCATGCTCTTGGCCGCCGTACAGTTCTGCCTCTAAACATACTTTTAAGCAGTTATTTGACTATTTAGGTGGAAATAGAACTCAAGACAAAATTAAGATAAAAATACTGAAGAATTAAAATCGTCCCTCTGTTAGTGTCTTACACCTTTATCGTTGGAGCTGATTCACTCCTAGAAGATTATAGGACATTTATGACCTAAGTGCTGCATGTTACTACAGCCTGACACCAGAAAGAGAGAAGAACAGTCGTGTACAGTTCTTAGCAAAAAAAGGATATATGTGGGGGCAGAAGAATAGAGATTTCTTTAAGGATAAGCTTTAAGTCTTTCTCAAACTGTAGAACACAGGATTCACTATTTCTTAGGGCATGTCTTTGAATCCACTCTCAATTTAAGACAAAAGGTCTCAGCCTCCTACTCGTATACCCACCTAGGGAACATAGTCTTCTCTTAAAAGTCGTAGGACTATTTTCTTGTCTTCCAAGTAATTTAAATATATCAAGATGTTTCTCACTTCTCCACATAGAATCACTCCCAAGAAAGCAGTTCCCGCCCTCAAAGCTTCTTCCTCGCTTTCGGATAAGTGCTGGCTGCATCCCGTGTGCAGCTCAGGCTGAAAAAGAACTATCTTCTTTCCTTTGAAATGTAGCCTGCCTTAAGAACTGTAATTATTTAAGAGTTCATAGTTATTCCGCAGAAACCCTGGTGGCGTAGTCGTTAAGAGCTATGGCTGCTAACCAAAAAGTCAGCACTTCGAATCCAGCAGGCGCTCCTTGGAAACTCTGGGGCAGTTCTACTCTGTCCTATAGGGTCGCTGTGAGTTGGAAACCGCAGTGGGAAGTTATTCCAGAGTAAGAGCTTTGGTTCCCAAACCAACTATATAATATGTTAAAAAAAAAAAAGGCCAGGATCAGGAAAGCAAGAAAGTGTATGAGTGATTAGAAACCAAGACCTAGAGGAAAGGAAATAGCTCTCAGTGACAGGAAGGTTATGTGTCCGGTTCAGGAATTAGGAATTGAGGATAATTAAGTGTCTATGTTTCCAGTTCCTTGTTAGGCCAGGAGGTACAGTAATGCACCAGACAGCTCCACCTCTGCCCTCGTGGAACTCATGCTCTACTGGGTAAAAGAGCAGCAACAACGTGTGAGAGATGATAGGACTGGGGATGGATGAGGGCTGGTGGTCTAAACGAAGATGATTGGTCTGAACGGTCAGCATTTTAGGGTCCCTTCAGAGGGGTGGGGGAATGTACTTCCAGTAGAGGAGTCCATCTTCTTACTTCTGGGTTGCATGTAGAATTAAAAATTAGTTTATGAAAAATAACATGCAAATTTAGCTTAATGACTTATGTAATTGTGGTAGACTTGGCTTGAAACCCATAACTACTAGTTTATAATCTTTATTTTTTGGTAGCTTTTGGGGGGGGCTAAGTAAAAAATCTGTACCTTTTTATTATTTTTTACCTTTTTTTCATTATAATTCCTTTTATATAACCGGGAGTTCTAAAAGTGTAAGAAATGAAATATTTTCATTCTTTGTTAGAATTTCTCTGCAAAGAATGTCCAAAAGTTCATATTCACATTGACCGAATAGACAAAAAAGATGTCCCGGAAGAACAAGCCTACATGAGAAGATGGCTTCATGAGCGTTTTGAGATAAAAGATAAGTAAGTAACAGCTTTGGTTCAAAATTGGGTTCAACCAGCTTTCACTGTAGTAAACAATTTGAAACTAACTTAAACATTTTTATTATCTCAAGAACATTTTTTGTAAACTCAAGTCAAACGTTACTCCAGGTATAATCATTTCATGTTTTAAGCTTTACTTTTGTAAGTCACTATAAAAGAACTTACCTGTTTTCATTTACAGTATTTTCTAGACTCTGTGTGGTAAGATATGAAACTTTTAAAAACAAAACAAACTTTTCATCGTAAGATGCTCAAAATCTGGTTTTGTAGTTCAGATACTATGGTGTTGTTATTAGTTAAAGACAAGTCGTCATGCCAAGGAGAGTGGAAAAGCAGGCTATAAATAGAGGGTTTGTCTGGCATATATTTTTGCTATATTTTTGGAAGAAGAAGGAGCAACTGAACTTTATACTTAAAAAATATCTGTTTCCTATTAATATTTTTGAGCCTAAACAGTTTCTGGGGCAGACCTTGTGTTTATTGATGCTAATAATATCACTTTAGAACAGATAGCATTTTTGAGCCTTACTCATTTGTACCTGTCAATAAATTGTGGGTGTGTTCATATACCTCACGTGAGGCACAGTGTAAAGGGTTAACGGCGTTAGTGTGATATGCCACTTATTAAAAAGAAAGCCTTGAAACAGCAGATGAAGTCAATAGGGTAGATTAGTATCCCTTTGATTTCCCAGCCCAAATACAAATAAAATTAGAAACTTTTAATTTCTTCTTTTTAGGAAGATAAAATATGGATCTCAGAGCTAGAGATGATATTTAGAAATTGAATTTTGTTCATGAGAATATTTTCTTGGATGAAACTTCAAGGTGTATCATTTATTTGCTTTTGGTTTTAAATATCTATAATTTGTATCCTTTTTTAAAAAAAATTGATTAAAGGATGCACCAGTTATTATAGCCATCTTGAGAAATATTTTTTTAAAAAACTTAAACAGTAAGTAATTCTAAAATTATATTGAGACAATATACCCAAGTGTTTTATTCTCCTAATAATGACTTTCCTCAGAAAACTTTCAATGTTCTATCTTTCCTTGTTTTATTACAGTAAAGTATTTCCTTATTAACCCTTTTGGTTAACTTTAACAAGTAAAAATGATTGAAAGTGTGATCAGTTGAAAGTGAAAGAAACTTTACATAAATTTCTACATGTCATTGACTCAGTCGTACATAATTTACTGAAACAGCCGTTCGTGACCACTTTGGCCGTGGAAGAAATTCTAAAAGTAACATTTATGTATATTGACATGAAAATATATTCTCAAAATAAAAAAAAAAAAGACTGAACAATATGTTTAATATCCAGTTTATCTTATATGTGCTTATATGGATTTAGGATGAATCTGGACATTTTTAAACAATGATTATCTCTAAGAAATACGATTTATAAGACAGTACAAGGACTTTCCTTTTCTCTACTTTCGCGTTAGAGGTTTTCATCTCGAGTATGTTCTGCTGTTATAATTTTCTGTTTTTTTTTTTAATAAGATGAGACAGTACATTAACTATGACTTTTGTATCCTTTGACTTGGTTTTACAATTCCATGCAAATAGGAGCTTTTTGAGAAAACCCCATGTGATTATAAAAAGTGCTAATCTTTTCTTTGATTTAAAATGGAAGCTCTAGGAAGAGGAGGAGTAAGGATTGGGGAAAGTGGAGGAGAGGCTGAGGTGAGTTGTTAGTCAGGTTTGAGTCAGGTCATTGTAAAGTTTTATAAGGCTAAAGTTTAAAAACCAAAAATTTCCCCATAAAATTACTTATCGCATTTGTTTTTAAATATTCTGTATAAACATAACTCATATATGCATATCATAGAGCATTAAAGATTATTTCAGAAGTCTAGAAATTCCTGTGAGATCAAGTCTCTGATAGTTTCTTTATTCGTCCTTACTTTCCCAAGGGCCTGTAACTTCCCCCGCACAGAATAGGCAACCGGTAAGATATTTGTGGAATTGAAATATTGAAATGACGGAAACTTTACATTTTTTGTTTTGTTTTGTTTTACTCTGGTCCTAGGTTGCTTATAGAATTTTATGATTCACTGGATCCAGAAAGAAGAAACAGATTTCCTGGGAAAAGTGTTAATTCCAAATTAAGTCTTAAGAAGACTTTACCATCCTTACTGATCTTAAGTGGTTTGACTGCTAGCATGCTTCTGTCAGATGCTGGAAGGAAACTGTATGTGAAAACATGGGTCTATGGAACCTTAATTGGCTACTTATGGGTTAGTATTAAAGCATAAAGAAGTAGCTGTCTCCACTGGGTGGAGTGCGCTACGCTGTCTGGTATTGGAGGCTGCGCGTTGCATCAGATTGTTTCCTGAATTGAATAAGAAGTGTAAATAAAGCCCTGTTGATTGAACATTGGATAAAATAGAATTTCTGACTAAAGCCTATATGCAGCTGGTCTCGGGCAAGCGTGTGTGGTTTTACAACTTTAGGACCGAAGTTGCTGGAAAGGTGAACGCTAAGTGAAGTTTATGCTGTACTCTGCAGTCCCCGTGAACTAATGTCAACAGCAGGGGAGTGTTAGGACTGAGTAACTTGTTAAAAAAAAAAAATTGTTACTGGTGTGTAATTCAGCTGGTTGTATTTATGAACATTAATTCTGCGGGATGTTTCACTGTATTTGTTATTTCCAATTTTTTACAAGGTGACTAGTTCCAAACTCTTATCACAAGAGCATCTGGTATCTTGCAACTGTGTAAAATTTTTCTTTTTGCTTAGTTGCTTTTTCTAAGTCAGTCAAAGAAATTGTATTTAAGTATCAAGATGTTCCAGGAAAATGGATGCAAAAAAAAGTCCATGGTGAAGAAGCTCTGTTTAGGGCATGTTTTTGTCGTATTGCATTATTAGCTGACTTCATATTGGAAAATAATTAACATTTCTAATATTTGTTGAAACAGCTTCATTTGCACACCCTGTACTTCACACAAAAGAATGTATAAAACATGAGAATTACGTTTAAGTTAAAATTGTGACTTAATTCAGTGTAGCAGAAGTTTAAATTGCCCAGCTTTTTAATATTTCAGTTAAGCTATTAGTACTTGCAACATCTGTGCCGTAAGTATTGGAGAGTATTAAGATTTCCTGTTATTTTCTTACATCAGAGTAACCAGTGTGAACTCCTCTTGAACGCTGAGTCCAGAGATACTCAAGGTAATAGGAGCCTTCAGACGTTCTGGCAAGATTTACTAGCATGTGCCTTTTGCCTGTTACTCTGTGATTTAGCAAATTTAATCCAAAAATCATTTTTAAATGTTATCATGGTAGACTTCCACTGTATTCTAGTCCTTTCTGTTTGGATTAAAGTCGTTGGTGCTGTTTAATGGCTTGCACAGTAGACCTGCTTTGAAGAAATGCATAACCATCCAGTGTTTGTCCTGATTTAAAGTCAGACTCTTTAAATTCTTGTAAGCAAGCTTCACCAGCTACTACTGCAAAAGCATTTTGCATTTGTCTTGTGTCAAGAAATTCATCTTCCTCAAGTCAGTGAAATACAGACTTAATTCTACAGGACTGAGTAAATTTGCTTCCCATTAATTTTAATGGGACTGCGTGGTTAACACACATCTTGTCAAAACGAGAGCTATGTTCTGGGAACCAAGTTACACAGTATTCAATTGTGGAACAATATATCCCATGGAAGAAGAGCTTTTTTAGAAAACATGGTTGGCTCTATTGTATTTAATAATTTAAACTTGTGTCCTCCAGTCCTTTAAGATAACATTTCTGCTTACTGCTAATGGATTTTTGTTTCAAAATTATATCAGTGACCCAGATAAAACACACGAATTGAATGCTGATAAACAAAATGACAAAGGGAAATTTTGTTGACCTTTGAAGAGTCATGTGGTATGAATTGGTGTATCTGTGTTAGGATGTGTATGTATACACACATTCATATACACACATTTTCACAGGATACAATTGGTCTGATTATGAATGGGGGCATAAGTCAAACTTCTGAAAAGTGTTCTCAGGTCAAATTGTAATTTTCTTTTGTGAAGTGAAATTTAAATAAATCCCATGCCTTTGTTAAATAAAATTTTTAACCATCTTAAAATTACAACCTATTTCTAACTGGACACCCTGGTGGTGTAGTGGTTAAGTGCTACGGCTTCTAACCAAAAGGTCGGCAGTTTGAATCTGCCAGGCGCTCCTTGGAAACTATGGGGCAATTCTACTCTGGGTTTTTATTTCTGACTACATCAAAATAAATGTAACTTGTATAACTTATTTTGAATATCATGCATATGCTCTAAATTTTAAGAAACAATCCCATTGGAGTTATGTGAATTATAACTGATTAAGTAGGCAAAGTGACCTACCTGCATAAGTTCACCTTGTGTTCCTTCTGACTGTACTTACATGCTTCTCACAAAAGGTCTATAAAATATATGTTGGTTAAGAAAAATTTTTTTTTATTAAAGCATTTGGAAAATTAGAAGCTTTTCCTTAACATGCGTTGATATTTTATTGCATTGAATTATTTTCTAAATTTAAGAGCCCTATGCTTTCCTGTAAACCTTTTACAGATAACATTGAAGCTTTTATTTGTATTGTTTATTTACAATTTAGTTATTACTTAGTTTTTCTTTATAAAAATGCCATCAGTGTGCATGCTTTTATGTTTTTCAGAAAAAGGATGTGTTTGGATGAAAGTTAAAAAAAAAATAAAATCTTTCATGTTCTCTATTGTCTGTGCTATTTAACAGTTTGTGAACCAAAAATTCACCAATAGTCTATTAAATAAAATAGGTTTTATGGCTGGCCCTGCACTCTGAATTTGTGAAACCATATATTTTTTCTTAGGTATTGAGTTAACGTACTCAAAATTGTGAAGCAGTTTTTTAGTTTGGTTATATAAACTTACTGGAGCCCTGGAGGCGCAGTGGTTAAGGCGATCGACTACTGACTGAAAGGTCAGCAGTTGGAAACCACCGCCGTCTCCAAGGGAGAAAGATGTAGGAGTCTGCTTCCGTATTGATTTACTCACAGCCTCGGAAACCCTGTGGGATCACTGTGAGTTGGAATCAACTTGAAGGCAGTGGGTTTGATTTGGTATATAAACTTGCCTGTGTAATTTATAAAATGGCTGACAAGTTTTAATTGCTTGGCAGTTCTAAAATCATTAGAATAGCTACAATGAAACATGTCAAATGCCTAAAATTAGCCAGAGTTAGTGATTAAAAGTGCCAGTCTGACTAATCCTTACATCATACATACTAATGATTTCTTTCATGTGTTTCATTTCCATGTGGTTTTTTTTTTTTTTTTCATTTTATAGTGGTACCAATTTTCTTTTATATCCAGATTACATAAACTTTATTTTTCTTTTGTAATGTTACAAGGTTTATGTCCTAGTCATCTAGTGCTGCTATAACAGAAATAACACAAGTGGATGGCTTTGACAAAGAGAAATTTATTCTTCACTGTCCGGTAGCCTAAAAGCCCAAATTCAGGGTGCCAGCTCCAGGGGAAGGCTTTCTTTCTCTGTCAGCTCTGGAGGAAGGTTCTTGTGATATATCAGTCTTCCCTTGGTTTGTGAGCATCTCAGCATAGGAACCTCAGGTCCAAAGGATGCGCTCTGCTCCCTGTACTCCTTTCTTGGTGGAATGGGGCCCCCTTTCTCTGCTCACCGCACTTGCCTTTTTTCTCTTGAAAGATAAAAGGTGGTGCAGGCCACACCCCAGGGAAACTCCCTTTACATTGAATCAGGGATGTGACCTGGGTAAGGATGTTACAATCCCACCTACTCTCCTTTAACATAAAATTACAATCACAAAATGGAGGGCACCACACAATGCTGGAAATCATGGCCCAGCCAAAATGGTACACACATTTTGGGGAGGACATAATTCAATCCGTGACAGTTTATGATTACAGATATATATTAGGCTCATATTTAAGAAGATGGAGAAGTGTCTTTCAGAGTAGTATTTCATGTATTCAATTCCAAATATATAGTAAAATAAATTTTTAACTTCAATAATATTTGCTCTAGAAGTGTTAGATTAATGTTCCAGATATCAACTTATAGTAAGTTATATATCTTTGTATACATCTAGGATTGCTTGCTTTCCAGTTTTTATTATTGAGACATACTTATAGATTAAAGATGGCTAATTTAGAATATTATGTTACCATTTAGTATAATTGGCATTATATACAGACTGACTTCACATAACACCCAAGCATTAGAATGAAAATCAGTACTTTGGTCAACCTGGTATTTGGAAACACTGGGATATTTGATATCATATAGTAAAATATCCATATAATTGAACTTAAAGTTTTTTATTCAGATATTTTGGAGTGCTATAGATACAATCACTAATTTATTTCAGTTTAGAGTAATTAAGGCTCAAAGACATTATCCTTAAGATTTCATTTGACATCTTTTCCAATTTGTGTATGATAAAGTATATACATTACTTTTAGTAATTGGGTGGTCAGCTTGTGGTAGTTGTACATGAAATCAGACAAATACCTGGTTATCCTGAATGACAAAATGTTATGTTTCAGAAAGCCACTTCAAATAGAAAGTTTAGTTACTTCTAATCTATTGACAGAAACGTGATATGTGGAGCAAATCCCATAAAAGTGTAGACTCTCAATAAATATTTATTGATTATGAGACAGGTCAATTATTCCTTTCAAATTATTAGTGCCTCATGATTTGTTTTGGGAATATGTAAGAAAGACATGTTCTACAATTGTTATAAATCTTCATATCTAAAAAGAAAATGACAATGCTACTGATACTCTTGGTCCAACAGGAGAGAGTACTTGGCTAACAGTCTTGTTTCCTTATGGCATTTTCATAATAAATTCTGACTTAAATTCTTGGGCTTGTTGGTGCTTCATTAATTCAGCAAAAAAAAGGAAACACGGAAAAAATGAATCAAAATTTATAGCTATTTGACCTTAGACCCCAGTGTTCATCTGTAAAATAGAGATAATAAATGTGTTTTCCTGAAAGGTTGTTGGGGGCTAAATGGGTTGATATATGTGAAGCACCTAGTGCGTGGAACATAGTTTGAATAAAATACACAAGGTCACACAACTAGTGCTTCTAGAAGGGAAATGAATGATCATAACAAAATTGTAATGCAGTATTTTAAACTACATGCCTTTAAAAGTGGATGGTCATAGCTATAAAACCAAAAAACTAGTTGTCATTTAGTCAATTCTGACTCATGTTTAAATACAAATTACAGATCTTGTTTGAAAACTAGGTGAGACGATATAGAGATTACAAAAGGAAAAATTCTCGATACAATTAAGAAAATCTCACGATCTCTCCAGACTGTCTCTAGGTCGAGCCTCAATCTGAGGCAGTGCCCTCTGAGGAAGTGCCCGTTGGCTCCTGTTGGCAGCACTGAGTGCTTCCTGCTAAGTGAGAGGTAATGTGTGATTACAGATTCAGAGGTCTTTCCTTACAGAGGCATGTAGCAAAGTCATGTTTGAAATTATCCTGGTAAGGTAAATCCCAAACTATAAAATAGTCTATGGTGTATCACCACATGCATCTAACCGTAAGCAAGTTACTGTACCTGTTTGAGCCTTCATTATATATAAAATGAGGACAATGCTTACCTTCCTCAGAGTTGAGCGAGAGTCAAATGAGACAGTAGATGTAAAAATGCATTCTTATATACAGTTCAGTACAAATGTGGTAGTGTTCTGAGGTGCCATCAAGTCAGTTCCAACTCATAGCAACTCTGTGTATAACAGAACAAAACACTGCCCGGTCCTCTGCCATCCTTACAGTCATTGTTATACTTGAGCCCATTGTTGCAGCCACTGTGTGAATCCATCTCATTGAGGGTCTTCCTCTGTTTTGCTGACCCTCAACTTTACCAAGCATGATGTCCTTCTCGAGGGACTGATCCTTCCTGATAACATGTCTATAAAGTATGTGACATGATGTCTCGCCATCCTTGCTTCTAAGGAGCATTCTGGATGTACTTCTTCCAAGACAGACCTGTTCATGCTTCTGGCAGTTTATGGTATGTATATTAAATATTCTCCAATACCATAATTCAAAGTCATCAGTTCTTCAGTCTTCATTATTCATTGTCCAGCTTCCGCATGCAAACAAGGCAATTGAAAATACCATGGTTAGGATCAGTTGCGCCTTAGTCTTCAAGGCGACATCTTTGCTTTGTAACACTTTAAAGAGGCCCTTTGCACCAGATTTGGCCAATGCAATGCATCTTTTGATTTCTTGACTACTGCTTCCAGGGGTGTTGATTGTGGATCCAAGTAAAATGAAATCCTTGACAACTTGAACTTTTTCTCCATTTATCATGATGTTGCTTATTGGTCCAGTTGTGAGGATTTTTGTTTTCTTTATGTTGAGGTGTAATCCATACTGAAGGCTGTGGTCATTGATATTCATCAGTAAGTGCTTCAAGTTCTCTTCAGTTTCAGCAAGCAAGGTTGTGCCCTCTGTATAACGCAGGTTGTTAATAAGTCTTCCTCCAATCCTGATGCCCAGTTCTTCATGTAGTCCAGCTTCTCAGATTATTTGCTACCATACAGGTTGAATAAGTATGGTGAAAGAATAAAACTCATACCTTTTTTTTTAATCTTTAAACCATCCTCTTGGACTATGTATAGGTTTCTCATGAGCACAACCAACTGTTCTGGAATCCCCATTCTTCACAATGTTATCCATAATTTGTTATGATCCACACAGTCGAATGCTTTTGCGTAGACAATAAAACACAGGTAAACATCTTTCTGGTATTCCCTGCTTTCAGCCAAGATCCATCTGACACCAGCAGTGATATCCCTTGTTCCATGTCCTCTTCTGAACCTGACTTGAAACAATTTCTGGAGCCTTGTTTTTCACCAGTGTCCTCAGTGCAGCTTGAACTTTTTCTTTCTGTACCATCGGTTCTTGATCATGCTGCCTCCTGAAATGGTTGAACGTCAACTAATTCTTTTTAATAGAGTGAGTCTGTATTTCTTTCATCTTCTTTTGATGCTTCCTATGTCATTGAATATTTTCCCCATAGAATCCTTTAATATTGCAACTTGAGGCTTGAATTTTTTCTTCAGTTCTTTCAGCTTGAGAAATGCTGAGCGTGTTCTTCACGTTTTTTCTAACTCTAGATCTTTACACATTTCATTATAATTATTTGTCTTCTCAAGGTGCCCTTTGAAATCTTCTGTTCAACTCTTTTATGTCATCATTTCTTCCTTTCGGTTTAGCTACTCTGTTCAAGAGCAGGCTTCAGAGTCTCTTCTGACATCCATTTTCGTCTTTCTTCCCTGCCTTTTCGGTGACCTCTTGCTTTCTTCATGGATGATGTCTTTGATATCATTCCACAACTTGTCTGGTCTTCGTTCATTAGTATTCAATACATCAAATCTGTTCTTGAGATGGTCTCTTAAATTCATGTGGGCATATTTTGGCTCTTGTGAACTTGTTCTAATTTTCTTCAACTTGAACTTGGCATCTGAGCAATTGATGGGCTGTTCCACAGTTGACCTCGGCCTTGTTCTGACTGATGACAGTTGGGCTTTGCCATCATCTTTGCCCCCAGATGTAGTCAACTTGATTCCTGTGCATTCCGTCTGGCAAGCTCTATGTGTATAGTCACCATCTGATGTTGGTGAAAAAAGGTATTTCCAACGAAGAAGTTGTTGGTCTTGCAAAATTCTATCATGTGATCTCCGGCACTGTTTTCTATCACCAAGGCCATATTTTCCAACTACTGGGGTTCCAACTTTTGCATTCCAGTCACCAGTAATTGTCAGTGCATCTTGACTGCATGTTTGATCAATTTCAAACTGCAGAAGTTCGTAAAAATCTTTTATTTCTTCATATTTGGCCGTAGTGGTTGGTGTGTAAATTTGAATAATAGTTGTATTAACTGGTCTTCATTGTAGGCGTACAGATATTATCCTATCATCACTGGCCACATTGTACTTCAGAGTAGACCTTGAATTGTTCTTTTTAACAATGAATACAACACCATTCCTCTCCAATTTGTCATTCCGAGCATAGACCATATGATTGATTCAAAATGAACAGTATCAGTTCATTTCAGCTTACTGATTGCTAGGATATCAATGTTTACGTATTCCATGTCATTTTTGACGATTTCCGATTTTTCTAAATTCATGCTTCGTACATTCCACGTTCCTATTATTAATAGATGTTTGCAGCTATTCTCATTTTGAGTCATGCCACTATACAAATACAAATGTAAGAGAATATTCTTTCAAAATCATTTCAGCATTACTCACTGCCTAAAATATGCAACTTACAAGTAATTTTTCATTATTTTCTGATGCATTTTGGAACTCAAACATGATTGCTAGGAATGGGTATTATTAACACCTTCCCAGTCAATTCAGGGTCATATTT
Source organism: Elephas maximus indicus (assembly GCF_024166365.1). Lineage (NCBI taxonomy): Eukaryota > Metazoa > Chordata > Mammalia > Proboscidea > Elephantidae > Elephas > Elephas maximus. The sequence goes on along the minus strand of NC_064830.1, from coordinate 173,563 downwards.
ATATTGTGTTCTATCCTATCCATGCGTGTATGGGTTACTCTGTCTGGGTCACAGCTCAGTCTCTTGATAATTTTATGTTTTAATTTGCCCATCACCACCTTCATTCTTTTCTCTCTCCTGCACACATCATTTATACAGTCTTCAAAGCTTATTGCACAAAAAATGGCAGAGAAAATTGTGTTCTTCCCACCTACTACCCTCATCCCAATGATTATCACTGGCTAGAATGGAAAATAACAGTACCATGGGGGATCATATTTGGTCAGTAATAATGGAAATGAAGGTGAGGAAAGACCCTCATGTAGAAGGTAGTTACACTGATGTAAATAAATTCTTAAAGAGCGCTTTGAAATGAAACGTCAATTGAAGAGAATTAGAACTAAAGGAGAATTTCTGTGTCAAGCTACTGTTTACCAAATGTGAGGAGAAAGAGATGAGAGTATGAGTTCCATAGTTATGGGAAAGACCTGTGAAGTAGCTATGGGGATTCCTTTGGTTGGTCCAATTTTGCCTGAATAATTTTCAATGTGTAATTGTGGTAGTTTGACCTTCTAATAAAAAGTCAGGCAAACTTGTTAGCCGTTCAGCTATTGTCCCTTTTATAGGTTTCTGGGATTGTAATTAAGTTACTGAATTCTGAAAGGGTTAAAACGTTTGCTTTTCCAATTTAAGTGCACTTGAGGATGCTGGCAGAATACGGCACACTACTCTTCAGGGCCACCTCACTGAAGACACTGTCAGCCACAGACTTCTGTGTGTCTCTTAAAATATGGACTTTTTGTTTGCCAGATGATGGAAACAGGTTCTTTATCATTCATTCTATATTTAAATGTTGCTTGTTTGTGAAGGAGATTTGGGGAGGTGTGGATGAGAAGTAATGGAGAGTAGGACTTCTGTGCATGGATTCTGGAGCCAGGCTGCTTGGATTTGAGTCCCTGCCCTACCACCAACCTGCTGAGTGACCTTGGTCAATTTCTTTAATCTCCATACTTCAGTTTCCTGAACTATAAAATGGAGATAGTAATAATGGTACCCACCTCACAGGGTGGTTCTGAGGATTGAGTGAAGCCATCTGTGTAAAAGGCTCTTGGATTAGTGCTGGCACATTCTTACAACCCAAGTGTTAGCTATTGTTTTTACTACTACTGTGACAATTTTTTTTTTTTATTGTACTTTAGATAAAGGTTTACAGAACAAACTAGCTTTTCATTAAACAGTACACATATTGTTTTATGACATTGGTTAACAACCCCACGACATGTCAACACTCTCCCTTCTTGACCTTGAGTTCCGTATTACCAGCTTTCCTGTCCCCTCCTGCCTTCTAGTCCTTGCCCCTGGGCTGCTGTGCCCCTTTAGTCTCATTTTGTTTTATGGGCCTGTCTGATCTTTGGCTGAAGGCTGAACCTTGGGAGTGATTTTGTTACTGAGCTAGAAGGGTGTCTGGGGGCCATACTCGGGGTTTCTCCAGTCTCTGTCAGGCCAATAAGTCTGGTCTTTTTTTGTAAGGTGGAATTTTGTTCTACATTTTTCTCCAGCTCTGTCTAGGACTCTCTATAGTGATCCCTGTCAGAGCAGTCAGTGGTGATAGCCCAGGACCATCTAGTTGTACTGGACTCAGTCTAATGGAGGCTGTGGTAGTTGTGGTCCACTAGTCCTTTGGACTAATCTTTCCCTTGTGTCTTTAGTTTTCTTCATTCTTTCTTGCTCCTGCAGGGGTGAGACCAGTGGAGTATCTTACGTGGCCACTCACAGGCTTTTAAGACCCCAGACACTATTCACCAGAGCTTAGTCTTACTGTTTCCCCCTCTGTATGTGATTTTTTGTTTTTCTCGAACTGCTCTCAGGGTTCTGTCTTTGGTTTTAGCCAGTGTGACTATGATAAGTCTTGATGATTTTCTTTTGGGGTCTATGCTATATGGGGCTCATTGAGCTTCTTGGATGGTCAGATTTTCAACTTTCATGATATTAGTGAAGTTTTCAGTCAGCAATTCTTCAATGATCCTGTCTGTGTTTTCCATTTTCTCCCCATTCTGGAACATCGACCACTCGTGCATTTTTGCTTTTGATTGTATCCCACATTATTCTCAGGGTTTCTTCATTTTCCTTTGTTCTTTTTTCTGATTTTTTCCCCCCAAAAAGTGGTATTCAAGTATTTGTCCTCAATTTTACTGATCCTTCTTCCATTGTTTCATACCTGCTCCTCAGACCTTCTATGACACTGTCCATTTCTGAAATCTTGTTTATTTTTGAATTTCTAATTGCTTTTGTATGATTTCTAGTTGTGAGTTTATTTTCACATTTTGTTCCTGTATTGTTTTCCTGAATTCCTTGTTTTGTCTGCTTTTTCCATGAATTTGTCCATTTTTTCCTCATTTTTGTCTGCTTTTTGCTTCAACTCTTGGGTAACTCTGAATGTTAGAGACTTGAATTCCCTCTCAGGTAGTTTCAGTGCCTTCTTTTCTACTGGAAAGTCATCTGGTGTTTTATTTTGGACATCTACTGGAACCATCCTGTCCTTTTTTATATATATATTTTGATATTGTCTGCTCTCTTAGGGCCATTCAGTAGTTATTTTTTTCATTTGTTGATTGTAGATTTGTTTCATCCTGCTTCTTTGTTTTATTTGGTTATGTCTGAGCAGGTGGGCTGTATTCTTTGTTGTTTGATCATCTGTGGGCACAATACTTTTCACCTCCTTGTCCAATGAGCAGGGACCAGTCGCTCAGCTATGGCCCAGCAGGGCAGGTCCAGCTGAAAGGGAAGGGCTGGGGTAAGTTTTTTTGTAGCACATACTGGGGCCAACAGGGCAGCTGGGGGTCAGTGCAGGACAGGTTCTGGTAGGTCATGCCTGTGCTGCTTGGGGGTGCGATGTTCAGCACATGGTGCGGATAGGCAGGAGGGAGGGGGGAGATTATGATGTGTGGAGCTACGTTGGGTATGGGAAAGAAGAGAGAGAGGAGAGAGAAACAGGAACAACAACAACAACCAAAAGTGCTGAGGGAGCCTGCCGTTGAAGTGGAGAGATGAGAAACCGAGAACAAAAAGGAAAAATTTTAAAAAAAGAAAAATGCCCCCAGGGATCCCACCAGCAACCAGGGAAGTGGTTCTCAGGCCCCGGGACACAGCCTCTCTAGAAGGGGTGGGGATGGCACACAGTGCCATGTATTTAGGAGACAGGAAAAGAAGGAACGTAGAGAAATGAGAAACAGAGGAAGAAGGGCAGGGGGTGGGAAAGCACGTATCACTGGTTACTGGTGCTCTGTCTCCTGCTGGGAGCTCTGTGAAGCTGCTTTCCCATAGTCCCTGTCTGCCAATTTCTGACAGGAGTCCAAGATGGTGAATCCATGCTGCATTAGCTGGTAAGGAACCTGCGCTCCATATTTCTCCTCACTCTCTGTTCTCTGTCCGTTTCTTATTCTATTCGGTGCTTGCTTGAGCCTTTTATCTCTTCATTTGATACTTAGGGTTCCAGGATTGACACCTGTCTCTGTTTTAGTTAGGTTTTTTGGGTCTTTGCTCTGGAGGGACGAAGTGGTGCTTCTGTCTATAGTGCCATGGTGGCTCTGCCCCACTACTGTGACATGTGTGTAATGATGATGACAACAACTATTCCTCCTAGAAAGTCCAGTATTAAATTGGGTAGTAAACAGTCTAAAATTTTATTACACTTCTGCCTTTGTTTTTTTAAACCACCTCAAAATACTTTGTTGATATATGGGTTCTATCTTATGCTAGAGCTAATAACATTTTCATTTTAGGTTTTTTGGTATATTGGTCTAATTGGGCATGTGATGAATAAAAGCTAGATATTGTGAATTGAAATAGAAGATATAAAAAATCAACCCCAAACAATGTATATATTTCTGTTTATCTCCTAATATCCTCATTCTTTTTTGTCTCTGTATTTCCTCCTCTCCCTCTGTCCCTAGAAGTTGAGATAAAGGATTTTAGATCTGAAGTAAATCCAATGCAAAATATCCCTCCATGTGTCTTTGCATCTGGTAATTCCTGTCCCTGTTATTCTCTTTAACATGCTGTATTCTCGCTCCTACTTGTATCTGATCATCTGGTTGTTTTCCAACTTTCTCTATTGTGCCATTTTGTTTCCTGATCTCTCTTATTATTGACTGCTAGCTCCAATCTAACATAAAACTGACAATAGAGCTTAAACTGAACTCTCCTTCAAGGCAGGGCAGTGCAGTGCAGTGCACAAAAATACTGATCCGAAAGTCAAGAGATCTGGAGTTGTGAGCAAGTCCAAGTATGTAACAGTGGGTCGCTTCTTTCTGGACTTATGTATCTTCTGTGACATAAGGAGGCCAAGTGACAAAGTTGCTAAAGACCTTCCCATCTTTTACAGTCTGTAATTCCTACACTCCCTCTGGATTTCCCAGGCATTCTTCCAGCCACCTAGGCTTGATAGTGACATATGACTTAAAGGACAAGGACTTTTGACCCACCTTTTGTATTCTGAGACTCTCCCGTAATTCCCAGCACATCGTAGATATTCAGCAGGTTCCCTGGATGGTGCAGTTTGCACTTGTTTACTAACTGCAAGATTGGCAATTGGAAAACACCCAGAAGTGCTGCAGAAGAAGGCCTGGCAAACTGTAAAATTGCTGGCTGCTGTTGGTTGGCTGCCAGATTGTGGCAGACCCATCTGTGACAGAGCGGAGCTACACCGTAGGGTTTCCTTGGCTGTCATCTTTACAATAGCAGTTTGCCGGGCCTCCCATGGAGCTTCCGGGTGGGTTTGAACCCCCAGCCTTTGGGTTAGCAGCCAATCACAAGCCACTTGTGCCACCCATCCCCCGTCTCTAAGAACATAGTCGTTGACTACCCTGTGGAGCGTCTCACTCTGATTAAATCTGAGACTGGGCACTTTACAGTTAGTTTGGTCATAGTTATATCACTAAATATCAGTGGGAAGTTTTCTAAATCAATTAAATTTTGATTTTATAGTCAGAAGTCAAAAATTTTTTAATTAAATGTTATTATTAATAAACATTTGATAAGTGAAGTAAAAGTTGTGATTTGGAAGGATCAGCCAGGAATTGCTGGTGTTCAAGGCAGTAAAGCACAACCAAGTAACAAAATCTGGGGCAAATATGACGATATTGGGATGTGCTCCTTCTGGACTGGGCTTACTTTGAATACTGTGTCATAGTGTTCTGTTTGTTTTACAAATTAAAACATTTTAGATCATTTAGGTATACAGTTATTTGCTTAGAAATATTATCTAAAGGTAATGCCATGCCTTATCAAAATCATAACTCAAATGTGTCACTTTTCCTTGATCATCGGATCATATATAAATACACCCTCAGAAAAATCTTCTAATTCACGAGTAATTGAAAAATCCTCTTATAAATCTCTTCCTGGTGCATCTGAATGTAATCAGTTAATGTAACGTGGTACTATGCGCTAAGTAATAAAAAAAAAAAAATGTTGATTTACTTTTACATCTGTTTATAATGAAGAGCTAAAGCTTTATTACTTATGTCTGCTCCTTTTATTGTCCTCAGAGAAAATTATTTGGGATGAATTGTTTTCAAAGTGCATTTATAGAGGCTTCAGAAGACACCAAAAGAATGCTGACAGCAAAAGAATGAGGTGATTCAACAAAGTAACAATGTAACACGAGTGCATAAGAAACAAGGTAATTCCCCTACTGGGTTGTTAAAAGAATGTTCTCAATCTAGTAAATCTGGCATTTTAGGTTGAGAATAATAGCTACATATAAGATTAATTTCCAAATATTTTAATGCAGTGATACAATTGGGAAATGTTAGAATTGGAAGAAGGTTTAGAGAGTCTCACACGACTGGCTCATCTTACAGATGAGGAAACAATGACAACAGGAGACGGAAATACTGAAACTTAAGATCTCACAGATAGAGGCGGCAAGTAGAGAGGCAGAATGAGAACCTGGTCTTCTGCCAGTTTCAATTATAATAACCAAACATTGATGTGACTTTCTAAGGAGTATATCATATATATAAATATAAATAATTTCTCTCATATATGTGAAAATACATATAGATTATATACATGATTTTGTATATGAATCATATCTATGTATATAGCATCGATGACAGAGATTTTTCAAAGACAACATGGAATCACATCCTTCCTGTTGGCTCTAGGATCGAGGCAACCTTCTCTGCAGAGTTACCTACACGCTTTATTTGAAAGTTGACCTGCCCTGTGTATTCAGTAGCACAAAGAAGCCTTTAAGCAGCTTGCTGCCTGAAACCTCACAGTTAATTTGGAGACATTGGTATAAGGGGCCTACCCTTCGTGATCTTTGATTTTCTACACATGCCCAATTATCATCTCTCTTAGAGATGGTATAGAAATCTTAGTAAAGCATGTTACGTTTATATGCATATTTGTCATGTTCTTCTGCTTCCTCTGCCAGGCTAGGGTGACGCTGGCTCTTTATGTAACTATTTTTTAATAAATAAAACATAAGATGTTTTACAGTTGACAAAATTTTCAAAGCATCAGCCATATCCATATTCAAATAAAAGACCTATTAATAATTAGAATAATAACTAACATTTATTGAGCATTTAGTGTCTAATAGATAATGTGCAAAGCACTGAACATATGTTGGACTTAACTTTCTCAATAATCTTGTAAAGTAGGTGGCGGTACCTAAATGTCCTGCGAGGAATATTAATTACCTTTTTAAAATCTCATCCCAAAATAGGACGGGGCTCTAATAGATGTCTCACACTTGCTTTTATGCCGCACAGAGTGAGACATGTCCATGGTGGTACAGGGACAAAAACCCCTCCCCTGCTCTGCAGACATGGTTTTCGAATCTCTCCTGTGACCTCCAGCGAGGTGTGCTTGACCCTAAGGTGGGTGGGAGGCATGAGGGAGACAGGAAGGAGTTGAGTGGTGAAAGCGAAAGGACCCTTTACAGTGAGACAAAGTGAATGAATGCTGCGTGTTTCCTTTTGTAACTAGGGAAAGTCACCACAGTGCCTTTTACCAGTTGTCTCATACACTGACACCAGCTCTGCCCAACAGGCTGAATACGTGAGGATCTAAGCAATTAGCGTTCTATCTGTGTATCGGGGGCAACTCTTGTAACTTGTGTGAGCCTGTTTTCTCACTTGAAAATGGGGAAATCACTTGGAGAGGCATCAAGGTGATTAAGTTAAACGGCGTCTCACGGGTGAATGTTGTTGTTAGGTGCCCTCAAGTTGGTTCCGACTCACAGTGACCGTCTGCACCACAGAATGGTAGCCACAAAATAAATGGTAGTTGTTATTGCAAATCGCTGATGGTAAAATCGGTCCTGTTCACCTGCCCGCACGGTGTGACTGTGAAGATTAAATGTAGAAATGTAAGCAAAAGCACTTAGCGTCATTGCCTGCACACAGTAGGTGTCCAGTGGGCGTTCTTTCCCTTCTTAACAATAAAAATCGTACATTCTGTGTAACCACAGAGTCTCTATAATTTATCCGTAAGCTCAAACCATTGAAGAAGCAGATGGTTATTCTTGTGTGGGGAGCAAAAAGAAATGGAGAAAATACCTCCTTCCAAATTCAGGGAGAAAGTAGATATAGTCTACAGAGCTTTATTTTCTTCATTCTACTTTTGTGGGGTACTGGGGGGAGGATTAGGGTGCTAAGAGTTTCTTTACCTCTGGAGGTTCTACCCCAGGTAACAGAGGGAGAGGCTGAGACATCACAGGTCAAAGCCATCATGACCTTGACGGCTGCTGTGTGCTGGGCACTGTACCTAGATCATCTCTTCGAAGCCTCACAAATGCCTTGTAGCAGATAAGGAATCAGAGGTTTGGAGAGGCTAAGTAATTTGCCCAAGATCACACAGCTGGGGAATAGCATAGCCGAAAGAACCCCGATGGCACAAGGGTTAAGCTCTCAGCTGCTTGGTCAGCAATTCAAACCCACCAGCAGCTCCGCTGGAGAAGAGACCTGGCCATCTGCTCCCATGAGATTACAGCTTAAGAAACCCTATGGGGGCATTCCTGCTCTGTACAATAGGGTAACTGTGACTCAGAAGTGACAGGGGACAACAACAACGACAGCGTAACTGACGCTTAGACTGTTTTATTTGTTGGAAGCCAAAGCCTAGGCTTCGACCTCTATATTATTATTGCCCCCTACATCCTTGAGGTTAAATCCAATGGAAAGCTAACTAGATTTAAATTTCAAGTGTAGCCTATAGGCTTAAAAGGTAAAAGAAGCCAGTGATATTTTATTTTGAAGCTATAACATAGAAGAGAATTGAATTTAAAAAGAAGTGCTTTTACTTACATTTCTACATTTAATCTTCACAGTCACACCGTGCGGGCACGTGAACAGGACCGATTTTACCATCAGCGATTTGCAATAACAACTACCATTTATTTTGTGGCTACCATTCTGTGGTGCAGACGGTCACTGCGAGTCGGAACCAACTTGAGGGCACCTAACAACAACATTCACCCGTGAGACGCCGTTTAACTTAATCACCTTGATGCCTCTCCAAGTGATTTCCCCATTTTCAAGTGAGAAAACAGGCTCACACAAGTTACATGGGTTGCCCCCGATACACAGATAGAACGCTAATTGCTTAGATCCTCACGTATTCAGCCTGTTGGGCAGAGCTGGTGTCAGTGTATGAGACAACTGGTAAAAGGCACTGTGGTGACTTTCCCTAGTTACAAAAGGAATAGATGGTATCAAGAACAACGCCTTAGATCCTTACATTGTTAAAGGCTACCTCAAATACCATTTGGTTAGTAGTGCCAATTCATCCGTGTTAATAGGCATTGGGATGACAGGTGGAGGCGGCATGTACAAGTCTAAAAAGGAAAGCCGTAAGCAAACCATCTCAATCTCTCAGGGCCTTCTTGTTTGAGACCCGCTGTCGTGATTGTTTACCACCACCTGGTGGCTGCTTCATGGCAGACAAGTGTTTAAAGTAGGGAGAGACAAAGACCTCTCCTGAGAAATCACACTCACCCAGATTGAAATCCTGACGTCTTTCAGCCCCCAGATTGCTCTCAAAGACTGTTCCCAGCACAGATTGTTCTTCAACACGCTCGGAGCTGAAGGGAAACGTCACTAGTCTCTTCGCATCCTCACCCCCAACCTAAAGGCTGTAATCTTCAGTTCAATGAACACATCTCTGCCTCATCCACTGTAGCACGCACCCTAGAAATGTCAGCATGCTTGACACCCTGTGTTGTGCTCGCTCACTAACCACAAACTCACTACCTTGCCGTCTGGGTGTTTTCTCTCTTGGTCTGCATCCTCCTTCCCTCTGGCTGTGTTCTTTTCTAGGTAACTTGAGACCTGGGAACAATGGTTCTCAAACCAGGGCCCAGTCACACACTTAGGTGCAGCCTTTGCAACCTCTTAACTTCACTCTAATGGGCCATTAAACTAGCAAGAAGGTCTTTTTCAGATGTTTTCCACACCCTATAAAACGTTTCGGCTTCATGTCGTTGAGGTAATGGTCTCCCTGCAGCAAGTCAGTAAACACCTCCCCACCGAGATTCTGGGAACCCCTGGCTGGGGCCCGGCAGCCTGTTGATACAGCCCAGAGGGAAGCTCCCCTCCGCATCCACGTCAGATACAAACAGGCCACTACCTTGTCGCAGAGGAGGGATCTGCACTCCCTCTGGTCTTTAGAGACTCGCTGAGTCTTAGAACTGGAGATACAGTGTATACACCATCTCGCGCAGCCCATTGATTTTCAGATGAGTTAACTGAGGCCCAGTATGTTCAAGGAACTGGCCTTGCTGTCAAACGGCTAGAGGCAGAGAAGAGGCTGGATGGAACCCAGATCTCTTGACCATTGGCCACACCATCTCCCTGAGTAGCAAGAGGGCAAGGACAAGGACATATCTCTAGGCCTACCCCTGGCCTGATGGAACAACGGTAACAGCCCATCCTTGGAGATTCACTGTGTCCCTGGGGACTGAAGAACACCCTACGGTTTTATCTCCCTGGGCACCGCAGCAGCCAAGGCGTAGTCAGAGCAGGGGTCAGCTCAGGCTGTGCTGGGCGCCGGTCTCAGCCACATCCGCAGGGCCATTTACCCACCACTGACCAAGGTGCCCACTGACGGGAGAACACACAGCACGCTGAACACAGCTTCAGCCACTGAGCACATTCTGAGCCATTATTCCTCTGGCCTTCCCCCATCCTGGGCCCGGAGAGACATTATGACCTCCATCTGACGTGCCCTGAAAGAGCTTTGCAAACTCGTGTGGGAACACAGGGTGTCACAGAGCAGCATGTGGCCAATTCTCACGGCCCTGGGAACTCCCCTGACCCTGCTGTTAGGCCACCACTCTGCCTGAGAATTCTAGACTACGGGGTTGTAGGGACAGCCTTGTACACACGCTCCTCCGTCAGAGTTTAGATCAAGTGCATGGAGATGAAGACCCCCCCAGACTTCCTTTCTACCTCCCATTGCTGTAGGCTTTCTCACGTCTGAAGAGTGTCGCACCAAGCATTGCATGTTTGTCAGTTCATTTGTTCCTTAACGGCAGACCTTGGGTTAGCATAAAATTCTCACCTTTACACATGAGAAGACTGACGCTCAGAAAAACTAAATGTTTGCCCAAGATGGCGCCCTTCCTAAGTACCCAGGGAGGCATTTGGCGGCAGTTATCTGACTGCAGGGCCTGAGCTATCTCAGATCTGCTAGGCACCTCTGTACCCTCACTTCTCCCATCTGTGAACGGGACAAGAGAGGTTGTAAAAAATAAATAAATAAATAAAACCAGTTGCTGTCAAGTACATTGTGTCTCATGGCAACGCTACGTATGTCAGAGCAGAACTGTGTTCTATAGGGTTTTCAATGGCTGTGCCCTTTTGGAAGCAGATTTCCTGGCCTTTCTTCCCAGGCACCTCTGGGTGGATCTGAACGTCCAACGTTTCAGTTAGTACCTGTATTTAAACTGTTTGCACCACCCAGGGACTCCTGAGAGAGAGGACAGTATTCTCATTTTACAGACGAGGAAATAGAGGTGAATGCAGACCCTTAGCAGCCAGAACTATCTCCGGGTGCCCTTATTTTACCTGAAAGTTGGCAGGAACTCTCCAGGAAGATGGGCAATGAGGAGGGAAGAGGCAGAGGTCAGCATCTATACATCCAACTATAAGCTCCAGGGAGAAATCAGGCTTCATGGAGAAGACGAGCCTTGGGCTAGGCCTTATTAACAACAATAACAACAACAAACTTAACCATCATATCCTGAGTGCCTACTATGTGTCAGTGTTTCCATGTTTTATATAATCCTCACAATTTTATAAAGTAGGTATCATTATTCCCACTTCACAGACAAGAGAACTAAGCCTCAGAGCAGGTAAAAGACATGCCCACGGTTGTATAATTAATGATTATAAGAGTTGGAAATGGAATATATGTGCATTTGTTTACAAAGCCTTAGAAAGTAGATAAACAGAAAGAGGGAAGGTCATTCCAGGCAAGAAGAATGAGTGAGAAAAGGCCTAGGGTCAAGGGGTGGGACAGACCCAGTTTATGTGATGACAACATTGGTGGAGGGGGTATGGGGGAACGGGGGACAAGGGAAGATATGAGGAAATGACTCAACATTAGGTCATACTTAGTATATGCCTGACCCCGTATTAGGAACTTATCTCGTTCATTCCTTACAAAACCTGAATGAAAAAGAAATTAGTCCTATTTTTATAACCGAGATAAATGAAACTCAGACAGATTTAAGAATTTATCCAAAGTTGCCAAAAGAATGACTGGCAATGGATCCCAATCAGCTCACTAGACCCCAAGGCTGGGACTTCCCCAGACCCCTTGCTGCCCTGATTGTGCTTCATGGTCAAGGAAACAACACTGGACTGGAAATTAGAAGATAGGCATCTGCCCTTAATCTTTGTTCGACTTGGCAAGGCACCTATCTCCTTGGGCCTGTTTCTCTCATCTATATAAAAAAAAGTAGATCGTTCAAAATAATCTCCAAGGTCTTTTTCAGCTATAAAAACAATAACAACAAATCCTTAACTATGATGCTATTTTGAGGCGTGGGCTCATACTGTGCTCATTGAGCAAGCTTTGAGCAAGGGTGACCTGGACTATACTCCCACATTGTTGGTGGAGAAGCTGAGGGTCTCTTTTCTCTTTTTACAGGAGGACATGCCGAACAGAATTGAAACTTGGCATCTGACAAAGAGCTGATTGTTTTTGGTGCACCTATCCTGGTTGTTTATTTTTTTTGTTTGTTTTTAACGTATCTTCCCTCAGAGCAACTGTGACTTGCACAAATCTAATTTCATCTTCCCCAACTCAACCAAAAATCCAAAATGGACAGGCTGTGATTACAACATAGTCTTTAAATGTTTCTCATCTTTTTTTAACTTTTGGTTTAGAATCTCCTCATCAGGTGAGGATTTTTGTTTTCTTTATGTTAACTTGTAATCCATACTGAAGGCTGTAGTCTTTGATCTTCATCAGTAAGTGCTTCAAGTCCTCTTCACTTTCAGCAAGCAAGGTTGTGTCATCTGCGTATCGCAGGTTGTTAATGAGTCTTCTTCCAATCTTGATGCCCTGTTCTTCTTCATATAGTCCAGTTTCTCTGATTATTTGCTCAGCATACAGACAGATTGAATACGTATGGTGAAAGGATACAACACTGACACATGCTTTTTTTTTTTTTTTTTTACTTTAAACCACGCAGTATCCCCTTGTTCTGTTTGAATGACTGCCTCTTGGTCTATGTACAGGTTCCTCACGAACACAATTAAGGGTTCTGGAATTCCCACCATGATAAACGGAGAAAATATTGAAGTCGTCAAGGATTTCATTTTACTTGGATCCACAATTAACACCCATGCAAGGAACAGCAGTCACGAAATCAAACACAATGCATTGGGCAAATTTGCAAAAGACCTCTTTAAAGTGTTAAAAAGCAAAGATGTCACCTTGAAGCCAATGTTGAGCCTGATCCAAGCCATGGTGTTTTCATTCCCCTTGTATTCTTGGGAAAGCTGGACAATGAATAAGGAAGACAGAAGAATTGATGCCTTTGAATTACAGTGTTGGAGAAGAATACTGAATATACCATGGACTGTCAGAAGCACGAACAGGTCTCCCTTGGAAGAAGTATGGTCAGAATGCTCTTTAGAAGCAAGGTTGGTGAGACTTCATCTCACATACTTTGTACATATTGTCAGGAGGGACCAGTCCCTAGAGAAGGACATCACGCTTGGTAAAGTAGATGGTTGGCAAAAAAGAGGAAGACCATCAACAAGATGAATCGACACAGTTGCTGCAACAATGAGCTCAAGCATAACAGCAATTAGGATGGCACAGGACCTGGCAGTGTTTTGTTCTGTTGTACATAGGATCGCTATGAGTTGGAACCGACTCAATGGCACCTAACAACAACATTGGGTAAGCTCCTGGGTGTTGGGGGTTTGCATATGCAATACAGAAAATAAGTTGAGGACATAAGTGAAGAGTTGGCTCTTGTTTATTCACCACAGGCGATGCCAGGAGAAAAGAATTGACTTGAGGGTGGGCAGTGAATAGATGCACAATTACTCCAGATGGTGAGAAAAACTCCTAGTCTCACACTCACCATGCCCGGGCTTGTTCATGGAAATGAGGGAGTCTGAGAAAGGGCTGAGAGACATCTGCTTGGTGGTCCTGTTCACTGTAGATGCTCAAGGTAGAGCCCATGGGAGGAGAAGTTGGTCAAATGTTAGGCAGTTGTTTCTCCAAGAAGGAGCTGTTTGCAGAGGAGCTATTCAGCCTAGAACCAAAGAAACCATTGCTGTCGAGTCAATTTCAACTCATAGTGACCCTATAAGACAGAGTGGAATTGACCCACAGGGTTTCCAAGGCTGTAATCTTTATGTCACTATGAGTTAGAACTGACTCAACGGCACCTAACAACAACAATCTTTATGGAAGCAGACTGCCACATCTTTCTCCTATGGAGCGGCTGGTGGGTTGGAACTGCTGGCCTTTGGGTTATCAGTGGAGTGCTTCCTCGTTGTGCCACCAAGGCTTCTACTCAGCCAGCCTAGCCCAGCCTAATTCATAGATCTTCCTGTTCTCGAAATTTCTGCTACTGTCTAGTCTGTGCTAATCCACTGTTCACAAATTAGCCCTCTTTTCTAGGGCCTAAAGCTGTCCAGAGGTAGTGAAAAGACCTTTTAATTGAGTGAGCAAACATGTCAAACACACACCGTAAGCCAGGTGCCTGGCTAGAGTTATGGAAATCAATGAGAAATCCTTCCTGCTCTCGTAGAACCCACGGTCCAGCAGAAAAAACAGAAATGTAAGATGTGGTGAGTTACATATAAGAAAAGTGGAAGCACAGTGCTCTTCCATCTTTGAATGCTAGTGGAGCCACTTGGAGGCTGGCGTGCCCTCCTGGGTGTCTCAGCTCACCATCTGCCAGTCTGTATTTAAGAATCAACTCCAGGGTCCCTTCCCAGGTGAGTCAAGTCGACATTGAGTCTGTCTGTGCCAGAGAGAAGTGAACTGAGATGGCCCTTAGGCTCTTAAAACTACCTTCCATCCTAAAACTGTCAAGATCTATATACATCTTGTCATTAACGTTATAAAAACAACTCAGTATTTATCCTCTGTTTAGAAATCTCTTGATGTCTATTACAGCAGAACAATCATTCTGAACTCCTTAAGGACTGGTAGAATATGAGTCGAGTAAATGTTTTTTGAATGAGTGATTTTTTTGGATATATCTCTTAATCGTTTTAGACTTTGAGCAATAGAGAAAGATTAATAATACATAAACTCTCAGGGGGACGCCCTTTTCCTGCCCTGTAATGCATTTTCCCTTTGACAAACTCCTACTTCTCTTTCAAAACCCCACTAATCTTTCAAAACTCTGGGATTTTGTCTTCCCTTGAAGATGAATCAACCAACCTCTCCTTAAAGTTATCAAACCAACTGCTGTAGAGCTGATTCCAGGTTCAGGACAACCCCACATGTATCTGACTAGTACTGCTCCATAGGGTTTTCAAGGCCGGGACCTGTCGAAAGTAGATTACCAGGCCTTTATTTTGAGGTAACTTTGGGTGGACTTGAGCCTTCAACCTTTTGGTTAGCAGCCTTGTGCTTAACTGTTTGCTCTACCCAGGGACTTCCTTAACGCTGTCACTACTCGTTGACCAGGTTACATGCTGTAACTCATGACCAGGTTACATGCTCCCCCTCAGATGGGGCTCCTGAGGGAGGTGGGTTTTCATTATGAGCTCAGCACTTGGTGAGAGCCTGGCATATAGAAGGTTTCCGTCAATACAGGTTGATTTAATGAGCTACAAGGAGGAACAAATCAGTCTTAGAAGAAATACAACCAGACTGCTCCTTAGAAATGAGGATGGCAAGACTTCAGCTTGCTTACTTTGGACACATCACCAGGAAGGTCACATGTTTGGTAGAGTAGGAGGTCAGCAAAAGTGAAGGAAACCCTCGAGGAGATAGATTGACACAATAGTCATGACAATGAACTACCAGTGACCACGAAGATGGAGCAGGACCAGGCAACATTTCATTCTGTTATACATAAGGCCACCATGAATTGGAGCCAACTCATTGTAACAACAATCGTGGCGTAGAGGTTGAGAGCTCAGCTGCTAACCAAGAGGTCGGCGGTTCAAATCCAGCAGGCACGCCTTAGAAACCCTATAGGGCAGTTCTACTCTGTCCTATAGGGTCATTATGAATTGGAATTGACTCCATGGCAATTTCTTTTCTTTTCTTTTCTTTTTAATAACAACAATAAAAGGATGCATTGGATCATGTCTGAGAGTGTGAAGTGATTTAGGAAGTTATGTTATTTGAGCTTAGGGTATTTTTGTTTCAGTTCATTTGACTTCAGAGGCAGGAAAAAACTAACAGGTAAGCCCCCCCACCTCAATATTTTAAGGAATGAGGAAAAGCATCTATTCCTTATTTGAAAAGAGGATCAAAACACATTTCAGGGGAGTGGAGAACGTTGCTCGTGTATGCTCATCTCCACGCTTTCCTGTTTTCCCTGGGACCAGCGGCATCCTGCAGGCGCTGGCTGACGGCAGAGAATGTCAGAGTCACAAACCTCTTCTGAGCCAGCTCACAGCGCAGCCTGGCCCTGACCCCACCAGCCCCTCGGGCCTGCTAGGTCCCAAGTCACAAGTCAGGGCAACATGACCCGAACGGCAATTTCCACAGGACAGGTGAAAAAGGCGGCAACTTTTCTGCCCATCAAAGGATGAGCCCGACTGTGGGTATTAAAAGATTCACAAGCGGCCTGGGGAACACACCGACCCAGGAGCCCAGAAGCTGCAATCAGTGGGGCCTGTGAGTCCGACAGCCGCCTCTGCGGGTGGGAAAGGCGAACAAAGCGGCAGTAAACAGCTCTGGGCTTCCTGTAGGGAACCGGCCAGCATGAAAGGCCAAACTGATACGAAAACAAAAACCAACAGCCCAACTTCCGGATCCAGTGCTCCTGGTTAGAAAGGAACTGAATGTAGAGAAAGGGAGCCAGGGAGCAGGGCTGGGCGGCAGTTTGGGCCTTTCAGTGTGGACCGGGATGACAAAGCTGCTTCCATGATTTTAGGGCTTCTAACTGGGGATCACCCTGGTCTCATGTACAGTTTTTGGCTTTTGGGGGCCCTGTGATAGTTCTCACCAAAAACATTCCAGCTTCTGTGACCCAGTAATTATTTAGGCACAATACTTCTTCCTAGACTAGCTTCCAGATTTAGTACCTTTATATTTGGCCTCTTTCTTTCTTTTTCTTGTTTCTTTTGAAATTCTTTTCTAGATTTGACTTTCCTTCTAGTTTCTCTCTTCTAAATGGCGCCCCCTCCCGCAAGTGGACACAGCCCCCTTGCGACTGGTTAAGTTTACAGACCAAGTATTTGGCACCATCTAGTGGTGAGCCATTCATCTGTGAGTCGGAATCGACTCGACGGCAGTGGGTTTGGGGTTTTAGTGGTGAGCAGAAAGATGTCAGTTTAGTTTTTGGCCACTTGAGGTTGAAATTGCCTGAGAAGAATAATCAGGTATTAATCTAAGTCATTAGGCAATGAATTTAAATTCAAAGATCAATAAAACAAACCAAAACAACAACAACAACACACACACACACTGTGAACACTTGGATTATATTAACACAAATAAGTCCTTGGGTTTGCATCATTTGTATGGAACTCATTGTGGCTACAAGGCAGCCAGGCCCAATCCAGGACCCAGAGCTCTTGAGTTTTATCTTGTTCTCAACTTTAACAGAGAACTGTGACTAGGATTAACTCGAAGGTGATTCTAAATCCTCCCCAGTTCCTCCTCTACCTACTAAATGTGCCTAGAACACAGCTTAATTATTTTATTGTGGTAAATATATATGCAACAAAACCTTGGCCATGTCAATGGTCTCTTCACTCTGGTGGCACAGGGGTTAAGAGCTATGGCTGCTAACCAAAAGGTCAGCGGTTCAAATCCACCAGGCACCCCTTGGAAACTCTATGGGGCAGTTCTACTCTGTCCTGTAGGGTCGCTATGAGTCGGAATCAACTCGATGGCACTGGGTTTGGGTTTTTTTGGTTTTCACAGGAACATCTCAGTGATGTTAATTACATTCGCCCTGCTGCACATCCATCACCACTCTGTTTCCAGGTTTTCCATCACCCTTAACAGAAGCTCAGGCCCCCTAATCAATGAGCGTCCATTTTCCACTTCCTCCCAGGCTCCTGGGTAACCACTAACCCAGAACATTATTTTTCCATCAGCTTTGCTCTCTGTTGGAATGCAACTCTCTAGTGCATCACAGCTGCAAGCAACACGTTTGCCTCAGCCAGGTGAGCTTCCCTGACAGCAGAGGAGAGGACGGAGCTAGGCTGGTCATTAATCCTCCTAGGTCTGTCCTTCCGAGTCTGATTCAGGACTTCTGGGGTGAGCCCAGAAACTTGCATTTTTAACAACTTGTCAGGTGATCCTTACACAGGCGGCATTTGGATAGAAGAAGGAGACCCATCAAGGTTGGGAAATGGCTCCAAATGGTAAACCTTTGGCTATAACCCTCTGCCAAACCCACTGCCGTCGAGTCGATTCCTACTCATAGGGACCCTATAGAAGACAAGAGTTGCCAACCTCACGCTTAGTGCCAGCATCGCGTACTTCCATGATCTTGCACACCAGTACTGGGGGCCATTTAAGACACATTCAATATCCAATTAAGATACAGAGATGGCCTTTTGGATGGCTGGAGGCTTTATCTCTTGAAAGTCGTTGCTGGGGTTACCTGCTTAGATCACGCTGACACGCTGTGGAGGGACTGGAAGGGCTGATGTCGCTCTGTGCAAACACCTAGCGATACATATTTTTGTTTTCTCTTTGGACACCAGAAAGAAAGAAGTCCACTGCAAACACGAAGCAAAGGGATGGTTTCCAAACCTGCAGAGAAGGGGAATCACTGGAGACCTGGCCTTGGCGTTCTGTGGGGTACAGGGATTTCAGAAGCCACGAGACACTGAGGACACATGCCACGGTAACCTGCCTTCCAATCGTCCCCTTTGTTTTCATGGAATAGTGGAAAATAATGATTCTGAATGCACAGAGCAAGGCCTAAAGAAGGTCTTAGAGAGAAGTACATCGTGGGACAGTATTAAAACACTGTTAGGGTCCCATTTGAAGCCTGCAGTAGATCCTAATTCTTCAGGTCACTATGATAATGTGTTCCTCTCTGGGTTGAATGAAGGGGGCACAGGACAAGAGAGTTCTGACCTGTGGACTTTCACCCCCAGGCCCAGAGGCTAAGTACGTTGCCTCTGGAGGCAGACCCTTCTGAGGCTAAACATGGCCTCTACTGCTGCCTGTGTGACTTTGGCGAAAAGTCTCTCTGAGCCTTGGTTTCCTTATTTGTAAAACGGAGAAAGTAAACTGTACCTTCCTTGTTGGGTTACTGGGAGAATTCAGTGAACTTGCCTGGTATAAAAAAACAAAAAAAAGTTGCCTTCGAGTCGATTCTGCCTAATGGCAACTCCATGAGTATCAGAGTAGAACTGTGCTTCATAGAGTTTTCAACGGCTGATTTTTCCGAAGTAGATTGCCAGGCCTTTCTTCTGAGGTGCTTCTGGGTGGACTCGAACCTCCAACCTTTCAGTTAGCCACAAAGCGCATTAACCATTTGCAGCACCCAGGGACTCCCTGGTATATAATAAGTACTTAATAATGTTTACAATTATTTTCTGAAGACAATATAACTCATTCAAAGAAGTCCAAGGAAATCAATGCAAATTTTAAGCAGGTATAATAAATTTTCGTGTGTGTGTGAATGAGAAATTATCATCTTTAGGCTAAAAACAAGAACCATTTTGTTTTTGTTTTTGGCTTGGGTTTTCATTTGTAAAAAAATTGCCTCCCCAAATGTAACAAGCAAATGAACTAGAGGAAATTTACAACTATGGGGAGTCATTAAATTGAAAGGCCTCCCTTGGGACTGGGTGTACGCCCACTGCTCTAGCCCATGGAATCTTTAGCCAATATGCCCTTCCTGGGACTGGACAAAATGACGTAGGGCTGCTTTTCCATCCATGATTTCTGCGACGCTGTGTGAATGGTTCCCCCCGGCCACTGACTCATCTGAGGCCTGTTTTTACAAGACTGGTTTCTTTCCACATGGAAAACCACATTTAATGGGCGAAACAATGGTCCTGGAACCTTTGTATCCCATGATGGTTAGGATCATTTCCTAGCTCACTTCCCCAAAGTTCATTCACTAAAAGACATTGACCCTTTCAAAAACATGCAAATCAACCTGATATAGCTAGAATTTTCCCCAGCTCCAGCCACTAACCTCAAGTTGTGAAGCCTTGTTAGTGTGGAGGCCGCGAGTTGGTATTAGGGCTGCTGCTCGAGAGACGAAGAGACATGAGCTTTGCACAGGCAACATGGGTCAAAGAGCACTGGATTTTGGACTCAGAAGATCTGATTATAAATCCTATTTACGAAGCGTGATCTTAAGAAAGTTTTCCTTTTTCAAAATGAAGTAATAAAAATGATCTAACAGGGTTACAACGAAGAATGAAACTGATGGATGTACGTGAAATTTTCTTGTACAATGCTTGATGCGTAAATATTGGTTGAATCTGATTATGTGGGAAGAAAAATGTTGGCAGCTTGGTAAAGTTAGGGTCACAGAAGGATTGTAGAAAACATGAAAATAAACTTTTATAAAACATTTGTAAATATATGCTGGACACTATTTATTCAATAAAGTAAGGTCATTATGGGGCAACATTTTTAGTGTAGGTACAAGAAGAGTTAGTCTGTTTATCAGAAATTTCCAGAGAGATGTAAATTTCTGCCTCATAAGGGCCCTTCATACTGGATGGTGGCAAAAACCCAATCAAATTCTCTCTTGGGGAAATATAACATTCCAGGTAAACCGAGAGAAACAGGTTCTCTTGATTTAGGTTGTATTTGGAGTTGTGCTGAACCTCTGCTGTAGTTCACGTGGATTTTGCTGTAATTCCAGGTCTCAGAATGGCCATGTGGCTAACAGCCTGAGTGTCCACAGACCTTTGTGTTAGAGCCCCATTCCTGATGGTGACATCTCCATATTTGTTTCTTGCTGCCTTTAAGGGTCATTATCAATTTATTCTGGTTCTAGTAACTGTAAGTACTAGATAATACCGAAAAGCGTTTGTTTAAAAGCAGTCAGGTATTGGAGAAATCAATTTAAAAGATGTAAAATTGAATATATTGCTCTGGAAAGATGTGG
Organism: Elephas maximus indicus; assembly: GCF_024166365.1. NCBI lineage: Eukaryota > Metazoa > Chordata > Mammalia > Proboscidea > Elephantidae > Elephas > Elephas maximus. The sequence continues at coordinate 152,814 of NC_064830.1, read as the reverse complement.
ATTTTTTAAATTGTGGTAAGATATATATATATATAAAACATAAAATTTGGCATTTTCACTATTTTGAAGTATGAAATTCAATGGCACTGATTATATTCACAGTGTAGTGCAATCTTTACCAGTATCTACTTCCAAAACTTTTTAATCATCCCAAACAGAAACTCTGTACCCATTAGGTAATAACTTCCCATTCCCCCTCTCTCCAGCCCCTGGTAACCTCAGGAAATGGAGTTTTGATGAACAAAAAAGCTAGACAGCAGTAAAGTCAGTGTTTTTTTTGCTAGGAGGTGATCACTGGGTAATTATGCTACTGGGCTTCTTTTGCCGTCACTTCACCACACAGCTGGAGAAGATGCAATGCAGAAAGTGTCCAACAAAGCAGGAACTCCAAGAAGTCTGAGGGTGGCTGAGGAGCAAAGGTCCCTCAGAGATGCCTGACAAGGTCCCTTAGGTGTTGGTCTAGACTCATGATGCTCTTCCTGGATCATTCAGAATTGCAGCAAAGGCACCCAAGGCCACAACTTCATTATAAAATAGCTTCAGAGGATTCATGCCTGTTAAAGAAAAGATGGACTAGACAAACATCAGAAAGATGGTGCCATTTGAGAGGAAGACAGGAATACTGCTCTATGACAGGAAACATCCCCAGAGGAAAGCTGATGGAAGTTGAGACAATAAGGCTGTGAAGAAGGAGGGATAAGCAGGAGAGAGTCCAGAGCTGTCTTGGCATATTCCCCAAAACTTTCTTTTTCCAATCTTAGGAGGCTGGGTTAAAGCCATCTAGGAAACAGATGTGTCCTGATGTCTTGAATACCATTAGGACAATGCCATTTTGATGCCATGAGCACTTTGAGATGACTTTTGATGCTGCTATTTTGACCCAAAGAAGACAGTTTTATTATGCTATAACCCAGTGTGTAAGGGATATAATCTAGACTTTTAAGCAACAGTAAAAAAAAAATGAGTCATTTATTTAGTGTTCCTCAAAACAAGTGTTATAGGTTTTCTCATTCAATTATCTTATTAATTGCTGTGGTACTTTCCATTTTTTCAGTTAAATGACACCATGGAGACTGAGAGAGATTAAAAGCTTTGCATATAGTCACAATATTACTAAGTCTAGAAGCTGCCAAGCAGTCATTCTTGTTTTAATATGATGTAAAGGGAGGCAGTAGGTAAAATAATTTCTCAATTTTTATCCCAACTCATATTCAGCCCTATAGAAAACCATTTGTCAGCAGAATGTGGTAGAAGGATCCAGAAACTGAAACTGGACAGATCTTGAATAGTGGTGTGCTGGAGCCGGCTAGCATCAGTTTTCAAGAACTAAAACCAATAGTGCACATTTCTTCCCAATTCTCTGGTCAGTAATGTCATGTTTATAGCTTGAATTGGCCTAGGGGAAGTATTTACACCATAATAATTGGCAGAAGCTACAAATCAGGACTGCCCACACTTCCCCCTCCCCCTCCAGTGCACCAGTAGATCTAGGTTAGAATTATTGCCCCGCCACCTACTAGTTGGAGCCCTGGTGGTACAGTGGTTAAGAGCTTGGCTTCTAATCGAAAGTTCAACAGTTCAAATCCACCAGCGGCTCCTTGGAAGCCCTATGAGCCAGTTCTACTCTGTCCTATAGGGTCATTATTAGTCAGAATTGACTCGATGACAATGAGTTCAGGTTTTTTTTTTTTTTTTTTTTTTTTACCTGGCCAATCCATAATGCTTGAGTCTTGATTTCTTCTCTATAAAAGAGAGCTAAGCATACCTACCACCACTCATCTGTCAGTTTGTTGAACTGTGGTGGCTTGCATGCTGCTGTGATGCTAGAAGCTATGCTGCTGGTATTTCAAATACCAGTAGGTCACCCATGGTAGACAGATTTCAGCCGAGCTTCCGGACTAAGACAGAGTAGGAAGAAGGATCTGGCAATCTACTTATGAAAAAATTGGCTAGTGATAACCTTATGAATAGCAGCAGAACATTGCCTGATATAGTGCCAGAAGATGAGCCCCTCAGGTTGGAAGGCACTCAAAAGATGACTGGGGAAGAGCTGCCTCCTCAAAGTAGACTCAACCTTAATGACATGGATGGAATAAAGCTTTTGGGACCTTCATTTGCAGCACAACTCAAAATGAGAAGAAATAGTTGCAAATATCTGTTAATAATTAGAACATGGAATGTACAATGTATAAATCTAGGAAAATTGGGAGTTTTCATAATTAAAACGTAATGCTTGAAGATAGTTATCCTATGCATTAGTGAGCTGAAATGGACTGGTATTGGCCATTTTGAATTGGTCTACTGTGCCAGTAATGACAAACTGAAGAGGAATGGCACTGCATTCATCCTCAAAAAGATCATTTCAAGGTCTATCCTGAAGTATAATGCTGTCAGTGATAGGATTATATCCATACACCTACAAGGAAGACCAGTTAATATGGCTATTATTCAAATTTACACACCAACCACTGAGGCTAAAGATGAAGAAATTGAAGATTTTTACAACTTCTGCGGTCTGAAATTGATCAAATATGCAATGAAGACGCCTTGGCAATTACTGGTGATTGAAATGTGAAAATTGGAAACCAAGAAGAAGGATCAGTAGTTGGAAGCTATGGCCTTCATGATAGAAATGATACTGGAGAATGCATGATAGAATTTTGCAAGACAAATGACCTATTCATAGGAAATACCTTTTTCCAACAACATAAATAGTGACTATACATGTGGACCTTTGTCAGAGGAAATACACAGGAATCAAATCGGCTACATCTGTGGAAAGAGACAATGGAGAAGGTCAATATAATCAGTCAGAACAAGGCCAGAGGCCAACTTCAGAACAGATCATCAATTGTTCATATGCAAGTTTAAGTTGAAACTGAAGAAAATTAAAACAAGTCCATGAGAACCAAAGTATAACCTTGAGTATATCCCACCTGAATCTAGAGACCATCTCAAGGATAGAGTTGATGCATTGAACACTAATGACTGAAGACCAGACGAGTTGTGGGATGACATTAAGGACATCATACATGAAGAAAGGAAAAGGTCATTAGAAAGACAAGACCAAAATGGATGTCAGAAAAGACTCTGAAACTTGCTCTTGAATGTCAAGTGGCTAAAGCAAAAGGAAGAAATGATGAAGTAAAAGAGCTGAACAGAAGATTCAAAGGGCAGCTTGAGAAGACAAAGTAAAGTATTATAATGAAATGTGCAAAGATCTGGAGTTAGAAAACTAAAAGGGAAGAACATGCTCAGCGTTTCTTAAGCTGAAAGAACTGAAGAAAAAATTCAAGCCTCAAGTTGTAATATTAAAGAATTCTATGGGGAAAATATTGAGGAACACAGGAAGCTTCAAAAGAAGATAGAAGGAATACACAGAGTCACTGCACCGAAAAGAACCTCTGATGTTCAGTCATTTCAGGAAGTAGCATATGATCAAGAACCTGTGGTACTGAAGGAACAAGTCTAAGCTGCACCGAAGACATTGGTGAAACACAGGGCTCAAGGAATTGGTGGAATGAATGCAGCGCTGGAAGTGCTCACTTGTCTATGCCAAGAAATTTGGAAAACAGCTACCTGGCCAACCAACTGGAAGAGATCCATATTTATGCCTTTCCCAAAGAAAGGTGATCCAACAGAATGCAGAAATTGTCGAATAATTTCATTAATATCACACACAAAGTAAAATTTTGCTGAAGATCATTCAAAAGCGGTTGTAGCAGTACATCGACAGGGGACTACCAGAAATTCAAGCCAGGTTCAGAGAGGATGTGGAACGAGAGATATTATTGCTGATGTCAGATGGATCTTGGCTGAAAGCAGAGAATACCAGAAAGATGTTTACCTGTGTTTTATTGACTATGCAAAGGCATTCAGCTGTGTGGATCATAGCAAATTATGGATACCATTGTGAAAAATAAGAATTCCAGAAAACTTAATTGTGCTCATGGGAAAACTGTAGATAGACCAAGAGGCAGTGTTCAAAGAGAACGAGGGGATACTGCATGGTTTAAGTCAGGAAAGGTGTGTGTCAGGGTTGTATCCTTTCACCATATTTATTAAATCTGTATGCTGAGCAAATAATCCAAGAAGCTGGTCTATGTGAAGAAGAATGGGGCATCAGGATTGGAGGAAGATTCATTAACGACCTTTGGTATGCAGATAGTGAAACCTTGCTTGCTGAAAGTGAAGAGGACTTGAAACACTTACTGATGAAGATCAAAGACCACAGCCTTCAGTATGGATTACACCTCAACATAAAGAAAAAAAAAAAAAAAAAAAAACTTCACAACTGGACCAATAAGCAATATCATGATAAATGGAGAAAAGATTGAAGTTGTCAAGGACTTCGTTTTACTTGGATCTACAATCAAAGCCTATGGAAGCAGCAGTCAAGAAATCAATTGACACATTGCATTGGCAAATGTGCTGCAAAAGACCCCTTTCAAGTGTTAAAAAGTAAAGATGTCACATTATGGATTAAGGTTCACCTGACCCAAGCCATGGTATTTTCAATCACCTCATATGCATATGAAAGCTGAACAATGAATAAGGAAGACTGAAGAATTGACGCCTTTGAATTATGGTGTTGGCGAAGAATATTGGATCTATATGGACCGCTGGAAGAATGAACAAATCTGTCCTGGAAGAAGTACAGCCAGAATGCTCCTTAGAAACAAAGATGGCAAGACTTTGTGTCACATACTTTGGACATGTTTTCAGGAGGAACCAGTCCCTGGAGAAAGACATCATGCTTGATAAAGTAGAGGGTCTTTGTAAAAACAGGAAGACTCTCAACAAGATGGGTTGACACAGTGGCTGCAACAATGGGCTCAAACATAGCAATGATTGTGGGGATGGCGCAGGACCAGGCATTGTTTTGTTCTGTTGTGCATGGAATTGCTGTGAGTCGGAACGGACTGGACGACACCTAACAACAACAACAGTAGTTTTCCACTTCGGTTTTGAGGGGCAGTGCAGATGGTTGTAAATTACTGACTGACTTGCCTGCAGTAATACTGCTTTTCTTTTTTCCATAAGGGAAAAATTCACCACATGCTCACTGGCAGGCAGATGAGATAGAGCAGGGTGGGCACATGGGGCATCCTCCCACCACATTCTCTCTCCCTTGGAAGCCATGCTGTTTCTCTTTGAGTAATCTGAGCCTCTCAGGACCCAACAGCCCAGGTTCAGAGTGAAGCCTAAGGGCTGGACTCCTCCCAGAGGAATATCTTCCATTCTCTGGTGAGGCTGCCATCTGGACTCACAAGTGACCATCCGTGTCAGCGCCTGCATGGACCTGGTAATCCCGTCATCACATCCGTCTCATGTTCTTGGCCTCACAGAAAGCAGCATGACTACCTTGCTCCTTGGCCGTGTTGGGAGTGGGACTCAGGTCTCCAACCTTGGAGTGGGCCTTTTTGTCTCTCTGGATCCTCAGCTTTGATCAGACTAGAGATAATGCTACAAGTTAAAGGTATGATGCTATCAGAAGTTTTCTCAACAATGCCGCCCATACTTCCTTTTCCTTAATTACATCGCATTGCTGCTACTTAAGGCTCCTTGTGCCAGGCTAAAGAACTCCTTTTCCTGCTGTTTATACCTGTTAGATGTTTGTAGGCTGTTGTCATATGCCCTTCACACTTAATCCTCATCTAGTGAAATTCTACAGATTTAGCGGGTCTAATCTTTCTTCATAAATTAATCCTTCTTGTCCATTAATCATTTGGTTATCCTTTGGACTCTCTCCAACACCCACCTACACACAACACACACACTTGCTGGGTCAAGCCCTGGCCCTTATCTCTCACCCCAATATACACAGTTCTCTCTATATTTCAGTCTGTGTATTTGCCTTCAGGAGTCAAGGCATGTCCCAAGCAAGACAGGGAACTTGTGATTTGGCCAACGCAGATAGAATTCTTTTTGCCAGTCAAACATGTATATTTAAAAACCACTAATGCACTCACGAGGGCAGTGGTGGTTCAGTGGTAGAATTCTCACCTTCCATGGGGGAGACCTGGGTTCGATTCTTGGCCACGCACCTCATGTGCAGCCACCACTTGTCGTCAATGGAAGCTTGAGTGTTGCTGTGACACTGAACAGGTTTCAGCAGAGCTTCCAGACAGAGGCAGACTAGGAAGAAAGGCCTGGCAATTACTTAGGAAGATCAGCCAATGAAACCCTATGGATCACAACAGTTTGATGCCATTGTGTGTTGGGTTGCCATGAGTCAGGAACCGGCTTGACGGCAGCTAACGATGACAACAACAACAAATATATTCTTATACCTTAATTCCTTTATTCTAACAGAAAAATATCATTATTAGGGTGAGATAGATATTCTTAATAAATATTAAGTGGGAATAGTAATAGCAATGGGAAGCCATTGCCTCCTGCCCTATTTAGCTTTTTGTTTAAGTATCATTCATTCACTTTACAATTATTTACTGAATTCCTTTTATGTGTCAAGTACTGTACTAGCTTATTATAAATAAATAAGACATGGTACGTGGTCTCAAGGACCTTACAATATAGTCATAAACAAGTAAACAAGTCCATAAACAAATGAATTATTGGGATGAATGCTAAGAATGAAGCAAACAGGGCACATAATGGAGAATATATTCTCAACATCCTGGCCAATAAGTGCTTTCTGTCAATGCTCTTGTCCTCTATCTTACTCAGCTACTCATGCCTATGGCCATTCTCTTGACTTTCTTATCGCAATAAAAACAGTCCCTCCATAATTGTGCTTTTCCCTAATATCCCTTTTCAGCCACCACCTTCTTTCTCTCCAGTTCACTCTCTCTAGTATCCCAATTCCAACAATCCTTCGACACTTTGGGGTCTACAATCCAACTATTTCAGTTACTTTTTCCCTGTTTCTCACCCCTTTGATTTCTCCTCCTCTTACCCATAGGCAACCATTAAAATCACTGCCTTGTATTCATCTTCCACTCTGCCATTCTCTGCTTTGTCCTACTTGCTTGGCACAGCCATGTCCCTGGGTAAATCCAACTCTCCACTTGGCACCTGCGTAGTGATGATGGGTCCTCTCTAATGTCTTGATCATTAACCTCATGTGTGCCCTTAAGGCTGCCTAGCAATGATACTGTGTTTTTAATGCAATAGTTTCATTACTTCCTTTCTCTTCTAGATCACTCTTCTCAAACCAGTCACCTCTTCTACCATCGATGCCCTCAGTTAATGACCTCAATTTTTACTTCGACGAGGAAAACTGCAGCAGTCCATAAAAAGCCTCTGTCCACCACATCTATCCACTTACCTGCATCTGCACACCTCCTCTCCTGTTTCTGTGGATGAGCTGTCCACGCTCCTGGCTCAGGCCAACCACTTCACACGTGCACTGTATCCAACAGCCTCTCAACCACCTAGGGATTTTGCTCCATAATTCTTTCCTTTGTCTTATGCATTGCTGATTTCCCTCTCTCTACTGGCTCAGTCCCACCTGTGCACAAGCACACTGTCGTTTCTCCCACTTTAAAAGCAGAACTTTTCTTTTTTGGCTACTGCCCCATTTCTCCCTTCCCCCCTCCCTTTATTTTTTTACAGCAAAATTCCTTGAAAAAGTTGGCTCTCCCTGCTGCCACCAATAACTCTCCTCCTACCCTCTCTTGGATGAGCCCTGCTGATGCAGTGGTTAAGGGCTCAGCTGCTAACCAAAAGGTTGGTGGCTCCGTGGAAGGGAGATGTGGCAATCCTCTTCCATAAAAATCTACAGTCTTGGAAGCCCAGTGGGGCAGTTCTACTGTGTCCCAAGGGTCACTATGGGTTGGAATCACTCCATGACAATGGGTTAAGTTGGGTTGGGTTTGGTGTCCTCTCTTGAAAAGGAGCCCCCCTGGCACAATGGTTAAGCACTCAGCTTCTAACTTAAAGGTTGGCAGTTTGGACTCACCTAGTGGCTCCATGGTAGGAAAGACCTGGTGATCTGCTGTGAATATTACAGCCCAGGAGACCCCATGGTGCGGCTGTACTCTGCCGTATAGGGTCGCTGTGATGGCTCCCAGCAGCAACAAGCCCTCCGCTGAAAGCACTCTAACCTGGCTTTACCCTGACCACTCCACCAGCCTCACGTTACTAAATCCAGTGGTCATTTCTCAGTCCTCATGTTATGTGACTCAGCTGTAACATTTGACAGTTGGTCACACTGTGGCCACACAGTTGGTCCCCCTTAAAAAGCTTTCTTTGCTAGGCTTCCAGGACCTTCACTAGCCTGGTGTCCTGGCTGCTCATTCTCTGTTTTGTTTACGAGCTTTCCCTCTTCTCTCCATACTCCTCTGGGGTTCAGTTCTTGGACCCGTTTTCTTCTCTATCTATACTCACTCCTTTGACAACCTCAACCAACCTCATGGCTTAAAATACCTGGTGGTGTAGTGATTAAAGAGCTCAGCTGCTAACCAAAAGGCCGGCAGTTCCAATCCACAAGCCGCTCCTTGAAAGCCCCATAGGGGCAGTTCTACTCTGTCCTGTAAGGTCCCTATGAGTTTTTGGTTTATGTGCTAATGAAGGAGCCCTGGTTGCACAGCAGTTAAGCGCTCTGCTGCCAACCAAAATGTTGGTGGTTCCCACGCAGCCAGCAGCTCCATGGAAGAAAGACTTGGTAATCTGCTTCTGTAAAGATTACAGCCTAGAAAACCCTATAGGCCAGTCCTACTCTGTCACGTGGGGTCACTAGGAGTCAAAAATCAACTTGGTGGTGCCTAACAACAACATTCTTAATAGACCAAGAGCCCTTCTCAGGTAGAAACTACCTTTGTTATTTTTGTACCCCCAAGTCAAGCCTGAGACATAGGAAAAAAAAAAAAAAATAGGAGGCTCAGTATATGTTTGCTGAATGGTAAGTGCTGGGGGGAGCGGGGCGTGAAGAATTAGTCACTATCTCAAGCACCCCAGGGACTTCCATGCACATTTCGGCAACTATCTAGGTTACAAGCACCACTACCCTGGAGAAATCAATCACTCTGTGTGTCCCAGGAGCCACCACACTTGAAGCTTTGCCTGACATTGCTGTCCCCATCTGTCCTTTGGAGCCTCACTGTCCGCAGTGTGGAGACACACACCACTGCCCCCCTTCCATCGGGATCCCAATGGCTTGAATGTGTTTTACTTTGACTCTAAATAATGGTTTGGGCAGGTGGCAGGCACTCATCTCCCAGGTTTCACAGGGCACAGAGAAGCCACTTTTCTCTCATTCCTCCCTGTGTGGCCACTTCTGATCTTCATCAAGGCCAAGTTCACAAGTCCCTTTGTTCCCCTCCCATCTGTCACACCTGAATGGAGCCATTTGAGAGAGGAGTGCTCTGGCTCCAGGTAAGCTTGTCCAACTCTGCGGAAAAGTTTGCACCCTGGTGCTTTCCTGCCATCTCTGCAGGAAGGTAATTGTAGTGGTGGCAGGTCAAAAGCTTTGAAAACCCACTGTGAGGTAGAAATCTATACCAGCCATGGACTAATGGAGTTCATTAGTTCTAATATTTCTGAAATGTGACAACTGCATGGCATCTGTTCCAGCAGGTAAGAAGTTTAAGGCCACTCTCTTGCAAGCTCAAAAGCACTCTGAGCGGAAGCTTGGAGGGATGCTTGAGAAGTAGTTGCCCTCATGGTGACCCTACGTGTGTCAGAGAACAACTGTGCTGCGTGGGATTTTCATTGGCTGATTTTTTCAGAAGTAGAACACCAGGTCTTCCTTCTGAGGTGTCTCTGGGAGTCCTTGAACCTCCTACCTTCTGATGAGCAGCTGAGCCCATTAACCATTGCACCACCCAATGATAGATGGCCACAATGATGATTTAATATAACAGACAACCATGATCCTGTACTTGGCAGTTAATTTAACCCTCCAACTCACTCCTCCCCACAAAAACATCATTGAGAGAAAAGCTTTGATTGTTTTAATCTCTCCTGCCCCAAGGGGCTTAATGACCTCTCCACTTCTCACCTACAGCCACCCCCATCTTGACCCTGCGAAGCAGCCTTGCCCTGTAGTTCCTCCTTGTCTGCCATCTCTATGCACGAAACAGGGGCTGCATGATTTGTTTTCACTGTTCCAATTTTCCACTTTCCAGGCCATGAGGAACTGATAGAATTTCTAACAACACTTCGCTAAGATAGCAGCCACACAGTGCTACACAACAACTTTGTCTAGTGGAAAGAAGGCAGGGTGCATATTGACTTGTTAAGGGAAGGATAGAAATGAAAGTCTCTGTGCCTGCAGTCACACCCACCTGAGAAACCTCCCCTGTTAGACTGAGTTCAAAGTAATTGCGTCCACGCTGCTTCTGGCACAGCTGTTTAACACAGAGCGGCAGCTTCTTTGGTAGAGTTTTTTCCAGCTAATGTCGTTATTCCTAAAATCTGCCATCAGGAGGAATTTTGGTTAGATTTTGTGAGAGGAATTCAAAGGCTCATTTGTGTGAACATATATATGGCAAAGATCCCAGGCCCCATGGAGGCCTTTTAAATTGAGGACATGGTAGAAAATTTAGCACTGAAGATAACTACCTGCCTGCAGAGAGTGAGAACAATTGATTAGAAAAGTGAATATAATAATCCATTGGGAAATGAGGAAGCATTTTAAATTTAAATTTTCTTGTGTGCTGTAATAAGTGTGATTGTATGAGTCGGGACCACTGTGCACAACTGTGCAAGTTGTAATTTGCAGCAGGAGTCTGGGTAAGGGAAAAGATGGAAGCTAAAACCCACCCAGATAAAACCTAGGGGACCCTTTTTCTGACTTGAACAAAGCTGCCTGAAGAGCTAGTGGTGGCTCGAATTTGAGTATCTGCTATGTGGTGAGTGCAAAGAATCTGAGATGAATAAACTGTGTACTCTGCCCTCAAGGAATTGACAGTATAGTAAGAAAAAGAAACTCAGGTTGAGCAGAAAGTTTACTGCTATAGTACTTCAATTTTCTCTCCCTTCCTCCTTTCTCCCATCCTTCCTTCCTCTCTCTGTCTCTCTCCCTTCTTTCCTTCCTTCCTCCCTCTTTCTTCCTGGTAACTAATATCTATTGAGAGTCTAACATGCCACACACTGTGCCAGTCACTTTACTTATGTCATCTCAAAGCTGCTTACAACCTCCCTCAGGAGAGATGTTAGCATTAGACCCATTTTGCGGATGAGGAGCCTGAAGGCCAGTCATTAGGGAATCTGACTAAAGCCACCAGGTGGGGTTGTTTGACTCGAAAGTCAAGGATTTTCCTTTGCATTTCTCTGTCCTTCTTGGAGATTGCTGCTCAATGATGCACCTTATTTTTTCACCCTATATTTATCAATATTATGTAAGTTTTCAAATAAAAACAGTATCTTTCTGTGAAACAGGAAAAGCATAATGAGAAAATATTTTGAAAATTGCTAAGTATTTCAATAATTTTTTTTTAAAAAAAGATCATACATTATTGCAAAAAGTGTTATTATTTTGTTATTAAACCAAAAAACCCAGTCCCTGCCAAGTGATTCCAACTCAAGGCAACCCCATGTGTTTCAGAGTAGAACTGTGTTTCACAGGGTTTCAAGGCTGGGACCTTTCAGAAGCAGATCATCAGGCAGTCTGAGAAGTCTCTGGCTGGGTTCGGACGCCCAGCCTGTCAGTTAGCAGGTGAGCTCTTAACTGCACCAGCTGGGGACTCCTTATCTGCTAACAGGGTGCAGTAAACATGCTCCAGAGTTATGACTATTTTTTTGCACAAGGACCAGCTCGGGGATACGTGGGAAAGGAAAGAAAGGAAAAGATTTCTCTGACTACCTCCTACAGGTAGAGGATATCCAAGTCTTACACAGTGGTTGCCTGTGCCACATCCAAACAGAAATAAAGGGAATTTGTTAAAAAGGTACTACTGACCAGGTGGGCATGAGAATAGCAGTCCTAACTGTCAAGCAGATTTTACTGCATCCAGGATTTCTTCTGTGAGACAAAACCTAAGAGGAATTCTTTAACTCAGGACTTCAGAGGGATGATAAAGGAGTTCGACCAGGATTACTGAACCTGTGCTCTGGAAAGAGATTGTTAGCCTGTTAGGGTCTGCGCCCTGGAGCAGTTGAGCCAATGAAACACACTCCAAGTCAGAAAGAGTGAGAAAGTTTTATTAAGGAGAGGTATACATCACCAGGAACCCAGCAGCAACACAGGCTGTCTCTGTGGAATCCCAAAGAGCAATTTTATATTGCAGCTTATACAGAATTTTACAAGAGTTAGAAGTCTCTTTATAGTTACTTGGCCAGAGGTAAGGTCAAGAGAAGTTATTTATTACAGGATTGTGACAAAGTATACCTGCCAGACATCTCTTTATTAGGCTAAAGATATACAAATCAGATACCTGGGCTCTAATTTTCCTGTGGGGGTTGTAAGTCACAGGTAGTCGACAGAACAAAAGGTTATTTGCATCAGTTTAAAACAAAGTCGTTAACATTAGGTCAAAACAAAGTCATTAACAGAGGTATGTGAAGGAGGGGGCAGGTAGAGGAAGGAGAGAATCTATAGGTACATCATAGCGTTAGTTAGGTCAAGCTCTCCATTACCCATTTTGAAAAAGGAGAAAACATGCCGGGGAGTGTTAGGGTCACAAGAACTATATAGTCTTTAAAGTAAATTATTATTATTTTTTAAAGTCACGTGTAACAAACTAAAAATTTGATATTTTTAAATAATTTTTAACTCTATCGTTTCCCTGACTATTCAAAGAAGAATGGGATCTTTCTATACACAGTGTTTTCCTAATTATTGCAGAAATGCAGTGAGAAAGGGAAGACTTATTACTCAAGCTTGGTTTTTCTTTTTGTTTTTTTATTGTACTTTAGATGAAGGTTTACAGAACAAACTAGCTTCTCATCCAAGCTTGGTTTTAAATATCAAGAACAAAACAGGCCTTCGAACTGGTTCAAACCGATTCTGTTATGGCCGACAAAGCAAAACAGTAACAGACCAAAAGTTTTACAATTTGGGTGATTTGGCATGGCACCTGGAAAGGGAAAAGTTACAGGTTGAAGCCCTGGAATGGGAGACTTGGAAGAGGTGTAGTGAGCCCTTTCACGAGCCTGATGTGTGAGATTGGATTCTTGGCAGGACTGTGGGAAGTGACGCACATTCAGACCTGCATGGTCAACCGCCATCTCTGAGTGGGGTGCCGCCATCTCTGAGTGGGGTGCCGCCATCTCTGAGTGCAGCAGAGCTGTTTCGAGCTATGCTCAAATCCCAGGTCAAGAGATTTGGTTGCTATGCAAAGAATACATTGCCCTCGTTTTCTTAGAGGAAGACTAAGTTTCTAGCAGGACTTCAATTCATAATTTTTCTCTTTTCGATTATCATTCTGGTTCACCCAAATTTTAAAACATTCTGATCTGTTCTGGTGACGCTTCCTCAGCCATGACTGAATTAGGAAGAGCTGGTTCAAAGGCCTGCCTAGAAGATTGAAAGCAGAGAATTTCTACCATACATCAAAGTGCAGGAAAACAGACCATGGGAAGGAGAACTTTTGGGGAACACTTTTCAACCCCAGTTTTAAGCTTGCAGATAATCATTCCTTTTGCAGCAAGAAGTATTTAAGAAGATTGTTTAATTTTCATCCTGGAAGACTTGGTCATATAAATGAACTCTGGCAAACTTTTCTGCTGTAAACCAAGAATGTAGCTATTTTCTATTTTGATCAGGCTCAGAGATTCCACATTCAATGACTTTGACCTATGTCCTCTTGCAGTCAGATTAAACTATTAAGGTAAATTAGATGGAGGAATTCATAATTGTCTTGAGTGTACCCATCATCCAAAGATGATAATGGCTTGTTTAACGAGTCCACCTTTTTTTGAAGAAAGTCTCTAGATGGTTGCTCGATCCCTCATGTCTCTTTGCTTTTTGCTTAGTCATAGCCTTTTCAAATATTTGAGACTTTCTGTGAAAAAAAAAAAAAAAAGTCCCCTGGGAGGCATTCATCACACTAACCCCCAAATAGGGCAGTTGGCTAAAACCAAGAGACGGTGAACAGCGTGTTAAGACCATTTGGCTGGGAGGTCACCTTCCAAACTTGGATTGTAACAAGGGCCTTCGGACTGGCTGGCAATGAATGCACCAGTCAGGTGCCTGTTTGGAATCACAAATTTGACGCCTGTATCTCCTTTGTTCCTCGCAGGATGAGTGCCATTTACCCTTCTGGGAGTTGGGATGCAGAGGCTTGTGCTAACGGCCAGAGCCTCCCAGGAGCTGTCATGTTTTCCTCTGACAACATTGTGGTCTTCCCCCATGCCTCAGTTTGCCATGCCTGCCTGCCCCTAATCTAGTGGGTGCCAGTCTCTGGAGCTCATCCCAGGGGACTGAAGCTTTTCCCAGGGCTGGAAAACTTGTCTCTGTGTGTGGCAGTTGGAAGTGTCCCAACTGAGGGCCGGAGGACTGTGGCCTGCCAAGACCAGTCTGTCCTTTCTAGTATTCCTGAAGAGGCTGAACCAATTAGTAATGTTGCACTGAAGCAAAATCTATCACTCGTGGCCCTTGAGGCCTCTCTGAGGAGAGAGCTGAGAAGAGACTGCGTCTATGGAGTACTTGCTAAAGACAAGACATTTCCTGTGGTACTTTTCAACTTACGTTATATAAGGCTTGTTTGTATTCAGTGGGTTATTTTTCTTGGCCTATTACCAAAACACAGCTTGTCTTGAGGTTGAAGAAACCCAATTTGTTAACAATTCTCAAGAACAAGAGGCCAGCTGGGGAAGAATCTAGTGGCAAAATCTCGCAGCAAGGCAGCAGGCCGAATGCAGAGACCCTCTTCCAGGCCTCTGCCTCTGCCATTGCCTTCTCTTCCTGCCTTTGGGCCAAACACTCACCTGCATGTCCTGGTTTTGGCTTAAAACCTTCTCCACCAGAAAGCCCTCCTTGTTGTCCTCTATCTTATTGCACTCTTTCCCCTACAGGATGTATCTTTCACACCAAATGAGTTGGACTTGTTTTGATTTGTTTTTATGCTTGTTAAGAAGGCAAAACCCAATTTTAAAGTGCCCTGTGGCAGAGCCACAGGGGTAAGTATTTCCTCTGTCCAAGACTTGTTTTTTCCTCACACAATGAGAGCATCGCCCAGACAGTCCTTGGGATCTGAGAACCGGCTTTGTCTGAGAGGTCATAGCGTTGAAAGTCCTATGGAATAGTTCTGCTCTGCACATAGGGGGTCACTATGAGTTGGAATCCCAATTCCTAAAACTAGGTAGTGAGCTTCTAGAGGGCCAAGCTCATGTCTCCTCTCTACTCCCACTGCTTAACATGGTACTTTGTCCTGAACAGCTTTGGCACAGCAGGGGGCACGAGAGCCAAGTCAACTTGTGTGACGATGGACAAGCTTAACCTCTGAGCCTCACACTCCTCATCTGTAAAATGAGGGTACCAATACCTGCTGCCATCAAGTTGATTCTGACTCATGGCGATCCCATGTTTTATACAGTAGAACTGTCCTATAGGGTTTTCTTGGCTGTGATCTTTATGGAAGCATAGTTCTGGGCCTTTCTTCCTGGACTGCTGGGTGGGTTCAAACTGCCAACCTTTAGGTCAAGAATTGAGCACACACTGTTTGTGCCACCCAGGGACTGGAAGATGACAATGGGCCCTACTTTACAGAGTTGTTTTAAGTAGTAGATGTGCTAATATTATAAAGTAGCACAGAGCCTGATACATAGAAACACTTAGAAAAGGATAGTTGATGCTGATGATGATTATTTAAATGTGCATTTTGAAGGAATGACCTAATTCCATTAGTCCCTTAGTAGCTGAGCCAGAGCAGGGGCTGGTATCAATCTCTGATCTGAGATCACGGCAATGTCCCTGATACCCATAAGTGTGAAGCCCAGATAGGAGGATGGCATCTGGCATTGTTTTATTATGGATATTTTTTCTAAAATGGATACCTAGGAACTTGGGGCGATGGGGTTTGTTAGTTGCTGTCTAGTCAGTTCTGCCTCAGGATGGCGCCATGTGTGTAGTGTAGACCTGCTCCACAGGGTTCTCAAGGCTGCGGCCTTTCAGAAGCAGATCTGAGGCACCTCTAACCCAATGGGTTCAAGTTGCCAGCGTTTTGGCTAGTGGTCTGGGACTTAGCTGGTTGCACCACCCGGGGCTTCCTGGGATGATGCGTGGAAAAGGCTAAAACAAACAAACCATGCCATGGAGGCAGCTCAGCAAACTTGAGCCCCTAAAGCAAGTATTCAGCTGGAAAAATACACACTATTACAATTTGGAACTGAACTTGTAGATATTAAGAAAAATTACCCAATTTGGCGACAGATGGGTCAGCTGGTTAATAGAAGGTTAGTTCCCGTGTCACTAACTTTCTCTGTTACGGCCAAGGCCAGTCCCAGCCCTGGCTTCTTTCCTTACACCATTAACAGAGACAATTTAATGAAATGTTGGAACAGGCCCAAAATAAAAACTTGTTTAGAGCACTTCCTCTCCACTTCACCGTCACAAACATCTATTCTGGGTTTGGGCTATTTTCCAAGTCGGGTTACATGATGATAAACAACAGGTTTTTTGGAGAGTGAAATTTTGACTGGGAACTTCAAAAAATACAATTTAAAAATTTATTTGGAGAAGCTATTAAGTGGAGCTGTTAGAGATTTAAAGAATTATATGTGGTTTAAAAAAATTTTTTGCTGTACTTGTTCATTCCTTGACATTTGGAAAGGCCTCCTTGGATACGTTTTTGACTGGTAATGTGTGTTTCTCATATATATGGGGGTTTTCTTTGATGTACTATCAATAATTATCTATCTTATTTTAAGGATACAAATGGAAAGTGAAAAGTTCAAGAAACCAATTAGCTTGCTTGAATTTACTGAGAAATCAGGGATAATGTTCATGACTAAAATTTACAAGGTAAATCAACACAGTATGAAGAAGTAAATTAACCCAGAATGACAAAATGAAAGGATGGTCCCCATGTAACCTCATAAATTTCCTGCTTGATGCATTTCAAGTCTCTGATTTCTAATAAAGTTCGCATGAGAACATAGTATTTCTCCATAAAAACTCCTGAACACTCCCCGTGGGAACTGGCTGGTTTATAAGGGCACACGGGTTCAAGGCTATGGTTCATTTATTAAAAATTTCTCAGTAAATATATCATGGTCCACTGGATAGCACCCCGTGATTGTGGGGAGGCCGGGTATCATTTCTGCTGTCCCCAAGTATGAAGCAAAACAAGAAGAAGCACGTCAGAAACTCTCTGAACCAGAAAGAAACTTTTTTTCCCTAAAAAAAAAAAAAAAAATTCTAAGTGAGCTGCTCCTTTTGTTTACCTTTGACCCAAAGAGACCTTGTAGGAGTTTTACTTTTGCCTCATAAAAATCTAAAAATTCCTGCCAAAATGGTTGACCGTGAACTCTTGGAAGAGGTGAAGACAAGCTTGGTTTTGTTCTTGTCCCTGTACGGGACAGCAGCTCCTGAGAGCACAGGGCAGATAAAGGCTACCAAAGTGGGCACTGCAAATGCTTTTGAGGGATTTTGACCTTCTTAGAAAAAGGATGTGTGGCAATGAAGATAAGAAATATGCCTTATTCAATTCTCCCCACATGCCTAAAGCCAAAACCCAACCGTTGTGGACGAGTCCCTTCCAACTCATGGCCACCTCATGTGTTGCAGAGTAGAACTGCTCCATAAGGTTTTCAAGGGTGTGGCCTTTCCAGAAGGAGATTGCCAGGTCTGTCTTTCTGGACACCTCTGGGTGAGTTCGAATTGTCAAGCTTTCGGCTAAGAGTTGATCACTCAACCGTTTATGCCACCCAGGGACTCTTTTATGGAAAATAGGTAACTGTATTTGAGGAAGAACCTCAATGAGATGGGCTGACACAGTGGCCATGACAATGGGCTCAAGCATAGCAACGATTGTGAGCATGGTGCAGGACTGGGCAGAGTTTAGTTCTGTCGTATGTAGGGTCGCTATAAGTCAGAACCAAATCGACGGCACCTAACAACAACAGCAACATTCGAACCTTAATCATCTTAATAAGCCCTTAAACACATAACTTCAACAAAGTCCTTTCAGCAACTCTTCAGCTGCTTGTGTATACCACTGAAGCAACAGACTGAAAACCAACTACCCAGGCTAACACTTCACAGGATACGAGAACAGAGGCTCCAGGCTGCACTGCGCTTCTGCGCGAGGCTGGGAAACGGGGCTGATGGAGGAGAAAGAGCACCAGCTACTGAAACCACAGCTTCCCGGCCCTGGAGGGTGAGCTTGTGCTTGTCTGCAGCAGGGAGCCAGGTCTACAGCTTGAAATAACAGCTTTAAGTGTATTTTCAGTTGCACTTCTCTCCCCGTGGCTGGGAACTGGGTGACATTACAATAGCACTAGCTCTTAAAGCAAAACATTAATGGAACGTATTCTTAAGTCCATGATTTACATCCGTTAAAACTGCCCACCACAGAATGTACGCCTTATGGCAGCAAACAACATCTCTAGCCACTGAACGCACTGGAATGTCAGTGTGATGTTGACCTTGACCAAGAACGGGCCCTTTGTTATGTAGGAAAAAAAAAGGCTAAATATTGCCATGAATTAAATGAGAGAAGAAGGCAATTGGCCGTTTATTTTAAACCTAAGTCAAAACTAAGCCGGATTCAGTTTTTAACTGATAGTTATTTAAAATAAATGACCAAAAATCTTGAAAGTTTTTATAACCTTATAAAATTCAACTTGGACCTTTGTCCACCTAAGTCCATTACTCAGATTAATCACATTCCTTCCTGACAGCTGGGGAAAAAAGATATTGACTTTGAAATGCTTAAGACATTTGAAATGGAAAGTTGGATCTGAATATCTAAGTAAAACTTTCTCTTAGCCCTGCAATGGCCGTGATTTAAAACAAAGAATCCATAAATAGAACTGATTCCCTTCCCTTCACTGTTCCTAGAAGGGATCAGAAGGGAAGACAGGGACTAACACTTTTGGAATTCCTATTCTATTTGGATAGGAGCTGTATTAGTCATTTTATAAGGGTCATTTTTATCATCAGTCTTAATGACACCCTGTGAACCTTGTCAGGCCTGAGAAGGGTCGAGGTCCCCCCCCTGCTGGACTTCTGCATGGCGTGAGGTACAAGGTCAACAGGCCAGGGAAAGATGCCTGATGTCCCCCAAACTGATTTTATGGCTCCGGAGCAATTAATATAAAACCTATCAGTAAAAAAAAGCTTAAACCTCAATCAGAATTCAGTATGTATTTGTTTTGGGGTGAGTCAGGTGAGGCAGTATCTAGAACAGGGTGGGAGGTGGAGGGGCCTTCCTTCTTCCCTGGTCTCAGTAAACAGTGGAAGCACCCACAGTTGAGTGAGGAGCCCCCTCACCACACAGGATGATTCTCCTGACTCCACCCTCTCTAGAGGGTAGCTAGGAGGCTTAGCTTGAGAAAACTAAAAAGAAGAATCCTGTCATTTGAGTGTAGCCTTGGTGGCATAGTGATTAAGAGCTCAGCTGCTAACCAAAAGGTCAGCAGTTCAAATCCACCAGCTCCTCCCTGGAAACTCTATGGGGCAGTTCTACTCTGTCCTATAGGGTCGCTATGAGTCAGAACCAACTCCATGACACGTAACAACAACAACAACAACAATCACTTGGGTAGGCTCCTGGGTGGCACAAATGGTTAGCACTTGTCTACTAAGCTCAAATTGGCAGTTTGAACCCACCCAGTGGTGCCACAGAAGGAAGGTCAGCGAGCTACCTGTGCAAAGATTATATGCAAGAAAACCCTGTGGAGCAGTTGTACTCTATAACACATGGGGTCCCCAAATTGGCCTCTACACGTTCCTTTTCTCCTGCATCCTTCACCTCTTTCAGAATAGAGAAAAGAGGTTCACTCAGAACAGCCAGGGCCCACGGGGAAAGACTTAGAGTAAACCGCTAGCAGCAGCCTCCTGTGAGGGCTAAATGTCCATGAGGCGGCTTGTTCAGTTCACGCCTCCAAATGTGCAGAGGATCAGTGAATCCACGGAATTGTGCAGCAGAATCGTGGTTTGTTTGTTTTTTCAGAGGATACTCTGTCATGCCAAGCTTGGGGCTTTTAAATTCTTATTGAGCACTTTCCTGAATCAGTACTCCAGCTAAATTTCGATTACACTGAGATTTTTTTTTTAATTTTTGTTGTGCTTTAAGTGAAAGTTTACAAATCTAGCCAGTCTCTCATACAAAAATTTATATACTCCTTGCTATATACTCCTAATTGCTCTTCCGCTAATGAGACAGCACACTCCTTCCCTCCACTCTCTCTTTTCATGTCCATCCCGCCAGCTTCTGACCCACTCTGCCCTCTCATCTTCCCTCCAGGTAGGAGATGCCAACATAGTCTTATGTGTCTACTTGATCCAAGAAGCTCACTCTTCACCAGTATCATTTTCTATCCCATTGTCCAGTCCAATCCCTGTCTGAAGAGCTGGCTTTGGGAATGGCTCCTGTCTTGGGGTAACAGAAGGTCTGGGGACCATGACCACCAGGGCCCTTCTAGTCTTAGACCATTAAGTCTGGTCTTTTTATGAGAATTTGAGGTCTTCATCCCATTGCTCTCCTGCTCTCCTCAGGAGTTCTCTGCTGTATTCCCTGTCAGGGCAGTCATCGGTTGTAGCTGGGCACCATCTAATGTACACTAAGATTTTTTAAGCACCAAAAAAGAATTTACTTTAAAAGTCTGGTTACTCTTTTTAAAATATACATATCCTATGTTAGTTTTCTGTCCTCCTCGAATTTAATTCTATTTTCATGCAATTTAGGATGACCACGTGGATTTTTTTGTTGTTGTTGTTTATCATTTGGGTAATGCAGTTCATACCCGTTACCTTTTTGATTATGCATAAGAATTCTAAATTAGCCAGACTGATTGATATTATCCTTGTTTTCCAGAAGAACAATCAGAGACTCAGAAAGATGAGATTTATCTATGGTCCCAGAGTTAGCTAGTATAAGAGGCAGAACTAGAACCCAGTTCTCTTGTTTCCCAAATTACTCTTCCCAGGACACTGTACTTTCTACTCAAAAGCACAGTAAATCCAAAGATTCAGGTTCTTCAGTGGCTGAATGAACTTCAGGTGTAAGAAATCAAAGTGAACTATCTGTTCTTTTATCTAATGTTCCATCTTTCAGTGAGTTAAATACAAAATATTGTTTTTAAATCCAAAATTCTAGGATCTGAATACTATGCCTAATTCGCCTTGGTTGGTTGTTTTCTGTTTTCTCTCAGTTTCAATTTAAAGAGCACACAAGGCGAAAAAAATCCATATTGCTTATTCTGTTCCCAACCATATCTTCCCTCCCTTTCCCTTCCCCTCCGCCCATCTCAGCTTTGCCAATTTGTGAACAAATCAGAAAAACTCCCAATGTGTTGAAAACCTGTCCATGGTTTACTCTAGCTGGAAAGAATTGCATTCCACCAAGATTTAGATCCATTTATAATGGAAACCCTGATGGGTGATGTGTAATTATAGCCCTGCCATAATGAATGCATCTGTGTGGTCAAAGTAATGGACTTTTCCATGGTATTTTTCCATGGGTGATTTCCTCCCTGAGAGATGCTAATTTGAAATCTGGAGTATAGTTTTGATTATAGAACAGGATCTCTTCTGGCATTGGTACAACTTATGTGAGTTAATGATTATATTGACTTTGGTAGTTATAATTAACACGGAGATATTAGTCAAATTGATTTTCCAGGGTTGTGATGATATATGAGCTGACTTCGGCGGCTTTGCATCCTTTCTCATATTTTTTACCACGGGGAATTTTCTGTCCTGTCTGACCTGGTGACCACATTGAAGTAGAAAAGGTGAATTGGGCTAACATGGTATTAGAATGATGAACTATCCTGATTTGCCTGAGGCGATCCGGTTTTCCACCACCCATCTGTTGGTTTGTCATACTGTGTTGCTTGGGTGTCGTTGTGATGTTTGGAAGCTATGCCATCGTATTTCAAACACCAGCAGCGTCACCAATGGTGGACAGGTTTCAGCAAAGCTTCCAGACTAAGACAGACTAGGAAGAAAGGCCTAGTGACCCACTTCCAAAAATTAGCCAATGAAAACCTTAGGAATCACAACAAAATATTATCCAACATAGTGCTGGAATATGAGCCCCCTAGATTGGAAGGCACTGCACAGTAGCTGAAAAATGGACTCAAACATACCAATGACCATGAAGATGGCACAAAAACTGGCTACGTTTCATTCAGTTACACTCAAGGTCTCCATGAATCAGAGCCGACTTGACAGCAACTAACAACAATTAACAATATCTTGTTATAGCACAAAAAGTCTAAGGAAACGCCATAATTCTGGGCAAACCACACAGTTGGTCATCCTAAATGGTATGGAAAATAGAACAAAGCTGGAGGAGGACAGAAATCTAACAGAGGACTTGTATATTTTAAAGAGAGTAACCAGACTTTGGAGATCCTGGTGGTGTAGTGGTTAGGAGCTAGGCTGCTAACTAAAAGGTCGACAGTTTGAATCCACCAGGCGCTCCTTGGAAACCCTATGGGGCAGTTCTACTCTGCCCTATAGGGTCACTATGAGTTAGAATTGACTCAACAGCAACGGGTTTGGTTTTTGGTTTGGTTAACCAGACTTTTCAGTAAAATCTTTTTTTTTGAGCTTAAAAAATCTTAGCATAATCGGCATTTAGCTTGAGAACTGATTCAGGAAAGTGCTAAATAGGAAATTTAAAAGCCCCAAGCTTGGCATGACAGAGTATACTCTGAAAAACCAAACAAACCACGGTTCCGCTGCACAATTCCGTGGATTCACTGATCCTCTGCACATTTGAAGGCGTGAACTGAACGAGCCGCCTCATGGACATTTAGCCCTCACAGGAGGCTGCTGCTAGTGGTTTACTCTAAGTCTTTCCCCGTGGGCCCTGGCTGTTCTGAGTGAACCTCTTTTCTCTATTCTGAAAGAGGTGAAGGATGCAGGAGAGAAGGACTGTGGCAAGGCTGCTCTGGGGGGTTTGGGCTTCCTGTCTGGCCTCACATGGTGTCTCACTCAAGGGGCCCTGCCTGCTTTCTGGATCTTATTATGAATCTCTTAGGTTGCTCTGGTTGCCTTTCCAAGTATTGTGAAAATTGCTGGCTTTCAGAAATCAGTAGAATGAGGGGGGTTAAAAGAAAGGAGGGAGTATAAAATCAAAACTAAGGCAAAAATTGCCAATGCAAAGGCCAAAACGCTTGTGATGAGCCCCTGGAGGAAATGCACATAAAACCCTTATTGATTTATAAAAACAGGACCTTCATGTCAGGAATATTAATTCTATTTCTGGATTTATAAACACTGAACCTTCAGGAAATATATAGACTCTGTTTCTGGATTTATAAATTCAGAGCCTCAATGGTGTCTGATGTTATAAGTTCTATAGTTGTAAGTTTCAGGATAATGGTGGAGAAGGAAGACAAATGAAGTGCAGATACCCAGCTGCTGGGGTAGGTGATTGTTCAGTGAATATTCACTCTCTTTCCCCACCTCCACGGAGGACCATGCTGCCGCCCCAGAGAACTTGGGCTTGGCCATGTGACTCCTTGAGGTCAGCTGGATGTGGGTGGGTGTGGAAGTATGTCAGTTAGGAGCCTAAGCCTTAGGAGGCATCATGTTCTCACTCGCCCTCTGGGAACTTCTGGCCTCCACCTTCAGAAGAATCTCTTGTGGACACTGTCTCTAGCCTGGGCCCAGAATGAGACATGTAGAGTTGGCATGACCTTGACCTGCAGTCTGAAGAAGAGATTCCTGAGTGAAAAATATGTCCTTGTTGTTTTGTGCTGTTTGTTACGCATCAGAAGTGGGCTAATCCATCATCCGTCTAAGAAGGAAGTTAATCTAATTAAGAGTCCTGTCTGATTATTTTTCACAGTTGTGTCACTGCGTGCATAAAAATAAGTAGCTACAAATAGGTCTTCAGACATTCTCTTCTAGGCTTTCTTCCGTTGTCACAGGAGGACAGAAGACGTATAATCTCTACTCTTTTCCACTGCTTAAAATACATTGCTACAACTAATTATGCCTGCAAAGGTCATAGAAAGATATTAACCAATAGTCCAGAATCTAAGTGACAAGATACATAAAAATAAATTGTTTTATTTTCATAGTGCATGAGGGGTGAGGAAAACTATGAAAAGAAGACACAAACTTTTAAAAAGGCCACAGTGTGGGGGCCATTCAGTGTAGAGGCCAAGCTCTGTACAGATTGCGAAAGAAGTCCCAAGGCCACCCCGTGTGGTAACCACGCTGGATGTTTGCTGTTTGTCCTTCTAGGGCTATTCTCTACCCTGCTCTTGGCATGGGACGCCCGCTTTTTATAGACTGCACCAACAGCTCCTTATCCTCTGGCTTGCCCTTGGATCTGGCCCACGGTGCTGCCAGCAGATTTGAGGGCAGCAGGAGAGTGGGGAAGGGCATTTGTTTCCTTGGCTTCCTCTTTGCCGGGCCATTACGGGTTGGCTGCAGTCCTTTTCAAAATCAAGGCTCAGATCCCATGTCCCCACGGCAGCTCTCTCCTGGTCCTGACAGCAGCTCCTTCTCCTTGCCCTAAGGGTGGGAAAGGCAACATGGGTTACTCCACCACCCCTTGCTGGGTTCCGTAACCCTGTCCAATAGCTATGTAAACAGCTCCTTTGTTAAGCTTTCAGTTACCACCTGTGAGTGTGCCAGCTGTTTTCTTACTGGACGAAGGCTGACAGAGTATCAGCATATCTGAGACATTACAGTCCTCTGTCTAAAAAGGCAGGGAAAGGAGTGTGTAATCACTCTAGAAAGACCCACCTCTAAAATAGTTATTAAAACACTTCATTGTTAAGAGGCAAAATCCTTAGTCATTCAGCCATCTCTCCGGCCAGGCCTCAGGGGAGTCAAACAGTTGAAGAAAATAACCTGTCCCAAGGAGCTTCTAATAATTAAAGAAATATTTATATAAATCAACCCTGATTTTTCTGAAGGTTCTGGACAGCAGAGGCTTCCTGGCTTTTGGTAGAAATGACAGCAAAGGCAACAGGTGTACAGTTTGTAGTGTTTAAGAATACGAGATACCCTTTTACTGTTTTCTTTAGGGAGTCCCTGGGTGGTTTAAAAGGTTAACTGTGTGGTTATTAACTGAATAGTTGGTGGTTCAAACCCATCCAGAGGCACCTTGGAAGAAAGTCCTGGCAATTTGCTTCTGAACGGTCATAGCCATTGAAAACCCTATAGAGCACAGCTCTACTCTGTAACACACAGGGTCACCAGGAGTCAGAATGATGTTTTGTTTTTTGTATGTTTGTTTGTTTTTGGTTTGTAGCTTTTGTGCAAGAAGAGGAAACTGAGGCAGGCTTAAAAAATCAAGAACAGTGGCCGGGCAGCTACAACAGCAGATATAAGATAAAAATGTCCTTAGGGCAAATACCATGGGTGCAATTGAGACATTTCTAAGTACTGGGCAGCAGGTCACTTCTTGAAGCACTAGCATTAATAGAATAGATACAACTAGGTTCCGCTCCCAAAAGTAACATCACTGATCCCTGGGTGGCATCTAAGTGGGGTAGAGCTACTCAATGCTGGCGTGGGGAAAGGAAGCAGGTGAGTAGAATGAGAACCCACTGGTAGTGACACATGAGGCTCTGAGATACGGTCTTAAGGGCAGGAGAGGCTGGAGGGGACTAGAAAGGTGGAATAGAGGTGGGTGAGTCTGGCAACCACACAGTGAGAATTTGGTTCTGACCTCACTTCAAGTGTCAGCCTCACCTCCTACCAGCTCACTTATAAAATAGGAGGGAGGATAACACCTGATGTGAAGGTTGTTGCAAAGATTAAATGATGTAACACAGGTACCTCCACCCCAGAATAAGATACCCATTGCCATCAAGTCAATTCCAACTCATAGTGACCCAGCATGACAGGGTAGAACTGCCCCATAGGGTTTCCAAGGCTGTAAATCTTTATGGAAGCAGAGTGCCACATCTTTCTCCCTTAGAGTGGCTGGTGGGTTCAAACCACCAACCTTCTGATTAGCAGCTGAGCACTTAACCTCTGCACCACCAGGGCTCCTTGTAACACACGTAGGAGCTTCTTATATACCAGCAGAATCAAGGCACTGCTGTACTTCATATGTAACTGTTGAGGAATACACAGAGGGCTCTGCCACTGTTTTAGTGCCAGCATCTGGTAGTTGGGCCACGCTCTAATGATGCTGGACTTCTGTTAATAGCCTAAGTTTTGTTCAAACTCTCTTATGTTGCCCTTACATTGCAGACAAATTAAGCTGGCTTACAACAGATCCAATTCCAACCCATTAAAGGTACAACCAACTAAAATACAAACTCTAATATAGATATAGTTAGATCACACTGCTAGTGGTAGTCTAGAAAAGCTATCATCTTAGTATATTTAGTTGTGATTCAATATATAATAGCCCAAGAAACAGCTACTAAGCTACTACTAATATTCTGAGAAAGAAAAAAGCAGCCTCTGACCTCTGGGAACTAGTCTGACATTCACCGTGAGGCCATATTGTTCTCCTGTAGGACACACACCACCTCACAGTACATCAGCACTGCTAAGATCACTCTAAGACCATGATAACGCAAGAAAAAGACGGTCACTGGTGCCACCCATAAAATACCCAACATCCCCCTTTCTCATCAAATGACTGCCATTTCTTTATCAAATACAACTTCATCCTTGGTCTAGTCTGCACTCCCTAGAGATAAGGTTTATTTCCATACCCAATTGTAGAACTGTAGCACAAGAATCCAGAGCAAGTCTCCGCTTCCTTAGGCTCTCCCCGAAGTTACCCAACCAACCCCTAAATCCTATAATCTAAAATTCTGTCTTAGTTATCTGGTGCTGCTATAACAGAAATATAACAAGTGGATGGCTTTAACAAACAGAAATCTATTTTCTCACAGTTTAGGAGGCTAGAAGTCCAAATTCAGGGTGCCGGCTCTAGGGGAAGGCTTTCTTCTCTCTCTGTCCCCTCTGGAGGAAGGTCCTTGTCTCTTCAGAGCTTCTGCTCCTGGGCAAGCTTCATGTGGCTTGGCATCTCTCTTCCCCCATCTCTGCTAGCTTGCTTACTTGTTTAATCTTTTTTATAGCTCAAAAGAGATTGACTCAAGATACATCCTACACTAATCCTGCCCTCCTACCATAACAAGGATGACCACTCCCAAATGGGATTATAACCACAGGCATAGGGGTTAGAATTTATAATACATATCTTGGACACAATTCAGTTCATAACACACTCTCTCACTGAGACAAGCCACAGTTCCGCATGGCGTGGGTTCTCCCTCACTGTCACAATAAACCCAACTTGTTCAACACAGGTGTGTTCCTGGTGGTCTTTGGCTGGAGGATGTTAACACTGCTATCTCCAAAGGCCATAACTGTGCTCCAGGGTCCTGACCACAAAGATGAAAATGAGGGGTAGTAACGTGGAATGCTCTGTCCAGTAACAATGTCCTCAAGATAGCAAATGAACACTCAGGCAATGGGGACTCTTTGGCATGAAAGGGAAAGACCCTTCTTCTGTCCTGGCAATCAGGAGAGTTGCTTTTGCTCTCCACATCTTCCTTCCACCTGGCTGAGGCCTGAGGTCTCTTGGGATGAAGTGTCACACTTTGGGCTGGAAGCTCCAGTTGGGCTCAGGTGGGCATGATATATATTATGGATAACTTCAAAACCAAACCGGTTCAGGTGGAGGCTCAGTGAGGGCAGAAGACAGATTACATTTGAGGTCCCTTCCACGCACTGGTTTTGACTCTCTGGTTCTCCTCTTCCCCTCAGCGAACGAACATTCTGTAAAACAGACATTAGAGTTCCTCACCTGCTGTCCCCACACCCTGTGCATACAGCCATCTGACCCCCAGCGTCAGGACCTTAAAAGTCTCTGAGTTGAATTTTGTACTTCTTGAATTTCCTCTGTAGTCTTCTTGCTAAGTAGCTGCAGACTTCGTTTGAACATCTCCAGCGCGGTGTAACTCCTGACTTCTGAGATGGCCTGTCCACCTTTGGATAACTTTCTTAGAGATCTTATACTGAGCCCTCATGTGTTTCTCTGTGGCTTACATTAGGCTGGGCAGGGAGAAAATTGAATCCCTCTTCCACAGAACAGCCCTTCAGGTCCCTAAAGACAACATCATGTCCTTCTTGCTAAGTAAAGCTGCAAGTTTCTGCAGCCCAGCCTCAGAGTGGACTCGACTAAGGGTGTGGACACGCTCCCTCTGCTGAGTGCCAGGGGCAGAGAGTGAGCCTCCTCCTGTCTAACTTTGTTGTAGCCTTCAGTGATACTCTATAAGCATTTTTTAAATTAAGTGCTCATTTATTAGTCTTCTCTAATAAATATTCATATTTTTCCTGATCCTTCTCTCCACCCAAGGATGCACTTCCTGGATGCATGAAACAAAGAGGGCCATGCAGGAGGCCCAGGCTGAGCTGTGAGCCCCTCGGCAACAAGTGCAGACCATGTCGATTTCTGCAGACTCTGTGCCTGATATACTCAATAAATGTTTCCTAAATAAACAAAGAATTTCTAGCTTTCTAGCCTTTTCTAGGGTTAGAAACTTTGAACATGAGCAAATTCCCTGTATCCCACCCCTGCCTTTCACCTACGACACAAATGCCTTTTTAACAGGATATGCACTAAAACCACAATTAAACACTGAAGCAGTCACTAATTAATTAAATCATCCTGTTATTTCCCAGTGCCTACCTTGTGTCAGGCATTGTGCTGGGCACTGGCATTACAGAGCTCAAAGTCAGGATTTGCAACTCTTACTTAGCCCCCAAGGGACCACCATTTCAGTTTAGGAAGACATCACCAGAAGGCAAAGGATCATAGAGGTAGCCGTTGGGTATAGCCTGGGGCAGAGGACAAGGGGGTAAAGAAGGGGTGGGAGGCCAGGGAAGGCTTCTAAGCATCACCCCTTAGAAGGCAACAGGGGTAGAATGGGGGGTAGGGGTCAGTTAGGGACCAAGGAAGAGGTCCAAGTTTCTAGCTTGGCGAGAGATGGGCGGAGGAGGAAAAAAGAACAGTGAGCATAACTGTGAAAGACGTTGTCCTGCTAAGAAACTCTCTGCTCTCTGTTAACCTGGTTTGCCACCATCTACTATCTCTGACTGGTCGTGACAGGTGGGTCCTGGTGGTCTGAAAGTTCACTGCACAAAATGTCTGCATATGCCCTTAAAAAAAAAAAAAATGCCCTTAGCATGCACTAAACTAAGTTACTCTATGCATCCTCTTTCCAGACCAAACCTGTTCCTGTGGGGTTTATAGGAAAGAGTAGGACTGCTTCAGAGGGTTTACAGAAGCAGACCACATCTTTCTCCCACAGAGTAGCTGGTGAGTTCAAACTGCTGACCTTCGGTTGGCAGCTGAGAGTTTAACCACTGCACCACCAGGGCTCCTTGCATCCTCCGTAACCAAAACCAAACTGCCTTACTCTTCAATGGTTTATGATTAGGTTCCCTGAACTAGCTACAAAGGAAGGCTTAATGAAATGAGGGAAATACCTACCCGCACACAACAACTTTTAGGTGAAGAGTTAGAGCAAAAGAGGAAAAGGATGTTTAATCCCCTCTTGTAGGGTAAGTTAAGTCACCGACAGTGTCTCACATCGCATTGACAGGGGAGCAGACTTTGGAGAGAAAGGAAATGGAGTGAAAGTTGGGAGCAGAGAGAAGGGACCTGACAAAGAACCACTGGCTGGCCTTCAGGAAGGAGGGCTGAGTATTTAAAGGAAAATATCATTTAGGCTCTGCCAAAGTGGCATGGGACTCTCAGAACGACACCTGCATTTTCAGGGTCATTTATATTGAGGATTATAGCCATCAATTTCTCAGACTTCCGGAAAAGATCTTTATTACCTTACCATGAGATTTCATAAAATAATGTAGTTAGAATACATCTTTGAAAAGAGACATTAATAACCACTTAGTGACAGGAGAAGCTAACCTAGCTAACAAGAGCCTAGAATAATGTAGGACTCTGCATTTTATCTTTTGAGTTCCCTGGATGTCACACCAAAAAAAATAAAAAAGGGATAAATAATACAGTTCACAAAAGGCAATTTGAATGGAAGTCTTTTCTCTTCCTCCCACACCACATTTGAAAGAATACAGTGCATGGCTATGTGTGGTACGTAGTGTTCACAAGGGCATCTTAGAAATTTTTCAGCTGAGCAATGGCAGGCCAGAGAGAGAAGTGGTTTGCTCAAGGATATAGTGCCAGAAGTGGGGGTTTCCTAAACCCCAGACCAGTTTGCTTATCATGTGACACCTTGATGAACTGTTCGGTTTGCTGGTCTACAGTTTTATTCCATCACGACTCAGATCAGATGAAAAAACTCCTCTCTTGTTTTTTTTCCAGCTGCAGTCCCTTTGGATGGATTCAGACTTAGGGGTCGATGTGATGCAGGGCTCATCCCCCAGCCTCAGTCTAGGCTTTAGCAATGACATCCACGTGTCTACTATGGCATGATCATTTAGGTTCCTTGGGGATTCCTGCTGCTCCCCACAGTCTGAGCTACCTGGGGTCCCTCCAGAGAAGTCTGTACTGGGGCAGAAGGTTTTGCCTGGGCCCATGCCTAGGATGGGGCTAATACCAGCCATGCTGATAGGAAAGGGTTTAACAACTGGCTGAGGTGAGGCAGCCTGGGCAGGGTTGCTCTTTCCTAGCCTTCTCCCAGAGTGGAACATCTGTGGAGATGCCTTGCATTCTTGGTGTGAAGGTACAGTCCCTTCTATGATGGCACTGAAGTATAGCGTGGAGCTCTCCTGCCCTTCCCCTTCTCTTGGCTGCCCATTCACACCCCTTCCCTGGGCCTCAGGAGCTACGGCTTCATGCAGCAAAATCACAACCCCCTCCTTTGGGCTGTCTTCCCCCTGCGTAGCTGACAGGTTCTGGGTAGGCGCACTGTTGTGATGATTGCTGGTGAAAGAGACGTAGCTTGAGGTTGCCAAAGGCTTGGCCTCTGCTTTAGGGGCACATTCAACCTCAGAGCCTTTCTTTAAGGCTTGGGTGTCCCAGGGTGATGATGGGAATTCTTGCTGGGAAAAGAAAGGCTTTCTTTGTTGGTTGCAGTGTTGACTCGACTGCCATACAAGAGGGCAAAAGCAGCCCGCATTTTCATCTCCAGAGGCTGCGTTGATCTTTGACACATTTCCAATTTTTAAGGCAAGTTTCACCAACAGCCAGTGGTGGTGTCCCAGGGAAGAGTCTTCCTTGGCAACCTGGCTTCCCAGACCAGCCTGTGGTGGGTCCTGCTCCGGGCTGGGTGAAGTCCCCAGACATGTCAACTCAGAGCCTTTCCCTTGGCACACGTCCGGGCTCTCCAACCTCTCCTCAGCTGGGGCTGCAGCCCGGAGAGAAGATTCTTTCTCTGTTTTATCACCACCTGCAATGCCACAGAACTTCCTTATGAAGCTCTGCCAGATGTCTGTGGATTTTGGATGTAGCAGGCTGTAATAAATTACCAGTGAGACACTGCCTGAAAAATAAAAAGGAGTATAAGGTCATGTTCCCTGAAGCTCTCTATCCTCCCTGTGGCTTGCTGGTTTTCAGGTTCTGGCCACCGTAAGCAGAGTAATATAATCTGGGGGCCAAAACAGGACTCTTTTTATCAGCTCCTATAATCTGAAAAAACTTCTAAACTTAAAAAGGTAATTAAAAAAAAAAACCATTGCCATCGAGTTGATTCCGACTTACAGCGACCCTATAGGACAGAGTAGAACTGCCCCACAGGGTTTCCAAAGAGCGTCTGGTGGATTCAAATTGCCAACCTCCTATTAGCAGCCCAATCTCTTAACAACTGTGCCACCAGGGCTCCTAAAAAGGTAATAACAAAGTTTAAATCTATCGATTCTATGAACTCTTTCTTGAGGGTGACTCCAATTGAGTACTCTAGATATGTGTGGGGATGTGAGTGCCTGTGTGTGAGATATTTGTTAAAATGGTTAACTCTGCTTTCAAGTAACTGGATTAAATGCTCAGAATTCAACCATCAACACACCCGTTGACAGGTTCCAAAGAGGGATAGGTGGGTGGGTAGGAAGTAGTCTCGAAAACAAATAAGACCTAAGCAGAGGCTAAACGTGCTCATCAAAAATCCCATATCAAGGAATTTCCATGACCAACAACAACACTTCCTTTGTACATAAACATCTTAATCACACTGTTGTCAGTTTAATTTATTTTGATCAGAAGTGTTGACTTCTGCAATAATTTCTTTAACAGAGCATTCCAGTAACCCTCCCACATCATTTCCAGCTTCCTGTTGTACTGGATGAAGTGCCTCGTTTCAGGGTGCTCGTTATAAACAGCATGAGACCTGAAGTAAGTTCTGGGGAAAATAACCTGAGGGGACCAGGAAATCACAGCATGAAAGGACCATTGTTGTTGCTGTTGTTAGATACCTTTGAGTCGATTTCAACTCACAGTGACCCCATATGACAGAGTAGAGCTGCCCCATAGGGTTTTCTAGGCTGTAATCTTTGTGGGAGCAGATCACCAGGTTTTTCTCCCATGGAGCTGCTAGGGGGGTTCGAACTGCCAGCCTTTTGGTTAGCAGCGGAGTACTTAACCATTGTGCCGGCAGGCTGCTCTGAAAGAGCTAAGAGATGATCACATCGGGTCCTCTCTGTGTATCACAGGGGAATGAGGACTTGAGAACTAACAGACAGGTCTGGTCACATAGTCAGTGGCAGGGCTGGAACTGGGGGAAATGGAGACAGAATTGCTGTGTGTTCAGTGAGGCAGGCACTGTTCAAACACTTGCAGCACATTGTTTTAAATTCTTGCAATCACCCTATGAAGTAAATATCATCTTTTTTCTTTTATAATGTGCAATGTAAGGTCAAGAAAGATGAACTAAGCCCATGATCACATAAGTACTAAGTACAATTATTCAATAAAAATGTTGATTTGTCAGGATCATTGCTGGTGTCCCAGGTTTGCACACAGTAGGCACTCAATAAATGTTTGTCAGGGGAAAGAAATTGGAAGAGCCAAGATATCAGCAAAGCTGCCTGGCTTTAAGCCTATGCTTTTTTGAACATAATTAATGCACAATCTTTCCAACTGAGGACTTCTAAGGGACCCTTGGGAGCGAGGGGTGCAGGCAGCACCCACGGAAAAGAGGGCCAAAAACCAGAAACCTGGCTCTATTTAGCCCCTCTCTCCCAGCCCTCTGAGCACCCAGGTGCTAAATGCCAGCATGTGGCTCCCTGCACAGTGCTCTCCTATCATGTGTGAGTCATACACTGAGAGTGAAAAGAAATTCTCACTGGAAGAACACTAACTTGGAAATCAGCATGGCGGCTCCCAGGAGGGAGCCACATTTTAGGTATGGTGTTTGGACATATATTTTTGAATCAGTGTTAAAATATATTAAGTAGACAGGGAGTGGAAAACATTTTTACTGCCAACTCCACTGTGCTCCAGGACAGTTATACCGCCCATAAACTAAAAAATCAAAATGAGTGGCTAGGCTTCCCAGCCGGCAAAGGCCATACATCCTTAATCTCACTGACCTCCCATTCCCCCACCAGAAGGCTTGCTTGAGATACACCAAGAGAACCCAGACGAGTGAGAACTGTGTGTGTGGGAGAACCTGGACCAGTGTGAACTGTGTGTGTGGGAGAACCCGAACCAGGGTGAACTCTGTGTGTAGGAGAACACAGACCAGTGTGAACTGTGTGTGGGAGAACCCGGACCAGTGTGAACTGTGTGTGGGAGAACCCGGACCAGTGTGAACTGTGTGTGGGAGAACCCGGACCAGTGTGAACTGTGTGTGGGAGAACCCGGACCAGTGTGAACGGTGTGTGGGAGAACCCGGACCAGTGTGAACTGTGTGTGGGAGAACCCGGACCAGTGTGAACTGTGTGTGGGAGAACCCGGACCAGTGTGAACTGTGTGTGTGGGAGAACACAGACCAGTGTGAACTGTGTGTGGGAGAACCCGGACCAGTGTGAACTGTGTGTGGGAGAACCCGGACCATTGTGAACTGTGTGTGGGGTCTGGATGCTGCCAGGTCGCACCATGGGCAATCCAGTAGTGTCAGCTTTCTCTATAACATTCATATGCACACAAGCAGCTCAGAAATCACTGGCCTGCTTTATTATCTGTCTTCTTAAAGATTACAGCCAAGAAAACCCTATGGAGCAGGTCTGCTCTGTCACATGGGGTCACTATGAGTTGAAATCATCTCGATGGCAATGGGTTTTAGGACCCACATGAGATGGTCAGATGGCATCTGGTCTGGGCATTTCACACAAGACAAATTGGGTAGACATGGACAGTCTCAGCACTGCTTAATGTTATGAGCATAGTCAATCATGGCAGAAAGAAGTAGGCTGAGTTCAGTGTCTCATGACCTGGTCTGTGATGGCATCACCATCCACAATGCAGTGAGTTCCATTCCTTGGTCTCTATGGAAGCAGATCACCAGGTCTTTCTTCCATGGTGCGGGTGGGTGGGTTCAAACCATCAACCTTGTAGTTAGCAGCCGAGAGCAAACCATTTGTGCCACCCAGAGACCCTGCCAGGTGGTTCCTACTGTTGTTAGGAGCCCAAGTGTACAGTTTCCTACCCTTGGAATTCACTGTAGGAAAACAAAACGGGAGCGAGGTGTAAGAAGGCCACATTGGGTCTTACCAATCACGAATCCAGACATGACACATGCTGTCATCCACAGGCTGCTCCACGAAGCCTCCCGGAGAAAATACGGAGCCAACAACAAAAGGACGATGTTCTCCATCAGCATTATCTAGGGAACCGAAGGGAGAGCCATCACACAACGTCAGGTGCACACAGCAGCTGGGGCTCTCCTCATCCTGCAGTCTGTAGTACTACCCTCCAGCCCTGGACATTCCCCCTCAGCCATCACACAACGTCAGGTGCACACAGCAGCTGGAGCTCTCCTCATCCTGCAGTCTGTAGTACTACCCTCCAGTCCTGGACATTCCCCCTCAGCCATCACACAACGTCAGGTGCACACAGCAGCTGGAGCTCTCCTCATCCTGCAGTCTGTAGTACTACCCTCCAGTCCTGGAGGTTCCCTCCTCAGTACCCAGCGGGGCTCTCATTGCTCTGGGGCCCTCCCAGAGGCAGGGTAATGGTCTGAATGAGAGTTTCTCTGGGAAAGAGAGAGTTTCTCTGTTTTCAGTATGGTTCACTAAAATGTTTGCGGAATCATAAGAGCACAGGAAACATACGGGCACAGCCCAAATTGCTACGCTGGGTAGAAAGAAAAGACTTTTATCTATACAATTCTCAATTCTCACATTATTTTAACTGTAAGCATGTATTACTTTTATAACAGAATAATTAAAAATATCTGCAGAGTTCATAAGTGCCACCAAATTCCAGTAGGCTAGAGTCAAAAACTTTCATAACAACTTTGCAGTTTTTTCCAATTATTTACGTCTTTAAAGTTAAATTTGGAATGTTACCGCCAGGTGGCAGCAAGGGGCTGTGCTCTTTGCTGGTGAATACTGGGCGGTTCTCGGAGGTCCAAGACGGCAAAGCTCTTCCAGAAAGCTCATTATACTTCCGGTCCGCGCAGGTTTATTACCTTTGAATTTTTTAATATAAAAATATTGTTCTTTATTCAATAATAAAACAAACTTGACACAATTCAAAGATGGTATATTTAAATACTGTGTATGAACTTAAAAAAAATAAAATAAACAAGTGTAAATTATAATACCGGTGTATTAAAAGCCTTCCAAAGTTTTACCCAGGTAATTTAATAGATTCACTTTAACTCTAGAAAATTCAAATGAGGACCCAGTAATTAAAAACTTTATTTGGAGCTGCTCAACAATCCTAACTATGTCGATTCTTCCCATGCCTTTGGGCTCTGGTTCCAAAAACCGAAAAACCAAATCCGTTGCTGTCGAGTCCGTTCTGACTCACATGGACCTTACAGGACAGAGTAGAACTGCCCCTACGGTTTCCAAGGAGTGATGAGTGGATTCGACCTGCTGACCTTTCGGTTAGCAGCCGCAGCTTTGGGCTCTGGGTAGCAGTAGTTACAAGGTTCCGTAGGCATTGTTTCAGTAGTGAGTGGCATTGCCCAGTGGCCCAATCCAAAGAAAACTTGGAGTTGTTCTTTTCCTACTCCTTAATTAACTACATCCGATCAGCTTCTGGTCTGGTTGATTCAAGTTCTTAAGTCTATCTCCAATGCTTTGCCTCTTTCTTATCCTTACTAACGTTTTCATTCTGGCCCCATTACCTCTTCTTGTCTGGGATCTTACTGCCACTTCTTCCTTCTCTCTCTGCAGCCTCCACACCAGAGTGACCCACTTTACCAAACATCAGATCTTGTCACTCCTGCCTATCTTACCTCGAAAAGCTGCATCTTAACTTTAGGGTCAAGTCCCCACTCTTTGACAGCGAAAGCCAACCTGTTCACTAGCCTCAGTCTTTCTTTCCAAGGTCATCTTCCAACACGCTGTGCCCCAAACTCACACTCCTGTCACATTCCATTTCCTGTGAAATCCCAAGTTCTCCATACTCTTTATTTTGCCTTTACAGCTTTGCCCAAAATGCCTTTAAAGCCCTCCCTGCCACCCCCCCCCCCCCCCCCGCCGCCACCTTTTCCATCAGGCAAACTTTACTTCTCTCTTGAGAGTGGGCTCAAATGTCACCTTATTTGTAAAGCCTTCCCTGACTTCCCAGGCTACGCTCCTCTTTCTGCCTCTTGTATTCTTGTGTGGTTTTGATAACGTCACTTCTCCTATCTCAGTGGTTTGCATTAATTTCTGTGTCTTTGTGGCCACTTAGATTATGACCTTCTCACACCCTGGCATCTAGTTCTTTTTCTAGCACATGGTAGAAGCTCTGTGTACGTTCAAATGGATAGATCAATAATGAGTGAAAGAGGTTAAAGTTTCTATTTAAATTTAAAAAATTACCAGCTTCCACCTCTGAAAATGGAGGTGAGTGTAGGTGGGTAGTTTTCAAATGTGGGTGATCATCAGAGTCACCTGAGGCTTCTTCCAAAATGCCAATTCCTAGGCCCCACTCAGGTCTGTTGAGTCAGAATCTCTGAGGCAGGGCCTGGGAATCTCTGCTTTGGGAAAGCTTCCTGAGTGATTAAGACAACCAGCCGGGTTTAGAAATAGTTGCATTGAGGCACCCTAAGGCCTCTTCCAGCTCAAACAGTCTTAAATCCTAAGTCCATGAGCTAATTATTCCCCATGCCAGGCAGTGTGGTGTTGGCGGTTAACAGCTCCACTGTGGCTTCAGACAGATTAAATTTGAATCTCACCTCTGTCTGCTTAAGGAGCCCTGGTGGTGCAGTGTTAAGTGCTTCGCTCAGAACCGAAAGGTGGCTGAATCCACCAGTTACTCCACAGAGAAAAATGTGGCAGTCTGCTCATGGGGCAGTTCTGTCCTATAGGGTTGCTATGAGTCAGAATCAACAACGACGGGTTTGACTGGTTTGGCCTGTCTGGCTAGCTATGTGACCTTCAGCAGGCAGCTTAACCTTCGTCAGCCTCAATTTCCTCATGTGTAAAATGGGTTTTATCTCACAGAGTTTTGTGTGAAATAAGGTAGTCGATGAACTTAGAACAGTGTCTGGTACATAAATAACAATCATCCCCAAAATGTTAGCTATTATTTGTGTTTTTGTTGTTATTCCCAGGACCTCAAGGTGAGAACAGGGAAGCCATAATGAGCTTCCTTGGAAATACATGTTTCATTTATTGAATAAATAAATAGACTGAGTAAAAAAACACAAGAATAACTCCAAAAGTTACTGCTGTGATCTGGGCAAATGCATTTCCTTGTTTAAGCTAAGCTATTAGCTATTATTGCTGTTAGTTATTATTGTTCACTGGAAATCTGGGTATTATTAGTTCATAAAAAATAGAGGCCCCAAAAGGCCTGCCTTGAGCATTATACTCCCTTAAGAGCTATCTATACGGAATCAAATTGACCACAGCAACTCAAAAGATTAGATAGGAACCTATTCCACTTAACGGCAATGGGTTTGGTTTTGGTTTTAAGGAGCAGTGAGTTTATGTTAACGGGGGAGGAACAACTCAGAAAAGGAGGTGAGAATGGCTGCACAACTCAAAGAATGTAATCAATATCGCTAAATTGTACACATGGAAATTGTTGAATTGGTGTGTGTTTTGCTGTGTATATTCTCAACAACAAAAAACAAACAAAATTTGTTGTTGTTATTGTCAGGTGCTGTCCAGTTGGTTCCGATTCATAGAGACCCTATGCACAACAGAATGAAACACTGTCTGGTCCTCACAATTGCTGCTATGCTTGAGCCCATTGTTGCAGCCACTGTGTCACTCCATCTTGTTGAAGGTCTTCCCCTTTTCCACTGACCCTGTACTTTACCAAGCATGATGTCCTACTCCAGGGACTGATCCCTCCTGATAACATGTCCAAAGCATGTGAGATGTAGTCTCTCCATCCTTGCTTCTAAGGAGCATTCTGGTTGTACTTCTACAAAGACAGATCTGTTTGTTCTTTTGGCAGTCCATGGCATATCCAATATTCTTCACAAACACCACAATTCAAAGGTGTCAGTTCTTCTTCAGTCTTCCTTATTCATTGTCCAGCTTTCACATGCGTATGAGCCAATTAAAACACCATGGCTTGGGAAGGGCCACCTTAGCCCTCAAGGTGACATCTTTGCTTTTCAACACTTTAAAGAGGTCTTTTGCAGCCAATTCGCCCAATACAACGTATCTTCTGATTTTTTGACTGCTGCTTCCGTGGGTGTTCATTGTGGATCCAAGTAAAATGAAAACCTTGACAACTGCAATCTTTTCTCCATTTATCATGATGTTGCTTATTGGTCCAGTTGTGAGGATTTTTGTTTTCTTTATGTTGAGGTGTAATCCATACTGAAGGCTGTGGTCTTTGACCTTCATTAGTGTTTCAAGTCCTCTTCACTTTCAGCAAGCAAGGTTGTGTCATCTGCATAATGCAGGCTGTTAACGAGTCTTCCTCCAATCCTGATGCCTTGTTCTTCTTCATACAGTCCAGCTTCTCAGATTATTTGCACAGCTTACAGACTGAATAGGTACGGTGAAAGCACATAACTGTGATGCACATCTTTCCTGACTTTAAACCATGCAGTATCCCCTTGTTCTGTTAGAATGGCTGCCTCTTGATCCATGTACAGATTCCTCATGAGCACAATTAAGTGTTCTGGAATTTCCATTCTTTGCAACGTTATCCATAATTTGTTATGATCCATACAGTCGAATGCCTTTGCATAGTCAGTGAAACACAGGTAAACATCCTGGTATTCTCTGCTTTCAGCCAGGATCCATCTGACATCAGCAATGATATCCCCGGCACCACATTCTCTTCTAAATCTGGCTTGAATTTCTAGCAGTTCCCTGTTGATATACTGTTGCAGGCGCTTTTGAATGATCTTCAGCAAAATTTTACTTGCATGTGATATTAATGATATTGTTCAATAATTTCCGCATTCAGTTGGATCACCTTTCTTAGGAATAGGCATAAATATGGATCTCTTCCAGTTGGTTGGCCAGGCAGCTCTTCTCCAAATTTCTTGGCATAGGCGAGTGAGCATTTCCAGTGCTGCATCCGTTTGTTGAAACATCTCAACTGGTATTTTGTCAATTCCCGAAGCCTTGTTTTTTGCCAATGCGTTCAGTGCAGCTTGGACTTCTTTCTTCAGGACCCTAGGTTCCTGATCATTTGTTACCTCCTGAAATGGTTGAACGTCGCTCAGTTTTTTTGGTATAGTGACTCTCTGTATTCCTTCCATCTTCTTTTGATGCTTTCTGCTCGTTTAATATTTTCCCTGTAGAATCCTTCCATATTGCAACTTGAGGCTTGAATTTTTTTCTTTGGTTCTTTCAGCTTGAGAAATGCTGAGCATGTTCTTCCCTTTTGGTTTTCTATCTCCAGGTATTTGCACATGTCATCATAATACTTTACTTTGTCTTCTCAAGCTGCCCTTTGAAATCTTTTGTTCAGTTCTTTTACTTCATCATTTTTTCCTTTTGCTTTAGCTACTCAATGTTCAAGAGCAAGTTTCAAAGTCTTTTCTGGCGTCCATTTAGGTCTTTTCTTTCTCTCCTGTCTTATTAATGACCTCTTGCTTTCTTCATGTATGATGTCCTTGATGTCATTCCACAACTCGTCTGGTCTTCAGTCGTTAGTGTTCAAAGTGTCAAATCTATTCTCGAAATGGTCTCTAAATTCAGGTGCGATATACTCGAGGTCGTACTTTGGCTCTTGTGGACTTGTTCTAATTTTCTTCAGTTTCAACTTGAACTTGCATATGAATAATTGATCATCTGATTCACAGTCCGCCCCTGGCCTTGTTCTGACTGATGATATAGAGCTTTTCCATTGTCTCTTTCCACAGATGTATTCTATTTTATTCCAGTGTATTCCATCTGGTGAGGTCCATGTGTATAGTTGCTGTTTACGTTGGTGAGAAAAGGTATTTCCAAAGAAGAAGTTGTTGGTCTTGCAAAATTCTATCACGCAATCTCCAGCATCATTTCTATCACCAAGGCCGTATTTTCCAACTACCAATCCTTCTTCTTTGTTTCCAGTTTTTGCATTCCAATCACCAGTAATTATCAGCGCATTCCGATTGCATGCTGGATCAATTTCAGACTCCAGAAGTTGGTAAAAATCTTCAATTTCTTCATCTTTGGCCTTAGTGGTTGGTGTGTAAATTTGAATAATGATCTTATTAGCAGGTCTTCCTTGTAGGCGTATGGATATTATCCTATCACGGCTAGGATCGTACTTCAGGATAGATCTTGAAATGTTCTTTTTGACGATGAATGCAATGCCATTCCTCTTCAAGCTGTCATCCCCTGCATAGCAGACTGTATGACTGTCCAATTCACAATGACCAACACCAGTCCGTTTCAGCTCACTAAAGCCTAGGATATCATTCTGTATGCGTTCCATTTCATTTTTGATGATTTCCAATTTTCCTAGATTCGTACTTCGTACAGTCCAGGTTCTCATTATTAATGGATGTTTGCAGCTATTTCTTCTCATTCTGAGTCAAGCCACATCAGCAAATGAAGGTTGCGAAAGCTTCACTCCAACCACGTCATTAAGTTTGACTTCTTTGAGGAGGCAGCTCTTCCCTAGTTGTCTTTTGAGTGCCTTTCAACCTGAGGGGCTCATTTTCTGCTGCTATTCGTAAGGTTTTCTCTGGCTAATTCTTTTCAGA
The DNA here is from genome assembly GCF_024166365.1 of Elephas maximus indicus. Taxonomy (NCBI): domain Eukaryota; kingdom Metazoa; phylum Chordata; class Mammalia; order Proboscidea; family Elephantidae; genus Elephas; species Elephas maximus. The sequence goes on along the minus strand of NC_064830.1, from coordinate 111,612 downwards.
AGTAGATTGCCCGGTCCTTCTTCCCAGTCTGTCTTAGTCTAGTAGCTCAGCTGAAGCCTGTCCACCATGGCTGACCCTGCTGGTATTTGAATACCAGCGGCATAGCTTCCAGCATCACAGCAACACACAAGCCCCCAGTATAACAAACTGATAGATGTGTGGGGTTCAAAACTGATGAGTGATAGGCGGGTTGGCCCTGAGCTGGGGCTTCCAGACAGGCCTCTGCTGCTGCTCCTAGGGCTCACTTGGGCCTGGGCTTTGTCAGGCCACTTTCCAGTGTGGTATTGTTGTTCTGAGGGGTGCAGTGGGAGAACCCTGGTCAGGGAGAGTCCAGGCACCTTCAGCAGACTTTTGGATGACACCACTGGCCTACGTTTGCCGGAGGTCACTTAGGGTGCTTAGGCATCTGATGGTTCCCACATGGAGATGGTACCTCAGTGTGTCCCTACAGGGTCTGGCCTTCAGGCTTATAGGTTCAGAAACTAGGCATTGGTCATCTACCCAGAAGTAATGGCTTCAGGATCTGACCACTCAGCCAAATTTGATCAAAAGTTGCTTGAGGTTCTTGAATGAAAGTAAGGACACTCTGTTGTATGCACCGGACAGCCAGTATCATGGAGCTAGGATAGCCCAGTCCTGCCCACCTCAAGGAGTGTGCTCTCATTTTTTGGGCCAGACCATCCTCTGTGCAGTGTCTGGATGGGCACTGTCCATTCTACATCTCTGAATATTCCGTTTCTACACTTCCATGGCTGCAATTCCTATTTTCTCCACCTCGTCCCCAAATGTGAGTGACAGTCTTTCCTTAAATGGGTTCATGGATTTAATAGGTTATCTTGAGAGTTATTTCATCTCTTTATGGTGATGTTACACATCTTTGTATTCATCTCTCATTTAAGTATGTATGTATTTAACTCTCAGTTTATCTAGAACTACCATATGCTAGGAAGTGGGCTCATTGCTTTACATCTATTATCTTATAAATCCTAGCCAAAACCACTTGAGATATGAAAACACTGGGATGGAGAAATAGCAAATAACTTCTCTCATACAGCTCGTAAGCAAAAGTTCTTAATATCAAACCCTAACATGTTGGACGCAAAGCCTAATACCCACTTTTTGCCCCCTCACTATGCTGCTGGGGATCTAGGCCACTGAGATATGACTATTTCAACTAGGTGGTACTTTATGAATATAGAGAATCACTACAAATGCCTAATGGGGACCTCAGGGCCACTATTTTCGATTCCACTCTAAACAGTGTCTAATTTCTAGTTTTCCTACTTAATTGCTCTTAACTCAGTGATTTAGTGACTGAGCTGGGAAGAATAAAGTATTTGCTTCTCTTCCTTATGTAATAGCCTCTAAAACTCTGGGGAAATATGCTGACAAGGGTGAAAGTGATTAACAACAAAACAAATCAACAAATACGAAAGTTCTCATTATTGAACTCTTGCTTATCAGCACACATTTGGGTACTGGCAGATATGCCCACTGAACTAAAAACGAACTGCTTCTGAAAATGGGTGATAACATCAATATTCCATTTTCCTTCATGTATAGGGGCTAGAAAGCTGCTATCTTCTAGACGCATGTTAACATATTTAGTCCTTACCACCATACTCTGAGATGGGCATCATTATTCTTGGTTTTCAAATGTGGAAACCGAGTCTTGGTAAGGCTCAGTAACTTGTTAGGCTCCCTGTCTGTTAGGCTGTCTGGCTCCATAGCCTAGATAGCCACCAAGCTATTCAGCCCCTCCAAATACAGGAGGTGGCCAGGCACCCCGTCCTTTCCTGGACAAGCGCAGCATTTGCCTGCCTCTTACAGCTGCTCACGTCTCCATCCTGAAATGCCTGCTCCAGCTGAAGGTCTATTTATCTTGTAATATTAAAAATGGACTCTATTTATTATTTTGTGCCAAGTTATTTATGTATGTTATTTTATTTAATCTTCACAGGAACCTTGCAAAGTAGGTGGATCTTATTTAATCTTCACAGGAACTCTGAGAATTAGGTGGCATAGTGGCACAGTGATTAAGAGCTTGGCTGCTAACCAAAGCTCAGCAGTTCGAATCCACCAGCTGCTCCTTGGAAATTCTATTGGCAGTTCCACTCTGTCCTATAGGATTGCTATGAGTTGGAATTGACCTGATGGCAACAGGTTTGGCTTTTTTTTTTTTTTTAATTCTTTTTTTAAATAATTTTTATTGTGCTTTAAGTGAAAGTTTACATATCAAGTCAGTCTGTCACATATAAGCTTATATACACCTTACTCCATACTCACGCTTACTCTCCCCCTAATGAGTCAGCCCTCTTCCTCCCAGTCTCTCCTTTCATGACGATTTTGCCAGTTTCTAACCCTCTCTACTCTCCTATCTCCCCTCCAGACAGGAGATGCCAACACAGTCTCAAGTGTCCACCTGATACAAGTAGCTCACTCTTCATCAGCATCTCTTTCCAACCCATTGTCCAGTCCCTTCCATGTCTGATGAGTTGTCTTCGGGGATGGTTCCTGTTCTGGGCCAACAGAAGGTTTGGGGACCATGACCGCCGGGATTCCTCTAGTCTCAGTTAGACCATTAAGTCTGGTCTTTTTATGAGAATTTGGGGTCTGCATCCCACTGATCCTCTGCTCCCTCAGGGGTTCTCTGTTGTGCTCCCTGTCAGGGCAGTCATCGGTTGTGGCTGGGCACCATCTAGTTCTTCTGGTCTCAGGATGATGTAAGTCTCTGGTTCATGTGGCCCTTTCTGTCTCTTGGGCTCATAGTTATCGTATGACCTTGGTGTTCTTCATTCTCCTTTGCTCCAGGTGGGTTGAGACCAATTGATGCATCTTAGATGGCCGCTTGTTAGCATTTAAGACCCCAGACACCACATTTCAAAGTGGGATGCAGAATGTTTTCATAATAGGATTATTTTGCCAATTGACTTAGAAGTCCCCTTAAGCCATAGTCCCCAAACCCCCGTCCTTGCTCTATTGACCTTTGAAGCATTCAGTTTATCCCAGAAACTTCTTTGCTTTTGGTCCAGTCCAGTTGAGCTGACCTTCCGTGTATTGAGTATTGCCCTTCCCTTCACCTAAAGTAGTTCTTATCTACTAACTAAGCAGTAAATAACCCTCTCCCACCCTCCCTCCCTCCTGTCCTCATAACAACGAAAGTATGTGTTCTTCTCAGTTTATACTATTTCTCAGGATCTTATAATTTTTTTTTTATAATAGTGGTCTTATACAATATTTCTCCTTTTGCCTCTAATTTCACTCAGCATAATGCCTTCCAGGTTCCTCCATGTTATGAAATTTTTCACAGATTCGTCACTGTTCTTTATCGATGCATAGTATTCCATTGTGTGAATATACCACAATTTATTTAACCATTCATCCGTTGATGGACACCTTGGTTGCTTCCAGCTTTTTGCTATTGTAAACAGGGCTGCAATAAACATGGGTGCACGTATATCTGTTCATGTAAAGGCTCTAATTTCTCTAGGGTATATTCTGAGGAGTGGGGTTTCTGGGTTGTATGGTAGTTCCATTTCTAACTTGTTAAGAAAACACCAGATAGATTTCCAAAGTGGTTGTACCATTTTACATTCCCACCAGCAGCGTATAAGAGTTCCAATCTCTCCGCAGCCTCTCCAGCATTTATTATTTTGTGTTTTTTGGATTAATGCCAGCCTTGCTGGAGTGAGATGGAATCTCATCGTAGTTTTAATTTGCATTTCTCTAATGGCTAATGATCGAGAGCATTTTCTCATGTATCGGTTAGCTGCCTGAATATCTTCTTTAGTGAAGTGCGTGTTCATATCCTTTGCCCACTTCTTGATTGGGTTGTTTGTCTTTTTGTGGTTGAGTTTTGACAGAATCATATAGATTTTAGAGATCAGGTGCTGGTCGGAGATGTCATAGCTGAAAATTCTTTCCCAATCTGTAGGTAGTCTTTTTACTCTTTTGGTGAAGTCTTTAGATGAGCATAGGTGTTTGATTTTTAGGAGCTCCCAGTTATCTGGTTTCTCTTCACCATTTTTGGTAATGTTTTGTATTCTGTTTATGCCTTGTATTAGGGCTCCTAAAGTTGTCCCTATTTTTTCTTCCATGATCTTTATCGTTTTAGTCTTTATGTTTAGGTCTTTGATCCACTTGGAGTTAGTTTTTGTGCATAGTGTGAGGTATGGGTCCTGTTTCATTTTTTTGCAAATGGATATCCAGTTATGCCAGCACCATTTGTTAAAAAGTCTATCTTTTCCCCAATTAACTGACACTGAGCCTTTGTCAAATATCGGCTGCTCATACATGGATGGATTTATATCTGGGTTCTCAATTCTGTTCCATTGGTCTATGTGCCTGTTGTTGTACCAGTACCAGGCTGTTTTGACTACTGTGGCTGTATAATAGGTTCTGAAATCAGGTAGAGTGAGGCCTCCCACTTTCTTCTTTTTCAGTAATGCTTTACTTATCCGAGGCTTCTTTCCCTTCCATATGAAGTTGGTGATTTGTTTCTCCAACACATTAAAAAATGTCATTGGAATTTGGATCGGAAGTGCATTGTATGTGTAGACGGCTTTTGGTAGAATAGACATTTTTACTATGTTAAGTCTTCCTATCCATGAGCAAGGTATGTTTTTCCACTTATGTAGGTCGTTTTTAGTTTCTTGCACTAGTACTTTGTAGTTTTCTTTGTATAGGTATTTTACATGTTTGGTAAGGTTTATTCCTAAGTATTTCATCTTCTTGGAGGCTACTGTGAATGGTATTGACTTGGTGATTTCCTCTTCGATGTTCTTTTTGTTGATGTAGAGGAATCCAAGTGATTTTTGTATGTTTATCTTATAACCTGAGACTCTGCCAAACTCTTCTATTAGTTTCAGCAGTTTTCTGGAGGATTCCTTAGGGTTTTCTGTGTATAAGATCATGTCATCTGCAAATAGAGATAATTTTACTTCCTCCTTGCCAATCCAGATGCCCTTTATTTCTTTGTCTAGCCTAATTGCTCTGGCTAGGACATCTAGCACAATGTTGAATAAGAGCAGCGATAAAGGGCATCCTTGTCTGGTTCCCGTTTTCAAGGGAAATGCTTTCAGGTTTTCTCCATTTAGAGTGATGTTGGCTGTTGGCTTTGTATAGATGCCCTTTATTATGTTGAGGAATTTTGCTTCAATTTCTATTTTGGTGAGAGTTTTTATCATAAATGGGTGTTGGACTTTGTCAAATGCCTTTTCTGCATCAATTGATAAGATCATGTGGTTTTTGTCTTTTGTTTTATTTATATGGTGGATTACATTAATGGTTTTTCTAATATTAAACCAGCCTTGCATACCTGGTACAAATCCCACTTGGTCGTGGTGGATTATTCTTTTGATATGTTGTTGAATTCTATCGGCTAGAATTTTGTTGAGGATTTTTGCATCTATGTTCATGAGGGATATAGGTCTGTAATTTTCTTTTTTTGTGGTGTCTTTACCTGGTTTTGGTATCAGGGATATGGTGGCTTCATAGAATGAGTTAGGTAGTATTCCGTCATTTTCTATGCTTTGAAATACCTTTAGTAGTAGTGGTGTTAACTCTTCTCTAAAAGTTTGGTAGAACTCTGCAGTAAAGCCATCCGGGCCAGGGCTTTTTTTTTTGTTGGGAGTTTTTCTATTACCGTTTCTATCTCTTTTTTTGTTATGGGTCTATTTAGTTGTTCTACTTCTGATTGTGTTAGTTTAGGTAGGTAGTGTTTTTCTAGGAATTCATCCATTTCTTCTAGGTTTGCAAATTTGTTAGAGTACAATTTTTCATAATAATCTGATATGATTCTTTTAATTTCAGTTGGGTCTGTTGTGATGTGGCCCATCTCGTTTCTTTTTAGGGTTATTTGTTTCCTTTCCTGTATTTCTTTAGTCAGTCTGGCCAATGGTTTATCAACTTTGTTAATTTTTTCAAAGAATCAGCTTTTGGCTTTGTTAATTCTTTCAATTGTTTTTCTGTTCTCTAATTTTTTTAATTCATTTAGTTCAGCTCTAATTTTTATTATTTGTTTTCTTCTGGTGCCTGATGGATTCTTTTGTTGCTCACTTTCTATTTGTTCAAGTTGTAGGGACAGTTCTCTGATTTTGGCTCTTTTTTCTTTATGTATGTGTGCATTTATTGATATAAATTGACCTCTGAGCACTGCTTTTGCTGTGTCCCAGAGGTTTTGATAGGAAGTGTTTTCATTCTCGTTGCATTCTATGAATTTCTTTATTCCCTCCTTAATGTCTTCTATAACCCAGTCTTTTTTCAGCAGGGTATTGTTCATTTTCCAAGTATTTGATTTCTTTTCCCTAATTTTTCTGTTATTGATCTCCACTTTTATGGCCTTGTGGTCTGAGAAGATGCTTTGTAATATTTCGATGTTTTGGATTCTGCAAAGGTTTGTTTTATGACCTAATATGTGGTCTATTCTAGAGAATGTTCCATGTGCACTAGAAAAAAAAGTATACTTTGCAGCTGTTGGGTGGAGTGTTCTGTATAAGTCTATGAGGTCGAGTTGGTTGATTGTAGCAATTAGGTCTTCCATGTCTCTATTGAGCTTCTTACTGGAAGTCCTGTCCTCTGAAAGTGGGGTGTTGAAGTCTCCTGCTATAATTGTGGAGGTGTCTATCTCACTTTTCAGTTCTGTTAAAGTTTGTTTTATGTATCTTGCAGCCCTGTCATTGGTTGCATAAATATTTAATATGGTTATATCTTCCTGGTCTATTGTCCCTTTAATCATTATGTAGTGTCCTTCTTTATCCTTTGTGGTGGATTTAACTTTAAAGTCTATTTTGTCAGAAATTAATATTGCTACTCCTGCTCTTTTTTGCTTGTTGTTTGCTTGGCATATTTTTTTCCATCCTTTGAGTTTTAGTTTGTTTGTGTCTCTAAGTCTAAGGTGTGTCTCTTATAGGCAGCATATAGACGGATCGTGTTTCTTTATCCAGTCTGAGACTCTCTGTCTCTTTATTGGTGCATTTAGCCCATTTACATTTAGCATAATTATAGATAAGTAATTTTTTTTTAATGTGTTTAGTGCTGTCATTTTGATGCCTTTTTGTGTGTGTTGTTGACAATTTCATTTTTCCACTTACTTTTTTGTGCCGAGATGTTTTTCTTTGTAAATTGTGTGTTCCTCATTTTCGTAGTAGTTGACTTTATGTTTGCTGAGTCGTTATGTTTTTCTTGGTTTTTATTTTGAGTTATAGAGTTGTTATACCTGTTTGTTGTTACCTTAATATTTACCCCTATTTTTCTAAGTAAAAACCTAACTTGTAATGTCCTATATCGCCTTGTTTCCCTCTCCATATGGCAGTTCTATGCCTCCTGTATTTAGTCCCTCTTTTTGATTATTGTGATCTTTTTCATATTGACTTATCAATGATTCCCTGTTTTGAGTGTTTTTTTCTTTTTAAAATTAATCTTAATTTGTTTTTGTGATTTCCCTATTTGAGTTGATATCAGGATGTTCTGTTCTGTGACCTTGTGTTGTGCTGGTATCTGATATTATTGGTTTTCTGAGCAATTTCCTTTAGTATTTCTTGTAGCTTTGGTTTGGTTTTTGCAAATTCTCTAAGCTTGTGTTTATCTGTAAATGTTTTAATTTCTCCTTCATATTTGAGAGAGAGTTTTGCTGGATATATGATCCTTGGCTGGCAGTTTTTCTTCTTCAGTGCTCTGTATATGTCATCCCATTACCTTCTTGACTGCATGGTTTCTGCTGAGTAGTCTGAACTTATTCTTATTGATTCTCCTTTGTAGGAGACCTTTCTTTTATCCCTGGCTGCTTTTAAAATTTTCTCTTTATCTTTGGTTTTGGCAAGTTTGATGATAATATGTCTTGGTGATTTTCTTTTTGGATCAGTCTTATATGGGGCTCAATGAGCATCTTGGATAGATATCCTTTCATCTTTCATGATGTCAGGGAAGTTTTCTGCCAACAGATCTTCAACTATTCTCTCTGTATTTTCTCTTATCCCTCCCTGTTCTGGGACTCCAATCACACTCAAGTTATTCTTCTTGATAGAGTCCCACATGATTCTTAGGGTTTCTTCATTTTTTTTAAATTCTTTTATCCAATTTTTTTTTCAGCTATATTGGTGTCAAATCCCTTGTCCTCCAGATCCCCCACCCTGCATTCGAATTGCTTGAGTCTGCTCCTCTGACTTCCTATTGCGTTGTCTAATTCTGTAATTTTACTGTTAATCTTTTGGATTTCTGAATGCTGTCTCTCTATGGATTCTTGCAGCTTATTAATTTTTCCGCTATGTTCTTGAATAATCTTTTTGAGTTCTTTAACTGCTTTATCTGTGTGTTCCTTGGGTTTTTCTGTAGATTGCCTTATTTCATTTCTGAGGTCATCCCTGATGTCTTGAAGCATTCTGTAAATTAGTTTTTTATATCCTGCATCTGGCAATTCCAGGATTGTATCTTCATTTGGGAAAGATTTTGATTCTTTAGTTTGGGGAGTTGTAGAAGCAATCATGGCCTGCTTCTTTATGTAGTTTGATATCAACTGCTGTCTTCAAGCCATCACTAAGATATTGTAGTGCTTTATTCTATATTTGCTCACCGAGTCTTATTTTGTTTTGTTTTCTTTCAATGTACGTAGATGGGCTACTAGATTGCGCTGTCTTGATTGTTGTAGCCCTTGAATCACTTATGTCCTATTACCAGCTGGTTTGTGCTGTTATCAGATATATAAGCCTAAGAGTCCATTCACTATTCTTGAGTAGAATCTGATTTTGGGTCATCAAGTGTGTGGTGCAGACTGTCACCTATCCACCTAGAGAGGTAGTGGTGATAGTTGTGTGCACCAGATTCTAGTAGCAGCAGGGGTTTACACTCCAGGGGGGTCAGGATGCTGACAGGCTTCCCCCAAGTGCCAGTGAGGTAGGTGTGTCTCTATTCCTAAAACACTTTGGTGGGTGGGCTCTGCAGCTGTACCTTAGGCCCCCAGTGCAAATGCCTCTACAGATTGGTAGGTGTCACCCTCCTTAGACCCCTAAGGCAGGAGGCTAGGTGGTCTGGGGGGAGCTTCAGCCCTCAGTTCCCTGTTGTGGGTCAGTGAGGGCTCTGTTGAATATGCAGAGATATCAGACCTGGGAAACTTGTCTTTCCAGTAATCCGCTAAAACAATTACAGTCAGATCCCTTTCAGAATTGCCTTTGCATTATAATAGCCACCTTGTTCCCTGTAGGGATGAAAGCCCAAGACTGTGGATCACATATGTTTGGCTGGAGCTGGTTCTGTATTTTTAGTCCAATTAGGGAAGGATTTTTGGTCCCTGGGTTTTTTGTAGCTGCTTCTCTCAGGCCAGGAGAATGGGCTAGGAAAAGACCAAAAAAGAAAGAAAAAACACAGAGCACTTCACTCTTTGGCTCAGGAAATTCCAATGTTAATGAATTCGCCTGGGAAGGGGAGGGGAGGGTTCAGATAAATAGGAGAGAGTAGCACCCCGGAATATAGACAAAGTTACTTATCTTGCTTGGGATGACTGTTTTATCTGAGATTCCCGAGGGGCGCATCGACTGTGTGCGCTGGCTGGGTAGAGATTGCCCCCGAGGGTCAGGCCCACGTCCTGTGCTTGCACTGTCTCAGAAGCCGTCGTTAGTTCCTCCGCTCCCAGTCCAAAGCCCAGTGCCAAGGTTCCCCAGCTGGGATGCTGCACTCCAGGCTCCAAAACCAGTCGCTGCCTCCTGGTGACTTCTCCTCCTGTCAGCCATGTCGCTGTGCTGCCTGCGTGCACTGGCTGGGCTTCCCCCAGGTCACTTCTGGGGGCTAGGGCTGCGTCCCGTGTTTGCGCCATCTCAGGATGCCGTGCTCAGCTCCCCTGCACCCAGTCCAAGTCCCAGCGCCAAGGTTTCCTGACTGGGACACTGGCTCCAGGCTCTGAAAACAGTCGCTGCTCCCCCGTGGTTGTTTGTTCTCAGTCTCTGTCACTCAGGTCAACTCTTTAGATCTGTGTTTGATGGTCAGGGTTCGTAGATTGTCATGTACGTGATCGATTCACTTGTTTTTCCGAGTCTTTGTTGCAAGAATCCTGACCGAGAAGAGAGACTGAAACCCAGGAGAGATCCTAGGGGCCTAGAAAACCAATATATTTTATCTTATAACATATTTTCTCATTTGATCCTCATAAAGGGTCTTCTACCTAATTCAGGTGAGAAAACAAAGACTCACTTCAAGAACACTTACCAATTATTGTCTACTTATCCCCTTTTGGATCCAAACCATGTTTAAAGAGGCAGTTATGAAACTGATATTTCTACCCTTTAATCCTAACTACAAGAGCTAAAAACCTCTGCACTGGAAGGAAAGAAATCTATGTGATTGGCAGAGTGGGGGTCCTAATACAACCTTGTTTGACTCCAAAATCTGTGCTATAATTTGCATTCCTATATTTTAAGATGGATAATATCATACTGGAGTTAAAGTTGAATCAAAAAAAAAATCATCAACAACAAAATAGCTAGTTTTGCTTTAGGAGCACACTTTCTTTCAAAAATTCTCTTTTCTGCAAATAAATGCATTAATATTTACACTAGGCCTAAGGTTTAAATATTTCTCAACTTCTCCAGTTCTCTTAAAACAGGAGTATGCTGTTCCTTCTATAGAGTGCATTCACTGAAGACCAAGAAGAGATTCCTCTTTGGCAAGGGAATGCAGGCCCCATGCAGTTGTCCCGTATGGTCAGGCTGACTCCCCGTCATCACCATTCATGTCTGTGCGCTGCCAGCCTGAGGGCAGAGGGAGGGTTTTGGTTCAGTGCACATGTTCCATTGGAAACAGTGAAGACATCAGAGATTCTGCATTTAAACGAGGTGGTGAACTTTTGGAAACTATGAGCAGTATCATAGTAGCTACTGTACCTTTTGAATTGGGTCAGGGCAGGTGAGACCTTAGATCCCCTCCCCCGTTCGAGTGACAGTTTTTCTCAAGAGAAGATTTCAGTCCATTATACAGAAAACTTGGCACTGTACCGAGGAGTCCTTACGGCAACCTAAGCTATGCTCTAGAGTTAGCTGGGACTTTTGAGGGCTGGATATCTAAGCTCTGGAATCTTATCTCCAAAGGTAGACACTATGAATTCTTTCCCTCCCTGTACACTCATGGAGAGCTAGAGTCTATTGCTCCTCCCCCATGAATCTGGGTTGGTCAGTGACTGCTTTGACCACCAGAATATGGCAGAAGCAATGCTGCAGAAATTCTGGACCTATCTTTTAAATGGATTGGCAGTTTCCGCTTCCTTTCCCTTGGAGTCCTCAGTTGCCATGTATTAAGTCCAGGCTACTCTGCTGAAGAGAAAGGCCACTGAGATGTCATACACGTCAGTGAAGAAGGCTTCTTGTATGTCCAGCCCAGTCCAGCTTTCCTATGAATCCAGACCCCCAATATCCTACTGCAATCACCCTGCTAAGTCCAGTCATCTCCAGAACTGGTGAGAAGACCATATATGGTTATTTTAAGTCCTTAAATTCCGGGTGGTTTTTTATACAGCAATAAGTAACCAGAACATAAGCTTGGCTTACCTCCAACTACCAAAACCCAAACGTGGTAAGCTTTGTAAAAGAGAACCAGACTCAGGACATGAGCTCCCAACATGCCCATCCTCCAGAGTTGCTGGCATAAGGGGGCAGCCCATGGCATGGACAGGTGTCCTGACTTCACGAAGCCCCTGAAATGGGCATAGGACACCAGGGCCCAGGACAGTGAGGGCCAGGAGAACACGGCACTCACACCTGGAAGGGAAGTGGACAGACAACAGTATTCCCTCAATGTTTCAAATCAACAGCACCACATAAAGATTCATTCGCTAAGTTTCTTCTGTGGGACACTTAACCTCTTATTAAAACCTGACTTCACATGGAGTGTCCCTAACCAACCACATTCACCTGTGGAAACATAATAGCTCTGTGTACAAATATACATGTGTGTGTACAGAGAGAAGTGGGAACTACTGTATGATGCAGTAGATACTCTTTCCCAACAAATTAGCTGTGCACTTTTTTCTATGCCTTTAGAAAAAATTCCAAGTCACTGATCCTCTAAGTCCTCTGATTAATGGTGTATTTATAACTAGGCAGATCATATAGCCTCCTGAACATGGTATTTGTCATGGCTTGAACTGTGTCCCTCCAAAATATGTGTCAACTTGGTTAGGCCATGATCCCTGGTATTGTATTGTGGTTGTCCTCCATTTTGTGATCTGATGTAATTATCCTATGTGTTGTAAATCCTAGCCTCTATGCCTGTGGTTATGATCCTATTTGGGAGTGAGGTGTCCATTATGTTAACAAGACAAGACACAATCTACAGGATTAGGTTGTATCTTGAGTCAATCTCTTTTGAGATATAAAAGAGAGAAATGAGCAGGAAGGGGTGCGACCTCATTACCACCAAGCAAGGATAGCCAGGAGCAGAGAGAATCTTTTGGACCTAGAGTTCCTGTGCTGAGAAACTTCCAGATCCAGGGGAAGGCTGATGACAAGGACCTTTCCCCAGAGCCCAGAGAGAGAGAAAGCCTTCCCATGGAGCTGGTACCCTGAATTCTGACTAGTAAAAGCCTAGATTGCCTTGAAGAGACCAATGCCAGAATTATGGACATCAAAGACAATTCTGGTGAGGGCTCAGAAGGAAGTGAGGACAGCCGTAACTCCAGAGACGACACAGACAGCAAGACGCAGCAGCAGAGGAACACCAGGAGCAGAAACAAGAGACCTGCGAGGCGGCATGGGGGTCAACCCATGGAGCAAGAGAGCTGAATGCCTTCCAGTGAGGTTTACTGGCAGAGTGGGGTGCGTCTAGGTACTTATCGGTAGAGCTAAAGAGCTTTCGAGCATTTTCCTGAGCAGCACAGAAGTTGGACCGGCCCAAGAGGACTGAGGGGCCAAGGGGCAGAGAGGCCAAGGAATCAGGAAGCAGAAGCTAAAGAGACAAGGAGAGCTGGAAACAGAGCTTCCTTGGTCTCAAAGGGTAGGGCCACAACCTCTGAGGTCTCAAAGGGTACAGCCTGCTGGTTCTCAAAGGGTGAGGCCATGCATGGCCTCCTAGATTTCAAAGAATCAGATCTTCACCAATTTGGTTCTGGAGTGTGGGGCTAACCTTTCACAAGTACCAGAAGGATGGGGCCAGATCTGCTGCCTAAAACTGAGGGGGTGGGGCTGCCATGCCCAATGGGCAGAGAATGGGAACTGCCAGGGCCAAGGGAGTGGGGTTGCCACTCAGACAGACTAGGAGAATGGGGCCACCCAAAGCCAAGGGAGCAGAGTTGCCATCCCAGTGGGCCTAGAAGGTGGAGATTAAGCCCAGCGCCGAGGAGCGTCCACTTAGAATCCAGAAAGCATGGCCAACATTCACAGTCTGGAGGGCAGAGCCATTGCCTAGATGGTCTCAGAGAACAGAGGACTATTTTCAGTCCTTGAGAGCTAATGTATATTGTTCTGCCAGGTTTTTGACTTGCTTGGTGTCCATTATTCCTTTTTTTTTCCTCCAATTTCTCCCATTTGTAATTGAAATGTCTACCTTGTGCCTATTCCACCACTGTACTTTGGAAGCAGAGAAGTTGTATGACGAGGAATTTTGCCACAGGATGCAATTTAGACTTGAAGTTGATATAAGACTTTTGGGAAGATATGATGGGGTGGAAGTGTTTTATATGTGGCAAGGACATGAATTTTTGGTAGAATGTCGTGGATTGAACTATGTCCCCCCAAAATATGTGTCAACTTGGCTAGGCCATGAGACCCAGTATTGCGTGGTTGTCCTCCATTTTGTGATCTGATGTGATTATCCTATGTGTCATAAATCCTAACCTCTATGCCTGTGGTTATGATCCTATTTGGGAGCGAGCTGTCTCTTATTTAATGAAACAGGACACAATCTACTGGATTGGATTATATTGAGTCAATCTCTTTTGAGATACTAAAGAGAGAAGCGTGCAGAGGGAGGGGGACCTCATTTCCACCAAGCAAGAAGAGCCAGGAGCAGAGTGCATCCTTTGGACCTTGGGTCCCTGTGATGAGAAACTCTTAGACCCAGGGGAAGACTGATGACAATGACCGTATCCCAGAGCCGACAGAGAGAGAAAGCCTTCTCATGGAGCTGGAACCCTGAATTTGGACTTCTAGCTTCCTGAAATGTGACACAATAAATTTCTCTTTCTTAAAAGCATTCACTTGTGGTATTTCTGTTGTAGCAACACTAGATAACTAAGACTGTATTATTCAATCCATATGAAGGAGATTGAATAAATGAAATAAAACCAGAATATCAAATTGCATTTGGTGCTTTGATAAACATGGATAGAGGTGCAATAGAGTCACACTTTTTAAGCTTCAAACTTAAGCAAATACAAATGTGGACACTCAGCCAACAGAGAAGAGAATAGAAGAGATAAGGAAGGGATGGGAAGTAAGAACAAGGGAAGGGAGAAGAGGAGAGAGGAAGGAAATGAGGTGCAGGGGTAAAGAAGAGAAGAGAGAAAAATAAGACAAGCAAGAAGCAATTGAAGAAAAGAATGCGTGAGAGCTGGAAACGTTTCTAGGGCCTAAACTGTTTTCAGTTTCCACATGGTTCTTGAGGTGTAAGCCTTCGGCTGAGTTAAGAGTTAGTCTAGTGTAAAGATACAGGAAAAACTGCTGCGCTCACCTTAGAGAGAACCAGGATGTGACAACTTCCCAAGGTATTTTCAAGGGTAATTGCAGCTATATACACTTTCTATCCTGTGGACTGACTTCAGAACCTAAACTCCATGAAAAAAGCAATTCTTTGTGTGCTAAACACCTCCCAAAAAGCCAGTTTTAAACATTATAGTGTGCTACTGAGCTGTTTGTTGTTATCAATCGTCGAGTAGATTCTGACTCACGGTAACTCCATGTATGCAGAATAGAACTGTCCCATAGAGCTTTCAAGGCTGTGACCTTTTGGAAACAGATTGGTAGGCCTCTGTTCCAAGGTACCTCTGGGTGGGTTCCAACTGTCAACCTTCAGCTAGTAATCAAGTGCTTAATCATTTGCATCACCCAGGGACACCCTTAATTCTGCTAAGCAGGGAGAATCTTAGGTTGGGTTTTTCTGAATACGGAATGTGTTTCTTTCCCCCTCAGAAAGTTGGTCAGACTGGGCTCCATGGTGAAAGCCACTCACCTGGCACAGTATCTGTGAAGTCAGAGGCTAGAAAAACATATGTTTGAAGCAACAGGTGGGGCCTGGTCTGAAGCAGGGCTTCCAACAGCCGGAGGGCCGACAGGTCAGCCTCCTGCAGCAGCAGTTGGCCTGGGGGGGCCTCCCATTTCTTAGACACAGCGGCTGATGCAGCATCCCCGTGCCTACAGAAAAGCAATGGGCTCCATGATACTGAGCCAGACTGCAAACAGCTTCAACAGGACGTCCTCCTTTTCCTGTCTTATCATTGAGAGAATATAACATACTTAAAATAATTTATGAATATGCTAGATTCCACAGGCATCAACTAGGCTGTCACCAAGCTCCTACTCCAAACTGAAGACTTCAATTCCAATGGAAGTGTCCTAAAGTCACGGAGCAGTGAGTAATCCCCCTCAGCAGGATAGAGCCAGTGGGCCCACACTCTACTCAATCTTGGAAGAGGTGGGGGAGGGGCAAGCTGGGAGGCTAGACTGGACAGGTTTGGTGGGGGCTCCTTCCAATCTGGAGCTGCAGGGAGCACAGGAACCCAGACTGATAACCCTACAGGGTTTGGTACCAACACGCTTCCCTCACCTCTGGACCTCTTTGGGTTTAGGATTAATTCATTCAACAAATGTGGGTTTCGAGGTACTGACTGTAGTGATCTCTGTAGAGGATAAAGAGATGAAAAAACCCAGTCCTTGTTTTCATACAATGTAGAACTTTGTATGCCAACTGGGCCATGCGGAAGGGCAGAACGGAGAAGGAGAAGAGTATGGAGGCTTAACTGGACAATGGCAAGACCTAAGGTAGTTGGAGTATAATGTGTAGGTGGAGGAGATGACATGTTCCCGGTAAGGTACTTTAAACTTACTGTCATTGAATCAATTCTGACTCAGAGTAGCCCTATAGGACAGAGTAGAACTTCTCTGTAGGGTTTCCAAGGCTATAATCTTTACGGAAGCAGACTGCTACATCTTTCTCCCATGGAGCTGCTAGTGGGTTCGAACCTCTGAGCTTCCGGTTAGCAGCCAAGTGCTTAACCACTATACCACCAGGGCTCCTTAACAAGGTACTTTAGGCCCTGAATTTCAGAATAATGGGTTTGTATTTTGCTTTAGAACAATGGATTTGGTAGAGGTATGTGTGCTGTTTAGGAATATGAGATGAATTTGTGTGTGTGCACAGGAGATAAGAATAATCAAGAAGAAAGCTAATATAATAATTCAAGCAACAACTACAAAGCTTTGAGTCAGGGAGGATTACTACAAATGGAAAGAAAGGAGCAGATGCAGGAAATATTGGGGGAAGGAGATTAGGACTTGATGACTGGTAAGGGGAGATAGAGAAGAGTTACAGGTGGCTCTGAGGTTTTAAATTTAAAAGATTTAGAAAATGGTGATGCTACTGACAGAAATAAGCGAGTTGAGGGAGTGCTGAATTGGTGAGGGAGAGTACGAATTTCCTTCAGAAGTGAGGAACCTGAGGGTTACACCAACATAGAGAGGTTTGGAGCTTTGATGATGAATTAAGACTCACTGACAGAGAGGCAATAGTAGTAGTGGAGGGAGTGGACATGGCTAGAGGTGACTGTGAGGAGACAGCACAAGGCCAAGGACAGAAGCTGGGAGAATATTCATAATTACGGAACTGGGTAAGTGAAAACAGCAAAAAGTGGTTGGAGGTAGAGAACCGGGCAGTAAGGAGTTGTAAGCGTTGAGTTACTGCACGGCAGTAAGTTTTGAGAAGGATGGAGTGCTGAAATAAGGTTGAAGCTGATGAAGAATAACAAGAGCCTACTGGGTTTGGAGTTGGCCAACTGTGACCTTCAAGTCTTAGGTTAAGAAGGCATATCATAAGGAGGTAAGTCTTGCAGAGGTGGTAAGCAGGAAACAGAGAAGACTCTTAAGAATTGTGTAGAACAGGCTGCCTCGGGCCTTAGTGGATCCATTAGCTCACCCCAGTTGGGATCTAGAGTCTAGGAAAAGGATTCAAATCCAGGACAGAGAAGTTAGGAAATATTTTTTAATTCTCTTTATTATAAAACAATCCTAGAAATATTTTTCTGGTGCTCTCATTTTAGGAAAGCTGTCTAGAAGGTAACATGGACTACCACTTTACACAATCTGAAGAGTCAGTAGAATATATGCTGACATTTGCATATGAGAATGATATCACTCTTCAGACACACTCAGGACTCTGTGGACTTCACGTTTCAACAATTTTCTCCCTCATCCATCAGTCTTCTCCCTTGGTCTACTCCTCAGCAAGTACAAGACTAATTACTACACTGGATTTGAATTGCTGATCTTTTGGTTAGCAGCTACAGCTCTTAACCACTGTGCCACCAGGGCTTCAGAGAATGGATAGTACAAAAAACCAAAGCACTGCCTTTGAATCTATTCCGACTCATAGTGACCCTACAGGACAGAGTAGAACTGCCCCGTAGAGTTTCCAAGGAGTGCCTAGGGGATTTGAACTGTCGACCTTTTAGTTAGCAGCCATAGCACTTAACCACTACACCCTCAGGGTTTCCAAATGGATAGTAGTGCCTAAAAAATCCATTTGGGATTGTAAATTTCTTTGCCTTGTACAAGTTGAAAAATTGGAAGATATTTAAATTTGTCAACTACTGACTCAGAGATGGATACAACTCTAAGGTCACCGTAGTGAACCTCCCTAGAGACTCTGACTCTACAGAGGACGAGCTTGACTCTGACTCTACAGAGGATGAGCTTGACTCTGACTCTACAGAGGATGAGCTTGACTCTGACTCTACAGAGGATGAGCTTGACGTTTCTACATCCAGAGCAGAAGTGGCGTGCTGACACCTTGACACCTTACTTATGGCACTGATGGCCTAGCAAAGATTCTTAAGGAAAACAATTTCCTTTTTTCATGATTTGGAATCCTGGAAGCAGTTGACTTCTTACTGAGTCTTTGAAGCCATGATTTTTGACACAACCTTAATGTTAAAAAAAAAATATACCAACAACTACATCTACCCTGAGACCAGAAGAACTAGGTGGTGCCCAGCTGTCACTACTGACCATTCTGATCAGGGCGACAATAGAAGTACCCTGATAGAATGGGAGAAAAAAACATGGAACAGAAGCTCAAATTCCTTAAAAAAAAAAAAAATTTTACTGGATCAGTTGAGATTGGAGGGCTCCTAGCCTGTGAGGTCACCTTTTAGCTAAATAACAGATTGGGTCACAAAATAAAGACTATCACTTGTGAGTACTGTGTTTCTTTAAAAAATTATCTATATGAGACCAAACGATCAGCAATTACTTAAAGACAAAGGTGAGAATGTAAGGGGACAGGGAAACTATATGAATGGAACAGCCAAAATGGAAATACTGAGTACTGTGAAGATGTAACCAATGTCGCTGAACAATCTGTGTAGAAATTGTTAAATGGAAACCGAAACTGCTGTGTACACCTTCACTGAAAACATAATAAAGTATTATTTAAAAAAAAAAAAAAATGAAGCCAAAAAAGGTAAACATAAGGGTAGGTATCGTTTTCCTTTCACTCTTGAGTCATTTGTCCTCAATTGATGATAGTTCCCTTTTCCTATCCACCCAGAAGTCTTCATTTGTTCAATGTGCCTCTTTAGTGAGTTTTTACCACTTGTTAGAGACTACAGAAAAAGCAAGAGAAATTAAAGATGTTCTCTAGGAACCTAAGATCCAGCTGTAGAGAGAAAGCATACACATGTGAAAAGTTTAAGTAGGAAGAAAAAAGTATCAGAACGAGCTGCTTGGGTGAGTGGGATCAAAGTCCCTGGGGGGAAAGAATAGCATGGTCAGGGAAAGCTCCCTGAAAAAAGAGGGATGGACAAGCTTTGGATAGGTAGACAGGAGAGCATCTAAGAAGAAGGAAAGCATAAGTGAGTGTGGCTGGGTCGATGGGATAAAGAAGCAGATTGTTGAATGGCTGGTCCATTTCTGCGAACAGTGAAAATCTGAGCGAGATGTAAGGCTGGGGCCAGGAGTAAAAGGCTCAGTGGTTAAAGCCATCCATTGCTAACTGAAAGGTTGACGGTTCCAAGCCATCAGCGGCTCTGAGGGAGAAAGATTTGGCAGTCTGCTTCTGAAGAGATTTATAGCTTTGGAAACCCTCCCGGATCGCTACGAGTCAGAATTGATTCGACAGCAGTGGTAAGGTTTTGTTGAGTAATTGGATTTTCCTTGTAAGAAATGGAGAACCAATGAGAATGTGACTAACCTGGTTCCAGTGTATGGGACCTATTACAGAAGGAAGAATACAGGCTGAGACCACCGGGAGGCTATTGGGTAGCCCAGGTGAAAGATGGAAAGTGGTGGGGGTGAGAAGTGAGAATGGAAAGTAAGAGGCATTTGATTGGTCACTGACAACTGTTAGATTTGTCCCCTAAATCTGTCCTCATGGTCTCTGCCTTATTTTGGGCCCTTATCATCTCTTGTCTGGATTTCTGGCTGGCTTCCTGGCCTCTGGTCTGTCCCTACTCCTTTCCATTTCCTTTACTCTATCTGGAGTGTTCTCTCTAAGGCCCAAATTGGGCTGTATTACTCCTTTGCTTAAATCCTTCTTAGGCGTCTTTAATGCCTAGAGGATAAAATCCGAATTCTTCAACCTAGCATAAAAGTACCTTCGCAATCATGCCCAATTTACCTTCTACCACATTCCTCTCATCTAGAAAATTCTTTCCCTATGCTCACAGTATAAAAACTTCTCAAAATTTCCCAAACACACTCGTTTCTGTCATGTGTTTTATGCTGTTCCATAAGCCGCTGTTGTTTCCGGTGTCAGAAACGTCTCTCCCATTCTCATGCTTATTAAAACCCAGCTCATCCTTCAAGCCTTGGCTCAAGAGCTCAGCTACCAGGACTAGACTCTGTGCAATGGTTCTCCAATTTAAGTGTGCATCAGAATCACCTGGATGGCTGTCATTTTTGTTTGTTTTGTTTTTTATAGTTTATTTGTCATTATTTTGAGAATATACACAGCAAAACATACACCTATTCAACAGTTTCCACATGTACAATTCAGCGACATTGATTGCATTCTTCCAGTTGTTAAACCATTCTCACCCTCCTTTTCTGAGATGTTCCTCCCCTATTAACATAAACATACTGCCCCCTAAATTTCCTCTCTAACATTTTGGGCTGCTGTTACCAATTTGATGCTATATAGATAGTTCTTAAAAGAGCACAATGCTCGTTGGTAGGCCTTCTTTACAAGTTAAGCTAAATTACTCTTTTTTTAAAGAAGACTTCAGGGGACATTTTGGTTTAAGGCTTAAAGATTATCTCTGGACAATATTTTGGGGTTTCGTACAGCCTCTACAGCTCCAGAAAGTCTGCAGTCCATGAAAATTTGAAATTCTTTTCTGCATTCTCCCCTCTTAGTCAGGATGCTGCTATGGAATCTTTGATCAAACTGTTTGGTAATGGTAGCTGGGCACCATCCAGCTCTGGTCTTATGGCAAAGGAGGCAGTTGTTCATGGAGGTAATTAGCCACACATTCCATATCCTCCTCCTATTCCTAACTCTCCTTCCTCTGTTGCTACAGGTGAGTACAGACCAATTGTGTCCTGGATGGCGGCTTGCAAGCTTTTAAGATCCCAGGCACTACACAACAAACTAGGAGGTAGAACAGAAGCACTAAACATGTTATGAGGCCAATTAACTGGGCTGTCCCATGAAATCATGACCCTAAATCCCCAAACCAAGCAACCATGAGGTGTTTGGTTGTACATAAGTAGCCTCAACAGCTACTGTTTTTTTTTTTTTTTTTTGGTCATTGTTGTAAATATATCTATCACACAACTTTTGCCAATTCAACTTTTTACAGGTGTACAATTTATTGACAGCATTTACAATAGTATGTGCAACTCTACCTTTAATCAACGTGATTTTTTCGTCACTGTCACTGCCCCCCTTTTGCCCTTCTACTACCAAACTAATAAACTGGTCTCTATACATTTGCCTTTTACATAAGTGAGGTCATACAATATATGTCCCTTTGTGATTGACTTATTTCACTCAGCATAATCTTCAAACTCTGTCCGTATTGTAGCATGTATCAAGACTTCATTTTACTGGCTGAACAGTTTTCCATAGTACGTATGTACCACATTTTGTTAATCCGTTCATCTGCTCATGGGCATTTAGGTTCTTTCCACCTTTTGATAATTGTGAATAGTGCTGCAATGAACACTGGTGTACTAGTCTCTGCTTTCAAGTCTTTTGGGTATATACCTAGCAGTGGAATTTCTGGGTCATATGGTAGTACTATTTTTAGTTTTTTGAGGAATTACCAAACTGTTTTCCACAACAGCTGTACCATTTTGCATTCCCATCTGCAATGGACAAAGGTTCCAACTTCCTCACATCTTCACCAACATTTTTTTTTTTTATCTGAGCCATCCTAGTGGCAGTGAAATGGTATCTCATTGTGGTTTGGATTTACATCTCTCTGATGCCTAATGATGTTGAGCATCTTTTCATGTGTGGATGGCCATTTGAATATTCTCTTTGGTAAAATGTCTATTCAAGTCTTTTGCCCATTTTATGACTGGGTTGTCTGTTGTTAAACTGTCAAAGTTTTATATACATTTTGGTTGGGGTTAGGGTTATATCGGATATATGGTTTCCAAAGATATTCTCCCCACAGGTAGCTTGTCTTTTCACTTTTTTGGAAAGTCTTTGATGAACAAAAGTTTTTAATTTTCATGAGGCCCCATTTATTTATTTTGCCTTTCTCTCTTTGCACTTTTATTATTACATTAGATTATTGTTAAAAGCTACGCCCAACAGAGTTGCTCCCGCATGTTCTTGTAAGAATTTTAGGTTTTTGTTTGCACATTTAGATCTGTCTTAGTCATCTAGCGCTGCTGTAACAGAAATACCACAAGTGGATAGCTTTGACAAAGAGAAATCTATTCTCTCATAGTTTAGGAGGCTTGAAGTCCGAATTCAGGGTGCCAGCTCTAGCAGAAGACTCTCTCTCTCTCTCTGTTGGCTCTGAGGGAAGGTCCTTGTCACCAATCTTCTCCTGGTCTAGGAGCTTTTCACACAGGGGCCCCAGGTCCAAAGGACACATTCTGCTCCTGGTGCTTCTTTCTTGGTGGTACGAGGTCCCTCTCCTCTATTTCTGCTCAATTCTCTTTTATAGCTCAGAAGAGACTGACTCAAGATACAACCTAATCCTGTAGATTGTATCCTGCCTCATTAACATCATAGAGGCTAGGATTTATAACACATAAGTAATTACATCAGATCACAAAATGAAGGGCAACCATACAATACTGGGAATCATGGCCTAGCCAAGTTGACACATTTGGGGGGGTCATAATTCAATCCATAACAACGTCCTTCAACCATTTTGAATTTGTTTTTGTGTACGGTGTGAGGCATGGGTTCTGTTTCATTTTTCTGCATGTAAAAATCCAATTTTCCCAACACCATTTATTGAAGAAACTCTTCTTTCCCCATCGAATAGACTTAACACCCCTGTCAAAAATCAGTTGGCCATAGATGTGTAGATTTATTTCTGGACTCTCAGTTCTATTCCATTGGTCTACGTGTCTCTTGTCATTCCAGTAACAGGCTGTTTTGATTACTGTAGCTGTGTAATACATTTTAAAATCAGGAAGTATGAGTCCTCCTAATTTTTCTTCTCTTTCTATGTTGCTTTAGGTATTTGGGGCCTCTTGCTATTCCATATAAAGTTGGGGATTGGTTTTTCCATTTCTGTAAAGAAGGCTGTCGGAATTTTGATCAGGATTGCACTGAATCTACAGATCACTTTGGGTAGTACAGACATCTTAATAATACTGTCATGGATTGACTTGTGTCCCCCCAAAACATCTGTCAACTTGGCTCGGCCATGCTTCCTGCTATTGTGTGATTGTCCACCATTCTGTCACCTGATGTGATTTTCCTGTGTTGTAAATTCTGTCTCTATGATGTTAATGAGATGAGATTAGCAGCAGTTATGTTAATGAGGCAGGACTCAATCTACAAGATTAGGTTGTGTCTTAAGCCATTCTCTTTTGAGATATAAAAGAGAGAAGCAAGCAGAGCGACAGCAGACCTCATAACACCAAGAAGCGAGAGCCAGGAGAATAGTGTGTCCTTTGGACCCAGGGTCCCTGAGCTGAGAAGCTCCTCGACTGGGGAAGATTTATGACAAGAACCTTCCCCAAGAGCCAACAGAGAAAGCCTTCCCCTGAATCTGGCACCCTGAATTCAGACTTCTAGCCTCCTAGACTGTGAGAGAGTAAATTTCTCTTTGTTAAAGCCATCTGCTTGTGGTACTTCTGTTACAGCAGTATTAGATAACTAAGACAAATAGTGTCTTCCTATCCATGAACATGGAACATCTTTCCATTTATTTAAGTCTTCTTTAATCTGTTCCAGCAGTGTTTTATAATTTTCATTGTATATGTCCTTCACATCTCTGGTTAGATTTATTCCTAGGATTTCATTATATTATATGCTATTGTTAATGGAATTGTTTCCCTAATTTCCCTTTCAGATTTCTCATTGCTGGTGTATAGAAACCCAGATGATTTTTGTTTGTTGACCTTGTCCCCTGCAACTTTACTAAATTCCTCTATTAGCTCTAGAAGTTTTTTGTGGACTCTTTGGGATTTTTTATATATAGGAACATGTCATTCACAAATAGAGATAATTTTACTTTCTCTTTTCCAAGCTGGATGACTTTTACTTCTTTTTTTGGATGGCTGTTTAAATACAGATTGCTGGACCTTCATTCGAGAATTTCTAATAGGTATGTTTAGAGAATCATGAGAAGTTTGTTGTAATAGGATATAGGTCAGGAATAGGGCTTGAGAATGTGCATGTTTAACAAGTTCCCAAGTGACGATAATGATGATGATGGTCCACGGGTCACCCTTCAGCAGTTACTCCTAAAGGCACCCCTCTGTGGTCTTACAGCACTTTTTGTCCTGATCTCACTGCTTAAGGATTTCTTCCAATTCAGCCTCAGAGACTGCAACTTAATCACGTGTATCTCTAGTCCCTTCTGTCACGGAGAAGTTTACTAACCGTAAACAAGTAAATATGAGCATACTGAGCTGTGTTGAGGACAGTTTAAGCTTTCTAGCTGCATTAAGAACACCGTATACTATAAATTGAAGCTTGGAGATAGGTTTGATTAACCAAAATTAGATCTTTGGAGTTAAGTTTCTCAGTAAGTTTTCATTTTCCTTCTTTAACCAGTTAAGTAAAAATCCAAACGTATCCATTACAAATAGAACAGTGCACCATAGGTCCACAACATGAAGAACACATGATTCTTCTCTCCATTTTAACACTTTTTGGTGATGTTAGAGCTGAGTTAGCAAGCAGCTCAAGATTTGAGCTGTGGCTGTATTAGAACAAGGATTCCAGTTTCCCCACATCCTCATCAACATTTGTTATTTTCTGTTTTTTTTTTTTTTTTGTCCTAGCCATCCTAACCAAACCAAAAAACCAAACCCAGTGATGTCGAGTCGATTCCAACTCATAGCGACCCTATAGGACAGAGTAGAACTGCCCCACAGAGTTTCCAAGGAGCACCTGGTGGAGTCAAACTGCCGACCCTTTGATTAGCAGCCGTAGCACTTAATCACTACACCACCAGGGTTTCCTAGCCATCCTAGTGGGAGTAAAATGTTATCTCACTGTGGTTTTGATATTAAATCTATGCCCCGGTGGTGCAGTGGTTAAAAGCTTGGTTGCTAACCAAAAGGCTGGCAAGTCAAATCCACCAGGCACTCCTTAGAACCCTGTGGAGCAGTTCTACTCTGTCCTATACGGTCGCCATGAGTCAGAAACAACTTGATGGCAACAGGTTATACCCATTTTACACACTCTTAAAGATCACTTCAACTTTCCTTTTAAGTAACTATTTAACTTCTACTTTAAACTAAGATAATGCTGGGGATGAGATTAGCTAGGTGTTTTTCTATCACCTCATACTGAGTTTCAAAATGGATTTATAGACTTAAAAAAAAAAGAGAGATGATCACAAAGATAGTCTAACATACAATATTAGAGTGGAAATATAAAAACCAAAGAGAAAAAAAGTTACTAACTTTCCTTAAACAATAACGAACATCAGATTCTCTTGACTAGGGTAAGATTCAAACTAATACATTAAAATGTATATTTGGAATTAAAAAAATACATTTATGTTTTAAGTGCCTGCATTTTTTATAAGCTACTTTACCTCAAAAGGTTTGTCTTTTATAGGTTTTTCTGTTGTTAATAGAATCTTCTGAGTCATGAAGTCAAAGTAGTCCGTTCATCCACAATTCAGGCCTGTGCAAAACACAATTGTCTGGCTCCTCCTACAGGTGATTTTACTGAACTGCAATTTGCTGAAATGCTCCTGCCGCCAAGAGGGACATAAAGATAAAAGCCCATTGCCGGGGAGTCGCTTCAGATTCATAGTGACCCTAAGGGGCACAGTAAAACTGCCCCAAAGGATTTCCAAGGCTGCAAATCTTCACGGAAGCAGACTGCCACATCTTTCTCTCACAAAGCAACTGGTGGGCCACTGGACCTACCTGTTGGCAGCTGAGTGCTTAACTACTGCGCCACCAGGGCTCCTAATCAAAAGAAAGTCTTTCCAAACTCATTGTAGATTTCCTACAAGGCGGTTGGTAAAATCTGTGCACTACGTGACCCAGCATTTCTCTGTGAGAACCCATTGTGCTGGTTCAGGATGTGGAATAGATAAGCCACTTTCTGTCTTACCTTTCAGGGCTGCTTTTTCCCCTAAGGAAGTAGATTTTGTTTTGTTTAGTTTATTTTTAATCTCATAAACACTGCAAATATTGCAGCTTATGTTTCCCTATTTGCACTGGTTTTTTGTTTGGTTTTTTTGGGTTAGAAAACTTAGAGCCAAATTTGTGTTGTACCTCTATTAACTGTCCATTCTGGCTTTATCTTGTTTTTTAATCATTTTTGTTCCTTTCCTTGGCTTTTCTCACTATTTTCCTTTCAAATTATACATATATTTTTTAGTCACCTTAAATTATTTTTTAAAATAAGAACAGATACAGATGACTAGTTTTTTTTCCCCTAATTTCTAATTTTCATGTCCCTGAGTGAACAAAAAAAAAAAAAATTTTTTTTTTTTGTTCACTTACCCATTCGAATTCTTTCATATATACCAGACAATTATTGCACCATAAAGAAGGCTTTGAAGGAGAATGGGGGAGAAAGTCAATGGGTCTGCTGTCAAAAACCAGCAGTATAAATTTGGACACATCATTGCTCATGGACCCCATCCCTCATCTCCAAAGCAAGGCACTGGATTAGATGGACCTGGGCTTCCTCACAGAGCCTCAGAAGGCAAACGTTTCTGACGACTACCAAGTAGGAATCTCCAAAGTGATTGCTATTTACTTAACTCCTTTTTGGAGTTATGGGATGTATGCTTAAGCTAAAGTTGATTCATCATTTCAATAGGCTGTCTTTCCTCGAGGTCACGTACTTCGTGAACTACAACGTACTAGGTGCTCCCTGAAGGGAACTTCAAAACCAAAGACCCACAGCCTTAAGGGTTTTACTAATATGCTGGGCTAAGCGAAGGGCTGATAGGAAAAGGGCGTGTGGCACTCAGCAGAGGCCAGATAGTAGGCTCTAACTCTTTATGAGTCCAGTGAAGAGGCATTTCTTTGCTCCCTGTCCAGTATCAAGAGTCCTATCTTTTCAGAGGGACCCACGCTGCTTGAACACAGGTCCGGCTCTGGACAAAACTGCTGCGACTGAAGATGTGCTTTTGGTGCCCTGAAAGATCTAGGGCTCCGATTCCTAAGGGCCAAATGAAATTCAGGGGTGGCTGCTTGATGTCTTTATCACATGCATTTGCCACTTCCTACCTGAGATCTCCCCTGGGTGGGGAGGGAATTACCCTTTTCTGCGACTGATTCCGTACATAGGCCCCATACCTCTAACTCTGAGGAGAAATCAGAAAACTCATTTCAGTTCCTACAAAGAAGGTCTTGGGACTAGCTTGAAGGCAAACCATCAAGAACAGAGGGCAGCACAGCACCAACATCTGAAACCTGGCAATGACTTCTTGAACACCTTGCAATTCTCAGTGTCCAGTAAAAACCTGAGCTGTAAGGCCTCACTGATCTGATCCCTGAATTTTTCTCTCTTCTTTTATCCGTACGAAGTCTCTGGGATTATGAGGCAGCTGAGAGCTGAAGTTTGCCGTTTATGTAAACTCACTGCCACATCTCTCCTGACATTTCTTGTATCCAGGGTATTCCAAGTAAAAATAATAACTTGCACGCATAGGTGGCCTGTGGACCACAGGTAGGTCTGCAAAGTACTAGGACCATCCATGTCTTCTTTTTGTGGAAAAAACTGGTTTTGGCTCCAAAATGGCTTCTTCCCACAACAAAGGCTTGTTGCAAATGCCATCAGGTTAACACCACTGTCTAGTCTGTGGTTAAATCTTCCTTCTACCTTCCTTAACTAATGTCACAGGTGTTTAAATGGAACTGCCTTGACTGAGTCACTCCACAGGGCTCTAAAGGGTTGACCAATGAATCCGAATAGTAGGAAGACAGAATTTGGCCATGGACAAGAAAGAGTTTTCTAAAGGTCACAGCTGCATCTGGAAGAAGCTCCAAGATGTTGGAGATGCTCAGGGAAGCATGGGCGGGAAGACAGGATGCAAATATCACAGCAGAGATTAAACACGATAACTTCTGACATTCTCCCAACTCTGAACTTTCATGATTCTAAGAATAAACATATACACAGAAGAATCCTTCCACTGTACTTATGAACACAGCACAATCTTTGGGACTCAGAGGTGAAAAGGGTGCTGCCTGTTCCTACCATTTCCAAAAACCAAGCTGTAGGAGGTGCAGAATCACCAAAGAGCAATGACCTTGTTGTCCATCTGCTCAAAACCATAGATAACTCAGGCCCTGGACCAAGAAGCCGGGCAGTAGGACAGAGAAGGCCAGTGATCCCCAAAGAAGCTGTCCTGTGATGAAATAACGAAACATGGCGCAGAGACCTGGAGGACAAAAAGGATGGATGAGTTGGATTACTGGAAGGGTGGAGTAAGACTGGTTAACCAATACTAAGTCCCTACCATCAGAAGGGCTCCTGCTAAACACAGCACCTGAGTCAGCAGGAGCCAGCTGAGACTCTACAGTCAAAAAGTTTAACGAAAGCTGTAGGGCTTCCCAGGGGATTCAAAAGATTAGACACCTTGGTCCATACCAAGGGGCTGTTGGATATTATGACGAAATATGACAAGTTATCTAGTACCTAGAATTTGCTCAAAAATATTAAACCTACTCTCCTGGGACTGTTTGCTTTATTTCTGATGATGATGGTATTGTTGGAAGGAGCCCTAGTGACACAGTGGTTAAGCTCAGCTACTAACTAAGTGGTTAGGGATTTGAACCCACCAGCTGCTCAGCGGGGAAAAAAGACGTGACAGTCTGCTTCCACAAAAACTTATAGCTTTGGAAATCCTATGGGGCAGTGCTACTCTGCCCTGTTGGGTCGCTGTGAGTCAGAATCAACACAGTGGCAACAGGTTTGGTTTTTTTTGTTGTTAGTTGCCATCGGCTCTGACTCATGGCAACCGTATGTATAACAGAACAAGACAATGCCTGGTCCTGTGCCATTTCCATGCCTGTTGGTATATCTGAATCTGTTGTGCCATCATTTCATTGCTTTTCCTTGTTTTCACTGGCCCTTTACCAAATATAATGTCTTTTTCTAGTGGCTGGTCTCTCCTAAGGACCTGTCCATATTGGACACCATTTTGTTGTGATCCACACGGTTTTCGATGGCTAATTTTCTGAAGTAGATTGCCAGTCCTTTCTTCCTAGTCTGTCTTAGTCTGCAAGCTCCGCTAAAACCTGTTCATCATTGGTGACTCTGCTGGCATAGCTTCCAGCATTATAGCAACACACAAGTCATTGTAGTACAACAAACTGACAGACAAGTGGTGGTTTGATGACGGTAGGGCTGAGTTATGCAATGGAAAGAGGCAAATTAGGTTAGGATTTGCACTCCCCAATCAGTAACAATGCTGAGCTGTTACTACCTGCCAGAGTCTGTGCTGTGTGCTTTACATGTATTATCACAGTTCTTTCTTGGAGGCAGGTATTTTATCTCTATTTTCCAATAGACCTCATTGTCTATGTAACTTTATCACAGTTCTTTCTTTGAGGTAGGTATTTTATCTCTATTTTCCAATAGACCTCATTGTCTGTGTAACTTTAGGCCTTAGGAACAATAAATTGGTAGTACCATCTACTTCTGAGGATTGTTATGAGGGTGACATTGGAAATTAATGTTTTGTATCTTGCCCAGCATTGGCTGGCACATGAATACACAGTAATCGTTTTATATTATCATATTTCTTGTATTTATCTGATATTAACGTTTGAAAATGGATTCTGGACACAAGCTGTGAATTTTAACGGAAACGGAGAGAAAAGTCACAGATGAAAATCCCACAGCTCTGAGAAGAGGGAGTCAGGGCTTTTGAACGGCCACTTCTTAGTCCCAAGGTTTCTTTCAGCGCCAACCACCTTGAGCTTCCAGCCACACACTTAAAACAAACTGGGGTTTCACTTACACAAAACAGCTTTTGGGGCAGTAACCACCTCTGAACAGGCTGAGGAATGCAAAGACAGAGCTGTCCGTGGCTGGAAGGGAAAGAGAGGGTACCGTTCGAGACGCACCTGGGGTGGGGGCCGATGACCCTGAGGATCTCGTATTGTCTTAGCCCTTCCCAACCTGAGTGCTATATCCGGGAGAGCTTTTTCAACTCATTTAATACCAGCTCTTCCTTCTGAGCCGGCAACACCGAGTACCACCTTGCTCGTCCTTGAAAAAGCGTGGCGGGGAGCTGGAGGGGGCAGTCATGTAAACAAGGAACACAGTTGACCCCGGCACCAGGACTTGCTCCAAGGAGGCCCGCCGGGGTCCTCAAGGGAGTGTGTGTTGGGGAGGGGGCACAGAGCCCTGGGGGTCTTGATGATGGAGCTTTATGAAAGTAACCCTCTCAGCTCTCCCGGCCTAGGGTTAACCCTGCCGCGGAAGACGAGTTTGCAGGGAGCCTGGCGGAAGTGGGCGGAGGCGCCCCTTGCCGGTACTGAAAGAAACAAGTTCAAACTAGAAGGGCGGTAAAAAAGCGTTGCCATCTTGCTGCGCTTCAGCCTTCTGGGAATGGTCCCCGCGCGAGACAGGGGTGTCTCCCAGCAAAGCGCTTCCTGCCCTATTTCAAACCCCGAAGTGCGAGTCATCTCCTTCAGAGCCACGGCTGATCAGTAGCCTCCGTTTTCCCCGTCCCCCGCCCCCAAAGCGGCAGGTCTGGAAGGACCGCCGCGGCCCCTCCAGGCTGAGACCCGCCGGCTGGGACGGAGAGGATAGCCAGAGGGGCACCCCAGTCCCGTGTCCAGCAAGTCTTGCACCCGCAGCCCTTTGCTGAGCTCAGGAAGGCTTTCTGGAGGGCAGATCTCGAATAACCTTCCTCAGTCGCGGGGCGCGGGGAGCCGGCACCGCGTAAGGACCGTGCATTCGTGGGGATCCACCAAGTAGTTGGCGGGCGTGCTTGGCAAGGATCATGCACAGGATTGGGGAGGCCGCATTCTCGGGCAAGGGACGGCATTTGCGCCTTAGGGCGCCGGAGCGTGGGGTTTTAGTGTCGGTGAGGAGCAAGGCTGGGGCCCCAGGCCGCGAGCTGTGCCCGGACTCACGCGCGCTCTGCTCGGCCGCCAGCAGCAGGGCGGAGAAGCCCGGGAAGCCCGCGCGCATCCTCCGCGCTCTGCAGCGCCGCCAGCAGGGCGGAGAAGCCCGGGAAGCCCGCGCGCATCCTCCGCGCTCTGCAGCGCCGCCAGCAGGGCGGAGAAGCCCGGGAAGCCCGCGCGCATCCACCGCGCTCTGCAGCGCCGCCAGCAGGGCGGAGAAGCCCGGGAAGCCCGCGCGCATCCTCCGCGCTCTGCAGCGCCGCCAGCAGGGCGGAGAAGCCCGGGAAGCCCGCGCGCATCCTCCGCGCTCTGCAGCGCCGCCAGCAGGGCGGAGAAGCCCGGGAAGCCCGCGCGCATCCACCGCGCTCTGCAGCGCCGCCAGCAGGGCGGAGAAGCCCGGGAAGCCCGCGCGCATCCTCCGCGCTCTGCAGCGCCGCCAGCAGGGCGGAGAAGCCCGGGAAGCCCGCGCGCATCCACCGCGCTCTGCAGCGCCGCCAGCAGGGCGGAGAAGCCCGGGAAGCCCGCGCGCATCCTCCGCGCTCTGCAGCGCCGCCAGCAGGGCGGAGAAGCCCGGGAAGCCCGCGCGCATCCTCCGCGCTCTGCAGCGCCGCCAGCAGGGCGGAGAAGCCCGGGAAGCCCGCGCGCATCCACCGCGCTCTGCAGCGCCGCCAGCAGGGCGGAGAAGCCCGGGAAGCCCGCGCGCATCCACCGCGCTCTGCAGCGCCGCCAGCAGGGCGGAGAAGCCCGGGAAGCCCGCGCGCATCCTCCGCGCTCTGCAGCGCCGCCAGCAGGGCGGAGAAGCCCGGGAAGCCCGCGCGCATCCTCCGCGCTCTGCAG
This sequence comes from Elephas maximus indicus, assembly GCF_024166365.1. Lineage (NCBI taxonomy): Eukaryota > Metazoa > Chordata > Mammalia > Proboscidea > Elephantidae > Elephas > Elephas maximus. The sequence continues at coordinate 79,888 of NC_064830.1, read as the reverse complement.
CGCCGCCAGCAGGGCGGAGAAGCCCGGGAAGCCCGCGCGCATCCTCCGCGCTCTGCAGCGCCGCCAGCAGGGCGGAGAAGCCCGGGAAGCCCGCGCGCATCCACCGCGCTCTGCAGCGCCGCCCGCGCCCGGTCCCTTCCCTGCGGACTGAAGGCGGCAGGTTTCCGGCCAGGGGACCTGATGATGCAGGAGGAATTTCGGTCTGAGCCTCCCTGTGCGCGGTGTCTGGTTCTAGATTCTGCCAAGTGGCCGGCAGGGGGAGGGAGGGATGGCCGCAGCGGGTTTTTGTGGTGTGGAGGGAGGCAGTACAGGGCAGACTGGGCCTCAATGTGGGTGGAAGCCTTTTTCTGTGCGTTCTGTACCGCCAGTAACCGTCCCTGGGAAAGTGCTAGGGTTAGGAGACAGGTTAGTCACGTGGTGGTTAAACTTCAGTGCCTCTGGGCCGTCTGGAAGGAACTCTGGTTAGCCACTGCCCCTGTGTTTCTGTGTATGGAGCTGAATTAGAATACAGGCATAGTTTGTTTTACTGTGCTTCTCTTTATTGTGCTTTGCAGGTAATGCGTTTTTTATAAATTGAAGGTTTGTGGCAACCCAGCATCAAGCAAGTCTGTTGATGCCGTTTTTTCCAACAGCATGTGCTCACTTGTTCTTTGTGTCATGTTTTGGTAATTCTCGAAATATTTTGAGCTTTTTAAAAAAATTGTCGTAATATCTCTTTGCCAATCTGTGCCCAGCGATTTTGATGTTACTATTGTAGTTGTGTTGGGGCACCAGGAACCACACCCACGTGAGACGGTGAACTTAACTGATAAATGTGTCTTCTGACTGCTCTGTTCCCTGCCTCTCTCCTTCTTCGCTGGCCTTCCTATTCCCTGAGACATGATGATGTTGAAATTAGGCCAGTTAGTAACCCTAGGATGGCCTCTGAGCGGTCAAGTGAGAGGAAGTGTTGTAGGCCTCTCACTTTAAATCGAAAGCTGGAAATGCATGATAGGAAAGGGAAACAGCGGCACTGCTGCTGAGGAGAAAGCTTCAGTGGTCTGGGGAGAGGACCAGACCAGCCACGACACTCCCTGACCCGGAAGCCTAATCCGAGGAAGGCGCTAACTCTCTTCACTTCTGCAGAGGCTGAGAGAGGTGAGGAAGCTGCTGAAAAGTCTGAAGCTGGCAAAGGTGGGTGCGTGAGGTTTAAGGAAAGAAGCCGCTTATGTAACAGAAGTGCGAGGTGAAACAGCAGGTGCTGATGTAGAGGCTGCAGCGACATCTAGCTCAGGTGACTGAGGAGGGGGCTGCGCTGAACAGCAGAGCTCAGGTGACTGAGGAGGGGGCTGCGCTCAACAGCAGAGCTCAGGTGACTGAGGAGGGGGCTGCGCTCAACAGCAGAGCTCAGGTGACTGAGGAGGGGGCTGCGCTCAACAGCAGAGCTCAGGTGACTGAGGAGGGGGCTGCGCTCAACAGCAGAGCTCAGGTGACTGAGGAGGGGGCTGCGCTCAACAGCAGAGCTCAGGTGACTGAGGAGGGGGCTGCGCTCAACAGCAGAGCTCAGGTGACTGAGGAGGGGGCTGCGCTCAACAGCAGAGCTCAGGTGACTGAAGAGGGGGCTGCGCTGAACAGCAGAGCTCAGGTGACTGAGGAGGGGGCTGCGCTCAACAGCAGAGCTCAGGTGACTGAGGAGGGGGCTGCGCTCAACAGCAGAGCTCAGGTGACTGAGGAGGGGGTTGCGCTGAACAGCAGAGCTCAGGTGACTGAGGAGGGGGTTGCGCTGAACAGCAGAGCTCAGGTGACTGAGGAGGGGGTTGCGCTGAACAGCAGAGCTCAGGTGACTGAGGAGGGGGCTGCGCTCAACAGCAGAGCTCAGGTGACTGAGGAGGGGGCTGCGCTGAACAGCAGAGCTCAGGTGACTGAGGAGGGGGCTGCGCTCAACAGCAGAGCTCAGGTGACTGAGGAGGGGGTTGCGCTGAACAGCAGAGCTCAGGTGACTGAGGAGGGGGTTGCGCTGAACAGCAGAGCTCAGGTGACTGAGGAGGGGGTTGCGCTGAACAGCAGAGCTCAGGTGACTGAGGAGGGGGCTGCGCTCAACAGCAGAGCTCAGGTGACTGAGGAGGGGGCTGCGCTGAACAGCAGAGCTCAGGTGACTGAGGAGGGGGCTGCGCTCAACAGCAGAGCTCAGGTGACTGAGGAGGGGGTTGCGCTGAACAGCAGAGCTCAGGTGACTGAGGAGGGGGTTGCGCTGAACAGCAGAGCTCAGGTGACTGAGGAGGGGGTTGCGCTGAACAGCAGAGCTCAGGTGACTGAGGAGGGGGCTGCGCTCAACAGCAGAGCTCAGGTGACTGAGGAGGGGGCTGCGCTGAACAGCAGAGCTCAGGTGACTGAGGAGGGGGCTGCGCTCAACAGCAGAGCTCAGGTGACTGAGGAGGGGGTTGCGCTGAACAGCAGAGCTCAGGTGACTGAGGAGGGGGCTGCGCTCAACAGCAGAGCTCAGGTGACTGAGGAGGGGGCTGCGCTGAACAGCAGAGCTCAGGTGACTGAGGAGGGGGCTGCGCTGAACAGCAGAGCTCAGGTGACTGAGGAGGGGGTTGCGCTGAACAGCAGAGCTCAGGTGACTGATGAGGGGGCTGCGCTGAACAGCAGAGCTCAGGTGACTGAGGAGGGGGCTGCGCTGAACAGCAGAGCTCAGGTGACTGAGGAGGGGGCTGCGCTGAACAGCAGAGCTCAGGTGACTGAGGAGGGGGCTGCGCTGAACAGCAGAGCTCAGGTGACTGAGGAGGGGGCTGCGCTCAACAGCAGAGCTCAGGTGACTGAGGAGGGGGCTGCGCTGAACAGCAGAGCTCAGGTGACTGAGGAGGGGGCTGCGCTCAACAGCAGAGCTCAGGTGACTGAGGAGGGGGCTGCGCTCAACAGCAGAGCTCAGGTGACTGAGGAGGGGGCTGCGCTCAACAGCAGAGCTCAGGTGACTGAGGAGGGGGCTGCGCTGAACAGCAGAGCTCAGGTGACTGAGGAGGGGGCTGCGCTGAACAGCAGAGCTCAGGTGACTGAGGAGGGGGCTGCGCTGAACAGTAGAGCTCAGGTGACTGAGGAGGGGGCTGCGCTCAACAGCAGAGCTCAGGTGACTGAGGAGGGGGCTGCGCTGAACAGCAGAGCTCAGGTGACTGAGGAGGGGGCTGCGCTGAACAGCAGAGCTCAGGTGACTGAGGAGGGGGCTGCGCTCAACAGCAGAGCTCAGGTGACTGAGGAGGGGGCTGCGCTCAACAGCAGAGCTCAGGTGACTGAGGAGGGGGCTGCGCTCAACAGCAGAGCTCAGGTGACTGAGGAGGGGGCTGCGCTGAACAGCAGAGCTCAGGTGACTGAGGAGGGGGCTGCGCTGAACAGCAGAGCTCAGGTGACTGACGAGGGCGCTGCGCTCAACAGCAGAGCTCAGGTGACTGATGAGGGGGCTGCGCTCAACAGCAGAGCTCAGGTGACTGAGGAGGGGGCTGCGCTGAACAGCAGAGCTCAGGTGACTGAGGAGGGGGCTGCGCTGAACAGCAGAGCTCAGGTGACTGAGGAGGGGGCTGCGCTGAACAGCAGAGCTCAGGTGACTGAGGAGGGGGCTGCGCTCAACAGCAGAGCTCAGGTGACTGATGAGGGGGCTGCGCTCAACAGCAGAGCTCAGGTGACTGAGGAGGGGGCTGCGCTGAACAGCAGAGCTCAGGTGACTGAGGAGGGGGCTGCGCTGAACAGCAGAGCTCAGGTGACTGAGGAGGGGGCTGCGCTGAACAGCAGAGCTCAGGTGACTGAGGAGGGGGCTGCGCTCAACAGCAGAGCTCAGGTGACTGATGAGGGGGCTGCGCTGAACAGCAGAGCTCAGGTGAGTGAGGAGGGGGTTGCGCTGAACAGCAGAGCTCAGGTGACTGAGGAGGGGGCTGCGCTGAACAGCAGAGCTCAGGTGACTGATGAGGGGGCTGCGCTGAACAGCAGAGCTCAGGTGACTGAGGAGGGGGCTGCGCTGAACAGCAGAGCTCAGGTGACTGAGGAGGGGGCTGCGCTCAACAGCAGAGCTCAGGTGACTGAGGAGGGGGCTGCGCTGAACAGCAGAGCTCAGGTGACTGAGGAGGGGGCTGCGCTCAACAGCAGAGCTCAGGTGACTGATGAGGGGGCTGCGCTCAACAGCAGAGCTCAGGTGACTGAGGAGGGGGCTGCGCTCAACAGCAGAGCTCAGGTGACTGAGGAGGGGGTTGCGCTGAACAGCAGAGCTCAGGTGACTGAGGAGGGGGTTGCGCTGAACAGCAGAGCTCAGGTGACTGAGGAGGGGGTTGCGCTGAACAGCAGAGCTCAGGTGACTGAGGAGGGGGCTGCGCTCAACAGCAGAGCTCAGGTGACTGAGGAGGGGGCTGCGCTGAACAGCAGAGCTCAGGTGACTGAGGAGGGGGCTGCGCTCAACAGCAGAGCTCAGGTGACTGAGGAGGGGGTTGCGCTGAACAGCAGAGCTCAGGTGACTGAGGAGGGGGCTGCGCTCAACAGCAGAGCTCAGGTGACTGAGGAGGGGGCTGCGCTGAACAGCAGAGCTCAGGTGACTGAGGAGGGGGCTGCGCTGAACAGCAGAGCTCAGGTGACTGAGGAGGGGGTTGCGCTGAACAGCAGAGCTCAGGTGACTGATGAGGGGGCTGCGCTGAACAGCAGAGCTCAGGTGACTGAGGAGGGGGCTGCGCTGAACAGCAGAGCTCAGGTGACTGAGGAGGGGGCTGCGCTGAACAGCAGAGCTCAGGTGACTGAGGAGGGGGCTGCGCTGAACAGCAGAGCTCAGGTGACTGAGGAGGGGGCTGCGCTCAACAGCAGAGCTCAGGTGACTGAGGAGGGGGCTGCGCTGAACAGCAGAGCTCAGGTGACTGAGGAGGGGGCTGCGCTCAACAGCAGAGCTCAGGTGACTGAGGAGGGGGCTGCGCTCAACAGCAGAGCTCAGGTGACTGAGGAGGGGGCTGCGCTCAACAGCAGAGCTCAGGTGACTGAGGAGGGGGCTGCGCTGAACAGCAGAGCTCAGGTGACTGAGGAGGGGGCTGCGCTGAACAGCAGAGCTCAGGTGACTGAGGAGGGGGCTGCGCTGAACAGTAGAGCTCAGGTGACTGAGGAGGGGGCTGCGCTCAACAGCAGAGCTCAGGTGACTGAGGAGGGGGCTGCGCTGAACAGCAGAGCTCAGGTGACTGAGGAGGGGGCTGCGCTGAACAGCAGAGCTCAGGTGACTGAGGAGGGGGCTGCGCTCAACAGCAGAGCTCAGGTGACTGAGGAGGGGGCTGCGCTGAACAGCAGAGCTCAGGTGACTGAGGAGGGGGCTGCGCTCAACAGCAGAGCTCAGGTGACTGAGGAGGGGGCTGCGCTGAACAGCAGAGCTCAGGTGACTGAGGAGGGGGCTGCGCTGAACAGCAGAGCTCAGGTGACTGACGAGGGCGCTGCGCTCAACAGCAGAGCTCAGGTGACTGATGAGGGGGCTGCGCTCAACAGCAGAGCTCAGGTGACTGAGGAGGGGGCTGCGCTGAACAGCAGAGCTCAGGTGACTGAGGAGGGGGCTGCGCTGAACAGCAGAGCTCAGGTGACTGAGGAGGGGGCTGCGCTGAACAGCAGAGCTCAGGTGACTGAGGAGGGGGCTGCGCTCAACAGCAGAGCTCAGGTGACTGATGAGGGGGCTGCGCTGAACAGCAGAGCTCAGGTGAGTGAGGAGGGGGTTGCGCTGAACAGCAGAGCTCAGGTGACTGAGGAGGGGGCTGCGCTGAACAGCAGAGCTCAGGTGACTGATGAGGGGGCTGCGCTGAACAGCAGAGCTCAGGTGACTGAGGAGGGGGCTGCGCTGAACAGCAGAGCTCAGGTGACTGAGGAGGGGGCTGCGCTCAACAGCAGAGCTCAGGTGACTGAGGAGGGGGCTGCGCTGAACAGCAGAGCTCAGGTGACTGAGGAGGGGGCTGCGCTCAACAGCAGAGCTCAGGTGACTGATGAGGGGGCTGCGCTCAACAGCAGAGCTCAGGTGACTGAGGAGGGGGCTGCGGTCAACAGCAGAGCTCAGGTGACTGAGGAGGGGGCTGCGCTGAACAGCAGAGCTCAGGTGACTGAGGAGGGGGCTGCGCTCAACAGCAGAGCTCAGGTGACTGAGGAGGGGGCTGCGCTCAACAGCAGAGCTCAGGTGACTGAGGAGGGGGCTGCGCTCAACAGCAGAGCTCAGGTGACTGAGGAGGGGGCTGCGCTCAACAGCAGAGCTCAGGTGACTGAGGAGGGGGCTGCGCTGAACAGCAGAGCTCAGGTGACTGAGGAGGGGGCTGCGCTCAACAGCAGAGCTCATGTGACTGAGGAGGGGGCTGCGCTGAACAGCAGAGCTCAGGTGACTGAGGAGGGGGCTGCGCTCAACAGCAGAGCTCAGGTGACTGAGGAGGGGGCTGCGCTGAACAGCAGAGCTCAGGTGACTGAGGAGGGGGCTGCGCTGAACAGCAGAGCTCAGGTGACTGAGGAGGGGGCTGCGCTGAACAGCAGAGCTCAGGTGACTGAGGAGGGGGCTGCGCTCAACAGCAGAGCTCAGGTGACTGAGGAGGGGGCTGCGCTGAACAGCAGAGCTCAGGTGACTGAGGAGGGGGCTGCGCTCAACAGCAGAGCTCAGGTGACTGAGGAGGGGGCTGCGCTGAACAGCAGAGCTCAGGTGACTGAGGAGGGGGCTGCGCTGAACAGCAGAGCTCAGGTGACTGAGGAGGGGGCTGCGCTGAACAGCAGAGCTCAGGTGACTGATGAGGGGGCTGCGCTCAACAGCAGAGCTCAGGTGACTGATGAGGGGGCTGCGCTCAACAGCAGATTTCCGGTGCAAGTGAAGCGGCCTCCTGCTGGAAGAAGATGCCTTCTAGGACTTCCACAGCTAGAGGGAAGTCAGCGCCTGGCTTCCCAGTTTTAAAGGACAGGCTGACTCTCTTGACGGGCTAACGCAGCTGGTGGCTTTCAACTGAAGCCAGTGCTCATTTACCGGTCTGCAAATTTTAGGGCCCTTAAGAATTATGCTAAATCTTACTCTGCCTGTGCTCTATAAATGGAATGACAAAGCCTGGATGACAGCACATCTGTTTATAACATGGTTCACTGAATATTTTAAACCCACTTTTGAAATCTGCTTCTCAGATAAAAGATTCATTTCGGAATATTACTGCTCATTGACAATGCACCTGGTTACCCAAGAGCTCTGATGGAAATGTACAAGGAGTTTAATGTTGTTTTCGTGTCTGCTAACACAGCATCCATTCTGAATCCCATAGATCAAGGAGTAATTTCGACTGTCAAGTCTTATTATTCAATAAAATACATTTTGTAAGGCTAGAGCTGTCATAGATAGTGATTCCTCTGACAGATCTAGGCAAAGTAAATTGAAACCCTTCTAGAACGGATTCACCATCCTAGATGCCATTACAAACATTTGCGATTCATGGGAGGAGGTCAAAATACCAACATTAACAGGAGTTTGGAAGAAGTTGATTCCAACCCTTATCGATGACTTGGAAAGGTTCAAGACTTAAGTGGAGGAAGTAACTGCGGATGTGTGGAAATAGCAAGAGAACTAGAATTACAAGTGGAGCCTGAAAATGTGACTGAATTACTACAGTCTCATGATAAAACTTGAATGGGTGAAGAGTTGCTTCTTATGGATGAGCAAAGGAAGTGGTTTCTTGAGATGGAATCTACTCCTGGTGAAGATGCTGTGAACATTGTTGAAATGACAACGTTTAGAATATTACGTAAAATTAGTTCATAAAGCAGTGACAGGATTTGAGAGGATTGACTCCAATTTTGAAAAATTCTGTTGTGGGTAAAATGCTACCAAACAGCATCGCATGCTACAGAGAAACAAGTATTTTTTAATTAAGGTATTGTCATGGATTGAATTGTGTCCCCCCAAAATATCTGTCAACTTGGCTAATATTGTACGAATCCCAGTATTGTATGACTGTCTACCATTTTGTCACCTGATGTGATTTCCCTATGTGTGGTAAATCCTATCACTATGATGTAATGAGATGAATTAGTGGAAGTTATATTGATATGATCTACATTAGATAGTGTCTTAAGCCAATCTCTTTTGAGATGTAAAAGAGAGAAACGAGAGTGGAGAGATAGGGGAACCTCATACTACCAAGAAAGCAGCGGTTGGAGCAGAGCACATCTTTTGGACCTGAGATCCCTGAGCTGAGATGCTCCCAGACCAAGGGAAGACTGATGACAAGGACCCTCCTCCAGAGCCGACAGGGAGAGAAAGCCTTCCCCTGGAACCAGCACCCTGAATTCAGACTTCTAGCCTATTAGACTGTGAGAGAATAAATTTTTCTTTGTTAAAACCATCTGCTTGTGGTACTGAGACAGGGAAGAGATCAGGCTGGCTGTATTAAAAAAGGGCTGCATTTCAAGGCCCTGTGTGCTCGACCAGCTGTAATTAAATCTAAACCTAAGTGCAGACCACCGTATAACTTTTACTGCTGGCACCCGAGAACTACTTGTAATTAACAAACTAGGTGCTTAGACAAGATAAGGAGCTACATTTCAAGGCCCTGTGTGCTCGACCAGCTATAAATTACTGATAATTCTCCCGAACTGTTTTTCAAGGCCTCACCAGGTGCAGAGTACGCGCGGTAAAGATCAACGTGGCCTATGAATGACCTTCCCCATGAGACAAACATGAACAGGGACCCCTCGCCGGGGTTCAAACCAAGATCCAGAGGCATCACCTGTGTACAACATCCCAGAATAAGTCCTGTTCGACGTCCCAGCAGCCTTTGTGACAGACTTCGTCTTGGTTCCAGCATCCTCTGCGAGGAAGTCCATCTTGAATTCTAACTGCTTGTGCATTTGATTTTCATAATCCCTCCCCTTCTCCTAGAAATCTCCACCCATCTAATGAATAAAGATAATGCCTTTTTCCTGCCTAAGAACTTTTATAAGCTCTGGGGAATCCTTTGTTCAGAAAGAGACTGAGGGCTAGTGTAGGTGGAAACCCCTCTGCCTCTCTCCCTGGCAAGCCTTTTACTTTCTCTCCCTTATAAACCTTTGTTTGTGTGGAACCTCTGAGCCTCTCCCGGTCGTTCTTGGTCAGAAGGAGGTAAGAACCTAGGCAGGGCTTAGTTCTGAGCTGAGAAGCCTTGCCCTGTAACACTATTTCTGTTATAGCAGCACTAGATAACTAAGACAGATGTGTATTTTTTTTAGATGTAATGCTATTGCACACTTCATAGACTACAGTATAGTGTAAACAAATGTTGTATGCACTGGGAAACCAAAAAATTAGTGTGACTCGCTTTATTGCAGTGGTTTGGAACCGAACTCAAAATATCTCCAAGGTGTGCCTATAGTTAATTGCCCTTTTCTAAATCTTACAATTATGTGTCCAGGGAAATATAGGGAATGTCAACTGACATCTTAGTCTGCCTCTAACCCACAAATCCATCCTGATCATTGCCCTCCCCAAATCTTTCTTCCGATGTGCTTGAGAGTTACACAAGACCCCAATGTGCACTAAGTGTAAAACCGTGCTCCTGCAGACCTTCTCTCAGAATTTTTTTTTTTTATTTAAGAATAAACGATATTTACACAAGTAACAACAACCAAAGTCCAGGAGCAAGTGAACCTATAAAATTCTTACTATTAGATTTACATTTACTAAAATAAAACTATGAAGTCAGAACATATTTGATTCTTCCCTGCAGTTTTTAGTAATATTGAGTTTTTGGTGAAAGCTTACATAGCAAGTTAGGTTCCCATTTGACAGTTTCTACGCAAATTGTTCAGTGACGTTCGTTACACCTATCACAGTGTGTCGACATTCTCTATAATTGTGTTCAGTTTGTTCCCTTTCCAGTACTTTAGCTTCCCTGCCCCATTATCTTCTCATCTTTGCTTTTGAGTAATTGTTGACTTTTGTTCTCAAACTGATGGTTTTTAACTAGGGCACAGATCTTATGGGTAATATCCTTTATTTTATGTGTCACTCTGCTATTTCTCTAAAAGGTGATCTCAGGGAATAGGCTTAGTTCTAGGTTTAGAGTGTCCCAGGGAGTCCTGTGTTCCCTACTGTTCTAGTTTGCCTGGCTTTTTTTTTAGTAAGAATTTGAGCTCTGCTCCATATTTTTCTCTCATTCTCTCTGGGACTAACGTTGTGACGCCGGTCAGAATGATCAGTGGTGGTGGCTGGGCATCATCTAGTTTTTCTGGGCTCAGGATAGATAAGGTCGTGGCTTTGTACACTTGTTTCTTTTATACAGTTTTGGTTACCTTCTTACTGTTTTGCTCTTGGAAAGTAGAAACCCGTAATTGTGTCTTAGATGGCTGCTCAAAAACTTTTAAGGCCCCAGATGCTGCTCACTTCACTAGGGTGCAGATAATGATTTTCTTGAACTGTGTTATGCCAAATGATTGAGTTGTCCCATGAGACTATGGTCCTAAGCCTTCAAACACAGAAAACAAATATTGGAAGGTGTTTGGTTATGCCTGAGTATCCGTATTTGTGTCTTCAATGGAATATATGTGCCTGCACTCACATATTTTTATTTACACATACCTATAGATGCTTCTGGAAACGCTGCTGGCATAGTGGTTAAGTGCTATGGCTGCTAACCATTAAGGGTCAGCAGTTTGAATCCACCAGGCGCTCCTTGGAAACTCTATGGGGCAGTTCTACTCTATCCTATAGGGTCGCTATGAGTCGGAATCGACTCGACGGCACTGAGTTTGGTTTTTTGGTTTATAGATACTTCTAACTGTTCTCACCTATGTACATACCTATACCTACCCATATACCTATTTGCCTGTACCCATCTGCATGTGCTTAAACACTTGTTTTTACTTTGGTGTGCTGTACTCACTACATCTACATTCAGTGTCACTTTTCCCATCACCAAAAATAACAAGTCTGTACGATCTAAAGCATACTCCCCCTGCCCCACCCCGTCCCCCTGGTAACCACTAATGAGCATTGGTCTCTCTCTATACATCTATACTTATCTCCCTATTAAAAAGGAATAGTGTACTATTTGTCCTTATATGCTTGACTTATTTCACTTAGCATTTTGCCCCCCAGGTCCATCCATGTTGTAATATGTTTCACAGACTCATCATAGTTCTTTATGGTTGCATAGTATTCCATTGTATGTATGTACTACAATTTGCTTATCCATTCTTCCACTGATGGGCACTTTGGTTGTTTCCATTTATTTGCTATTGTGAATAAAGCAGCCATGAACATAGTTGTGCATGTGTCTGTTCGTATCATTATTTTTAGGTCTCTAGGGTATTTCTGGGTAGGGTATATACCTAGGAGTGGGATTGCTGGATCATACCCGTTACCGCTGGATCATAGGGCAATTCTATTTCTAGTTTTTTTGAGAAAGCACCATACCATTTTCCGTAGTGACTATACCATTTTTATAGTCCCACCAGCAATAGATAAGGATTCCAGTCTCCCCACATCCCCATCAACATTTAATGTTCTCTCTCTCTCTCTTCTTTTTTTATCAATACCATTTTAGCTGGAATAAGATAGTATCTTACAGTACTTTTGATCTGCATCTCTCTTATGGCTAATAATGGTGAACATCTTTTCATATGTTTGTTGGCTGCTGCGATGTCCTCTTTGGTGAAGGTTCTGTTCATGTCTTTTGCCAATTTTGTGATTGGGTTGTTTGTATTTTTGTTGTTGAGTTGTTGCAGTTTTTTATAGATTTTAGAGATTAGACCCTAATTGGATAAGTCATTTCCAAAGATTATTTCCCAGTCTGTAGGTTCTTTGTTTACTCTTTTAATAAAGTCTTTTGATGAGCATAAGTTTTTAATTTTTCTGAGGTCCCACTTAAATTGTGTTTTTCTCTTGCAGCTTTCAAAATTCTCTACTTGTCTTTAGATTTCAAGAATTTTATTAGGATATGGCATGGAGTTTATCTTTTTGTGTCTCTTTTGATGGGGGTTCATGTAGCTTCCTGTATTTGCACGCTTGGCTCTCTGCTCAGGCCTGGAAAATTCTCTCTGATTACCTCTTGGAAAATTGTTTCCATGGTTTTATTATGGTTGTGGTGCTCAGGGATTCCATTAATTCTGTTAGATTTCTTAATTCAATCCCACATTTCTTTTTGGGTGTGTTTGTTTTTCTTAGTTCTTTTCTCTTGAGACTTGATGAGTTCCGATATTTTGTATTTTAATTCAGATATCCTGCCTTCTACTTGTTGAACTCTATTGTTGAGTGTTTCTCTTGCTTTTTCTAACTCAGATGTTTTATTCTTCAGTTCAAGTAGTTTGTTTTCTTTTTCATGTTTGCACATTCTGTGTTGAATCTCTCATTTCGTTCCTCCATTTGCTTCCTGAACTCTGCTAGCTTGTTTTCTGCTTTCTTTAGACATATTTACAACCATAGTGTGAAAATCATCAGTTCCTTGCAATATTCTGGCCTCCACAGGAAAGATTTCTTTTTCATGTTTTGCTTTCAAGTTTTCCTTCCTCTCTTGTGCTTTTGTGTTTTTTACTAGTTTTTGTTGACCTTGAGCTGTTTTGTAATCTTTTCTTTGATTTTTTTACCCTGTTTATTGTGAGGAAATTCAAGAGATCGGTACGCTTGGAGGGGGGTTTTCTCTGGGCGACTCTGTTGGTGTGCGTGGTGGGGATCACCTTTACTGTGGCGATGGTGAGGAGTTTTTTTAGTCTTTCCCTCATGGACACCCCTGCACTGATACACTCGCTACCCACAGTGTCCTGCTGGAGCTGCCTTCTGCTTGCCTGTCAGTCTGGATTGTTCTCCTCACCCTATTGCCCATGCAGCTCTCCCTAGTCCTAGTGCCTGTTAGTTGTGGACTCAGCAAGCCTCAGCAGTATTCTCATGCAGTGTTAAGGTCTTCCTTTACCCCCTCTCCTTGCGGGCCTGTGAACTCCCACTGCCAATTTTTGCCACCTTAAAACAAATCCAGGTACAGCTTCCTCAGATTGTGTTCCCTGCTTGGGGTGTTTGTTACGCAGTCCCATCCCAAAATGGCTGTGATGAGCTCACACTCGATGTTAGCGATGTTAGCGCACGGGATCTCTCAGTTTCTGTGCTCACCCCACTCCTCCTCTTCACCACTTCTGGTCTCCCTCCGATTTTCCAATTCCTCAGTTGCTGTCTGGAGTTCCAAGATCTCAGTTTGTGCTTGTTTTTATTCATTGTTCAGTGTGTTAGTATCTTGGGGAGTAGATGCGAGCATCCACTCACTTTGCCATCTTGGTCCACCCCCAGGATTTTTACGTAGTTTTTAAATGCCTGTTATGATTCTGATTTTTGTGTCTTTCCTAATTAAATTTGTAAAATTAATGTCTTACATGTGTTGGTGCCTTATGGCATGAAAGTAACTCCTATCTGTTTCTTCTTCACTGAGTCAGAGTTGTCCATCCCACCTGCTGCCACCCTCTCTGAGGAGGCAACACTTTCCTTGTGACTTAGAAACCCAACCCTACAAAGAGGACCTGGCTACAAAGATGTGGTTCTACTCTACTTTAGTAGTATTAAAAGATTGACACTTTTACTCTCAGAAGTAACTCCCTGTTTTTGGAAAAAGGAAAAAAAAGTTCTGGTTCAATGAAACAGCAGATAGATGCCTTAGACAAAACTGCATTGTGGATGTCAAATATTCAGGCAGATGTGGAGCAGGGAGGGTTATCAGAATCCCTATCAGTTTGACATACGAACGGTACATACAGATGATCATCAAATAGATAGGAAACATGGCCATGGTTGGAACTGCTGGATCAGAGGAATATCATAGGTGTTTGAGGGTAACAAGGAAACTCTGTGTGGTTTATCCTTTCCCGTCACCCGCTCCTCTGTGCCACCATCTTTCCCCAAATATAAGCACGTACACAAACATTGCGATGTAAACACAGAAGTCCGTTTTCAGTGAATGGCCCCTTATCTCTGGTCTTGCACCCAACTAATGTGTACACACACAGGTATATTTCTTTTCCTTCCTCAGAGGTATTGAGGACCCTGCTGCACCACAAGAGGTGCTGAACCCCAAGATGGGTCTCAGTTTTGAAGACTTCTTTCTTCTCACAAGACCATACATCCTGGAGACTTTGATGAACCAATCCTGTTGGCCATTGTATAATTTGATAGACCAGTCTGTGAACAGGATGATAATACTCTCAGCTACCATTTCCTGAGAATAACGATATCTATTCACCAAGAATGACTGCAAATGAGAATTTTGGTTGGTGATGCCTTTTCCTCACCTACTTGAAAGGTGAAAGAAAAGAAAAAATCAGGTCCTAGGGGTTTCGCATAAAATCCTAAGGCAGGGATCCAGTCAGCAAGTATCCACTGAACAATAGCAACTGAATGATTCTGAGCTCAGAATACAAATAACCCCAATCCCTTGCATAGGTTCAGCACTTTAGAATTCAGAAAAATTGAGAGAGTATATGATAGTGGTTAAGTATACAGGATTTGTCATCAACTCTGTTGCCTAATCTTTTGTGACTTTGAGTAAGGTACTTAACCTCTCAAAGGCTCATTTTTCCATCTGTATAAAAATGGTTAATGTCAATATCTACTTAATAGGGTCTTTGTGATAATTAATTACAATACTAGATGAAAAGTACTTAGTAATCAATAGACTTTAACTATTATTAGTACAGTAAATGTTTCTATCCAGAGAACACTACCTAACCTATAGTAGTTAATCAATAACACTTCTCATCACACTGGGCTATATATTCATCCTAAAATAAGTTGAAATAATACAGTAGTACTATTATTTTACATAAGAGAATATTGAAGCTCATAGGATTTAAATGTTGCCTCCAAGGGTAAATGGCAAGCATTTATTAGAGTTAGACTTGTAACCTAGGTCTTCTGTTTCAAATACCACAAGTATTTGAAATTTATTTATTCTTTGTTTTACTCTGGCTTTTCCATAGGAGAAATTTCCTCTTCTCCATGTTTTGCTTTTGACTGGACCTTCTTCTCTTGTGAGTTTTTTGTTTTACTATTTTTTCTAGAATGTGGGCCATTTTGTTATCTTTGTTTTTTTACATTAAATTTTGTATTCTAGTTTTTGTGGGAATATTCTGTGATTGGGTGCCCTGGTGGTGCAGGGGTCAAGCACATGGCTGCCAACCAAAAGGACAGGGCTGGCACCCACTAGCAGCTTCACAGGACAAAAATGTGGCAGCCCAACTCCACAAAGACACAGCTCTGGGAACCCCATGGCGCAGCTCCACTCAGGCCCACAGGATCACTATGAGTCAGAATTGACTCAGTGGAGCGGGCTTGGTATCTTCTCCTGAAAACCACTAGAAGGTGCTTAAGTCCTTAGGTTTTTTTTTGAGTGCTGACTCAGGAGTTCTGGATGCTTGATCTTTGGAATTCAATACACAGGCATGGAAGGGGTGGTTTAGCTGGTCACAGACACTGATGTAGGCAGTAAGGCTTGACTTCACAGTGGTGAAGGTGGGCACTTTCTATGTCTTTCCACCATGGGCACCCCTGCACAGACTGTCCCACAGTGTCCCACTGTGGATGTCCCTATGTGATACCTGCCAGTCTGAAGTATTCCCTCACCCTGCTGCCCTTGAACTTCTTGTCCCACCACCCCGTCTGTCTCAGGCCTCAGCGAGATTCAATAGCACTCACTTGCAGCACCATGGTATCCCTTCGCCCCCTCATATTATGGGGCCTACGAACTCCCACAGCCAGTTTGCACAATCTTAAAAAAAAGGGGCTAAAGCTTCATCAGATTAGCTCCTTTTCTGTTTCCTGTTTGGGGTATTGCCCAACCTAGTCCCAAAATGGCTGTGATGAGCAAGTGCCCGCGGTGTGAGTGGGAAGGTTCTCCCAGCTTTTGAGACGTCCCCTCACCTCCTCTCCCCCACTTCTCTGTTTGGATACATAGATATATAAGTGTGCATAAATATGTACAGGAGAGCATATATGAATAAATGCAAGCATATGCATATACGTGTTTATGTGTGTTATGTGTATTTTGAAGTACAAAATAAAGCACATGGGGAGCACAGTTATGGATGCTTCCTAGGTATAGCGAAACACCTCATGGGATTGGTCTACTGGGTTTGAGACCTTCGGACCATGGCATAATATAGTCCACAAAGACAATGTTCTACATCCTAGTTTGGTGAGTAGGATCTGGGAACGTAAAAGCAAGCGGCCATCTAAGATACGACCATTGATCTCTATTCCTCCAGAGCTAAAGAGAAAGAAGGAAGCCAAAGACTCAAGGAAGAAACTAGTCTACAAAACCAATAGTTTACATGAACAATGACATCTGCTACTCTGAGACCAGAACAAAATGGTACCCAGCTACCACTACCAACGATTCTGACCAGGGACTCAACACTTGGGCCCTGGTAGAACGGAAGGAAAAGGTAGAACAAAACTCAAATTCCTAAAAAAAGGACAGACTTCCCAGATCGGCTGAGACTAGATGAACCCCCGAGACTACCGCCTCGAGATACTCTTTAAAACTGGCACTCAAACACTCCCAGAGGTCACCATTCAGCCAAATGATATATCGACCCATAAAATAAATAATATCACCTGTGAGTGCTGCACTCCTCAAAATAATCACTGTGTGAAACCAAATGGTTAACATTTACCCTAGACCAAAGATGAGAGGGCAAGGGGGGACAGGGAAGCTAGGTTAATGGAAACAGAATAACCAAAACGGAAATAACGAGAGTGCCGATATATTGTGAAGAATGTAACCAATGTCACTGAACAGTATTATAGAAATTGTTAAAGGAGAACCTAATTTCCTGTGTACACTTTCACCAAAGGCAACACTATAAAACACTGTTTAAAATAAATCAATAAAAACTATGTAAAAATCCAAAGTTTCAGCATGGCAAAAGCAGAAAACTCAGAAGAGAGATGACAAACTCTGAAAAGTATTTGTGGTGCATATGACAAACAGCTAATTTCTTGAATTTATAAAAAGCTCCTACAAATCAATTAAAACAACAACCCACAATGCCCTTTCAAAAAAAGGGGGGCGAAAAATGAAAGGAAATTTCTGAGAAAATAAATACAAATGTGTTTTAGACATTAAAACACGAGGAACCTCTTTCATAAGACTATGCAGTCATAACTACACTGGGATACCAATTTTTACCTATCAGACTGGCAAAGGGCAAAAAGCTTCCTAAAACAAGTGTCAGATTGCTTTCAGCCACAAACACTATAAAACCCAACAAACAACAGCTTAAAAAAGTAAGGAGCTTGTTTTTCTCAGGGCAAAAAAATCCAGATGTGGGCAACCCAGGGCTGGGTGAAGTGTTTCAGCAGTGGCCTCGGGTAGCCAGGTAACTAGCCTCACCATCCATGTTTAGCAACTGTCTTCCTCATGGACAAAAGAGAGCTGCTGAAAATCCAACTACTTCCATGATCTGAGCAGAAATAAGGAGGAAAAAAGAAAGCACTAACAACAAAAATTTATGTTGTTGTCATTTAAAAGGGATGCTCTCTATAAGCACTACATTTTAGTGGTCAGAGAGCTCTGTTTATTGGTCACACTGAGCTGCACGCAAGAGAGTGTGCGATATCGAGTACTTTCAGTGATGCACATTGCTGCCCCGAACATAGGCAGGAAGAAGGCAGGGTGGAAACTGGTTAATAACAGGCCCTTTTGAAACACATGCCATTGGCAGGGGTTGAGGGGAGAGCAAGCAGGCTTCTATATTTTTGTGACTGTTATTGTACAACCTCTATGGAGGGCGATGTGGCAATATCTATAAACTGTACGTGACATGTTCTTTGACCCAGTTCACGTTCTTCTAGGAATTTATCTCAAATCTATGTATAATCACTTGTGGGTAAAATGATATATGTGAAAAACGATTCATTTCAGTCTTGCTTGTAACTGCAAAAGTTTAGAAATAACCAAATTGTATTAATTTAATGGTATTTTAATAAG
The DNA here is from genome assembly GCF_024166365.1 of Elephas maximus indicus. NCBI lineage: Eukaryota > Metazoa > Chordata > Mammalia > Proboscidea > Elephantidae > Elephas > Elephas maximus. Next base: position 61,958 of record NC_064830.1, on the reverse strand, counting down.
AAGAAATATAGTTAATAAAGTCTATAGAAAATATGCATATGCAAGCACTGGAATACTACAAAGCTCTTTTTAAAAAAATGAGACAGATCTATGTGCGTCGATATACAGTGGTATATCCAAGCTTTATCATTAGGCGAATAAAGTAAGGTGTGAAATGATGTGTGTGATTGTTAATAGTGGTGGCTTTCTGGAGCAAAGCTGAAGAGCTGGGCACAGATATAGAAGACAATGTTAATTTTTTTACGCATTACTATTTCTACCTTTTGCATTTCAATCCATGTACAAGAATTAATTTTTATAAAAATTTCACAGGCTCAGAATGAAGCTGTGTATACATCAATCAGGCTGATATTTCTCAAAGTGGGGAGCTGTAACTAGTATACATTTAATGTGTGTCCATCTTTTGGCTTTAGTCTGACCATTGCATTACCTAATATCCTACTGGCCCTGAATGTGAAGTTCGTTTTACCAGAAGCCTGACAGGGTCATTGTCCTTTCCACACTAGTACTGACAGAAGCCTACTCTCCTTATAACCTTGAAATCCTCCTCCGTGGCAGGATTAGTGACCCTTGAATCCTGCAGTGATATAACACTCTACTCCATTGGGGCCTGGTCTGGCCCAAGGGTCTAGAGCTCCAGCAAGGCCCACGTTCACAAATTTTTTTTTCTTTGAGCTTATCGAATGAAAGCATTGTTTCTCTTCTTTTTTTGAATATTAAGAGGTAAAGATTCAAGCAGATGGGCAACAGGAAAATATATCAGGCCCTTATCAGCATTGTTAACATACACCAAGTACAGACACTAGACATACAGACCTTTGGTGCAATTACAGCAGCCAGAACAGAGTAACATCAAAGGCACCTTGAGGGCAACAGGCAGCCCTCAAGCACCATCCCCGGAACAAATACACACCTTCTCTAACTGGATCGCTCATCTCTGAGCCTTCTCCTAACAGACATATAAATACTGGCTGACTCTCTTCACTCGCCAACACGCTCAGCCTCCTGCTCTGCCATACAGGACGCTGACCTCCGGGTGACTCACAGCCATGAGGACCCTCGCCCTCCTCGCTGCCATTCTCCTGCTGGCCCTCCAGGCCCAGGCTGACCCACTCAGACAAGCGGATGATGAGGCTCCAGCCCAGGACGAGCCTGAGACAGGGGACCAAGACATGGCAGTCTCCTTTGCAGGAGATGAACGCTTAGTCCAAGAGGCTTCAGGTGAGACCCATGTGCTGTAGGGGGTTCCAGCTCCAGTTGTGTCTGAAACTAGCCATAAAATCATTGGAAAACAAAAGCACTGGAGTTAGAGGCTCTTCGGGGGCACCTCAGCACCAAAGGATTTGGTTCCATAACATGTATGAGTAAAACTCAGACACGTCAGCTAGAGAGGTGACCCAAGGCCTATTAGAGGAACTTGTTATAACGTGGAGGCTGTGCTTGAAATGAGAGGTTACCAGCCCTGAGTTTGAGACGCCTGTTCTAGGGAGCGGGGGCCACATGTAAATGATCGACTGGGACTGGGGAAGCTATGACTCTGCATGACAAACACATAGTAAGATTTCTTTTGATTTATGACAAAAATGTAAATTCTCACCATCCTAAGAGGACAAGTACTATGTCTACTGTAAGCGGACACGTGGCTTCTGAGCGTATCTCTATTAGTCTGGCTCTGCTGCTCCTTTCCTCCTTGCCCACTCTGCCTGACACTCCTCTTCTTTCCCCAGACCTTCAGACAAGAGCCATCTTCTATTGAAGAATCAGAAGTTGTGTTTACCCTGAGCACAGCATTGCTACCTGTGATATCAGAGAAGGCCTCTAATCCTGTGTGGCCAACATTTGCTATTTATAGTTATTCCTGTTTACCCTGTTGAGGTTGATCACTGCTTCGAGTCCTAATTTAGTCAACATGGCACAACCGCTCAACCCAGTGCATAACTTCTCCAGGATTCTCTGCTTACTACCCAACCCTGACTTAGTATTCAATGCCTAATGCTTCCTCTGTTTCTCCAGGCCTAAAGAAGACCATTATCTGCTACTGCAGACGTGCACGGTGTCTTAGCTCAGAACGTCTTTCTGGGATCTGCACCATCAGTGGTGTTCGCTACCCCTTCTGCTGCCGTTGAGCTTCAAAAACAGAGACAAAGGAGTTCATGATTTGCTTTGAAGATCTGTAAGAGGATTGTTATTATTCCTTGTACCTTGTCCTCAATTTCCTTTCCTTATCCCAGATAAAGTCCTTGCAGCAAGTTCTCTACCTGTGTGCTTTTTTGATGTTTGATATGTATATTAATCTGAACTCGTTAGACTTCTACTTCTCAGGGAAAGGCACCACCGTCTTTCCAGAGCGTTGGAGTATTCCCGTTGAACAGGCCCAGGTCTACCCTTTAAGGCCTGGAGTTTTATCAGCTCCACTGAAACAACTTTAATTAAGATTGCGATGGGTTGTTAACAAAGACATAACAAGCAGAAGAACAATCATAAGGCAACCACACTATGATACACTCATTATTTTTTACATAGCCACATATAGTAAAAGTTGGATTTTATGTATAAAAAGTTGGCTTCATACAGACCAATGAACACCCACAACTTCTCAAATGCACTTTCTGCCATGCACTCTCCTGGGTTGCCCTAAAGTTGCTGAGAATCCCACATTTCCTGTATTAGCACAGCCTCGGATGGACAGCCAGGCAAAATAAGGGGAGAGAATGTAGTTCTCCAAGCAATCTGGATGTCCTTGTTGGTGCTGCAGAGTGCCAAGGTCCTATTATACAAAGCATTGTTCCCACCAATGACTAAAGGCAGGATAACTGGGTCTGGAAAAAAGGATAGCAACAGTAGTGCCCTCTTAGAATAAAGAGAGTGTGACTTGGTTGGGCGTAGCTCCTCTTCTTCACCCTTGTCTCCGATTACTTTCCACCTCAACAAACACAGCGTTTGAGGACGGCATCCTTTGCAAACTTGTCTTCCTCTTTCCTTCCGAGCCCCTGTACACAGGGATCATGCTGACAGCCTAAACACAGTATCTCTGTAGAGAACCGTGTTTGACACCAAGATCTCTGTCCTGTCCTGTGACACCCCTCCTTCCCCCAATTTCACACTCACACTGAACACTCATCCACAGTGTCCCTCAGACCTGATCATGAAGCCCTGGTGAAGAGTCTAACAGAAGCCCCAGACTCCCTTCCATTTACTGTGGATCTAGTATTTCCAGTTTATAATTTCACGACACATATTTGGAAACAGAATATGTAGCTCAAGCCATGGTTATTCCTAGTGGGGTCACTGCTTAGATACCCCGGGAAGCCCTAGAGTGACAGAAAGACTACAGTCAGGGAAGTTAGGAAAGAAAGGGAGAGTGTTTCAAGTGCGAGTGTTCACTCATAATACTTTTCTTGGCGAAAACAATCTGATTGGGCCCAGACCCTGGCGTGACCACCACCACCACCAATAAATGTTGACACCCCAAGAGAAGGGAACAAAGAGTCTCCATTTCCACTCCACCCTGACATTGAGGCTGGTCCCAGCTGAAGAGTGTGCCTGCCTGAGGAGCCAGTACAGGGGTTCAAGAACCACACTGAGGTACCCCACGACTGGGCAAATCCCGACCTGGATCTCAGAGAGCACACAGTCGGTCCTCTGGGTCTGAAACAGAAGTGGCTCCCTACCTCTTCCCATTGTGCGAGAGTGAAGGTCGGATAAAGACTGGGGTGGGCTCAGGATGTGCAGGGCACACTCTCTCCTTTGGGTTCCGGTAACTGCTATTGACTTGAAGTTTTGTGGTTTCTGAATTAACTCCATACATTGTTTCTAAGTTATTAACCGGAGCAGGGCATTGGCACTTGCTGTTTTCTCTGCCAGGGAGGTGCTTTAACCCAGAAATCCACATGGCTTGCTCTCCCAGTTCCAGAGGATCTTTACGGAACTTCCACCTTTTCAGTGAGATATTTCATGACTCCCCTCTTTTAAGTTACGACACATTCCTCTTGCAGTCGTCATTGTCTTTATAGAACTTAAAACACCATCTCATGGTCTATCCGTTTTACTCTTTTACTTTGCGTAACATTTTCCTCCTTAGACTAGAATGTAAGCTTCATGCTTGGTTCATGATAACTGCCTAACACATAGTAGGTGATCAATAAAGTATTTTGATTAAATTAATTATTTTTCTTCAACATCATATAAACCAAAAACCCAAACCCACTGCCATCTAGTCAATTCTGACTCAAAGCGACCTTACAGGACAGAGTAGAACTGCCCCACAGGGTTTCCAAAGAGCACCTGGTGGATTCAAACTGCCAACCTTTTGGTTAGCAGCTGTAGCTCTTTACCACTACGCCACCAGGGTTTCCCAACATCATATACCACAGGAAAATCGGGGTGGGGAGGCTATGAATAAGTATGGTAGTGAAAGAGTGAGTCTTGCAAAGGCAGGTATTTTAGACATAACACTTTTTTTTTTTTTTGCTAAAATCACTGAGCTCTGCTAATGTACTGGTAAAAGCCTAAGAAGAAAAGTGAAAGGGATCATAAGAGAAAAATCGCTCCACTCTAACTCGAGTTTTAAGGTCACCTGGCGGGCAAGACAGAACACAGGCACACACGGACAACATGACCACGGACGCCAGTGGGAGGACTCGGAGGAGAGAGAGACAGGGTCATTGCGTTCATAGAGACATGGAGCAGAATTCTCCAGGGCCTGAGCCTCTCCAACTCTCCAGCACTGAGTGGAATCCAAAAGGCAATCACAATGTTGGGACCGGGGATAGGCAAGAAGGCAGACTTTCTGTGCCCTGTAACCTCAACTGACATGAATATTGCTACAAAGCATCCTGTGTTCACTGAATTCTTTAAATCACTCTGTGTTCTGTGTATAAAAACCACCATCTGGGCTCAGTCATGCTCTGCTCCTGGAGTTTCGCACCTGCTTTTTCCTCTTCCTGCAACACTGCTCCGAGACTTTGGCATGATCCCTGGCTCCTTCAGATCTTTGCTCAGATGTGATATTCTCAACAAGGCCAGCACAATGATCCTATCCGAAATAGCACTCACCACAGGCCCGCTCCACTTGGCACTCCAGATCTCCCTTCAATGCTTCGTTCTTTTTTTGCAAAATGGTCATCGTCTTCATAGCCTCAGTACTCATAAAATCTCTGCTTACTCACTAAAATATAACTCCAAAGTTGAGTGATTGCCACTCTCCATGGCTTGAATCCAGTAAGGCCGTTCATCTGGTAATCCTCCAGGTGCAAGTAGAGGCAGGAACTGAGAGAGCTGACAGGGTCGACACTCAGGGAGATTCTGGGACAGAGGACAAGGATGCTGCTATCTCCATGTCAGAGATTAAAGCTCTGCTCAAGTGTTTCAGGTGAGAGAGAAAAAGCCCAATGCACTGTGAGGTGAAGTCAGACATTCTGAAGTTGCTCCCTACCCACTAGTACTTACAGAAATCACAACAGGAAAGGAATGCACAGAAAAAAAGAAAAAAGAAGAAAGAAACTGTGGGAGTAGCTGTTCAAGTTCACACGGCCCTACTCATATTAGGGGAATCTGGTGCTCACTGAGCAAAGCAGCACTAAGCACAACCACATGAGCCAGTAGTACAGGGTGCTATTGTTGGGAGAAGAGTGGAAGTAGCGATGCACGCCATGGATGCGCAGATTTTCTCGTGTTCTGCCTAGGGCTCTGTGCTCCGTCTGTGACCTACCATCATGTTTTCAGTGGCTGTAACACACGCACCAACACGGAGTCTCTATCGGTGGCCCTGTTTAATGCTACAATGTGTGTGTGTCGGGGAGTGGGCACAATGAGATTCTCCTAGGTCTCCCTTTTCATCGTTCACATGCAATACCACGTAGCAAAGGGTAGTGGATAAGAACATGGACTGGCCCAGGCAGCTCAGGTTTGACTCCCGGTTTTGCCCTTACTTGTTAAGCGACCTTGGGCAACATACTAACCACCCTGATGTTAAGTTTTAAGAGCTATAAAATGGATGTTAATCAAATTATCTGCCTCATAGTGTTACCGCATAGAGTAAATGAGTTAAGATACGTAAATAACTTAGGAAAGTCCCTGGTGCATAGAAGTATTACTATTATTATGTGACTTACGATGCTTTCAGCTGAGAGGAATAGAATAACAGAATGCTCAGCTAAAGGTCACTTCGAATACAAGATTCGTGGAAGTTTGGGTTTCTGTGGTTGGTTTGCTTGTTTCACTTATCAAGATGTCCAGAGGTATAAGCAGTCCAGGGTTAGTTCAGTGGCTGAGCAATGGTATCAAGGACCAGGCCCATCCCATCCTTCCAATCCACCATTCCCAGTATCTTTGTCCTAGGCCTGCCACATCTCAGCCCCATGGTGGCTACATGGCTTCAGAGCATGCATCCTCATATATGTGGAATGAAGTCAGGAAGAAAGAAGGTAAGGAAGAGAGAGCTTTTCTAGTACGTCTTTGTGAGAATTACCCAGCAAAGTCCCTTTTATAGCACATTGGTCAGAATTAGGACACATAGCCCAACGCCAGAGAGGCTGGGCAGTAACACATCTGCCGTATTCAGCTTTTATCATGGGAGACAGGCTTCATCCCAAAGAAAGAAGGGTTTGGGAATTTTTTTTGAGGGGAAGGCACAACTTTTCTAAGGCTGGTCAAAGCATGAGCACCACCTACAGCCTGAGCATCTGACTCAGGCATCTCCAGTTCGTAAGGGCATGTATGAACTGACAGGTTGTCAGTTTAAGCTACGACACAGTCCCTAGGGGAGGACACCTGTAACATACAAAAGGAAGTGCTGAAGTGAGGGTGCATCTTTAGGCTGATGGGGAAGAGACAGCCTTCTCAGGATTGTTGTTGGTTGCCATCAAGTCAGGCCTCAACTAATGGAGACTCCATACACAAGAGTTTTTCAAATAACTCCTGTTAATTGATCTTTCTGATAATTAAAAGTATTTGAAGAGGAAGGAGCAAGATGGTGAATTGAATGGATGCTCTCATTTACTCCCCCATAAACTAATCCACTGAACAACAAATCAAAACAAGCAAACTGAAAACTCAGAAATCCAGATGGCAGCTGAGGTGTTGGAGAGTCAGGGTGAGTCCAGAAGTGTGGGAGAGGAGGGGCTGGGACTTCTCAGAAGGTAGGAGAACCTATCTGCTCACATGAACAGCGCTCTCTCATTGCAGCCATTTTGGCGTGAGGCTGGCAAAACCCCAAACAAGGAACACAGAAAGGGAACTAAACTGAGGAAGCTGTAGTGGTTTTTTTTTTAAGGTGGTGCAAATTGGCCATGGGAGTTTGCAGCCTGTGCAATTGGGAGGGGGCGAAGGGAGATAGTGCTGCTGTGAGAAAGTGCTGTTGAATCTTGCTGAGGCCGGAAATGGACGGGTACCGGCAGGAGGAAGTTCAAGGGCAGCAGGTGAGGGAATAATTCAGACTAGTGGGTAACATAAAGGGACACCCACAGCAGGACACCGTTGTACGGCCTGTACAGGGGCACCTGTGAGGGAAAAACAAAGAAAGCCCCCCACCTCCACGCCACGGAAGTCGAGCACCACCACCACCTCAGCATCTGCGACCAGCTAAATCACCCCTCCCTTGTGTGCATATTGAATTCCAGAGATCAAGCAAGCATCCAGGATTCCTCAACCAGCACTGACATAAACTTAAGGATAAGAGTGCTCTGTAGTGGTTCTCAGGAGAATTTAGCAAGCCTGCTGCCACTGGGTTGATTCTGACTCATAGTGACCCTGTGGCACTGAGTGGAGCTGCACCTTGGGGTACCCAGGGGTGTGAGTCTTTGCAGAAGTGGGCTGTTGCATCTTTGTCCCACAGACTGGTTGGTGGGTGTGGGCCCCAGCCTTTTGGTTGGCAGCTGGGTGCTTGGACCCTGTGGCAACATGGTGTCCAACCAGACAATTTTCCCACAAAAACCAGAATATAAAATTTAAAGTTAAAAAAAAAAAGGGTAACAAAATCACCCACGTTCAACAAAAAAATAGTGAAACACACAAAATCACAAGAGAAGGACCAGTCAAAAGCAAATCATGAAGCAGAGGAAATTTCTCCTATAAAGACCAGAATAATACAAAGAATTGATAATTTACAAATACTTGTGGTATTTGAAAACAGAAGACCTGGGTTTCAAGTCTAGCTCTAATAAATCCTTGCCATTAACCCTTAGAGACAACATTTAAGTCCTATGAACTTCAATATATTTTTAAGTAAAGCAAGAGTAAAAAAAAAAAACAAAAACCATTGCCATCGAGTTGATTCTAATGTATTATTTCAATTTATTTTAGGATGGATATATATTAATCGAATAACTACTATAGGTCAGGTAGTGTTCTCAGGATATATAGAAATATCTACTGTACTAATTATAGTTAACATTTAGTGATTACTAAGTACTTTTCATCTAGTATTGTAATTAATTATCACAATGACCCTATTAAGTAGATATTGACATTCACCATTTTTATACAAATGGAAAAATGAGCCTTTGAGAGGTTGGCAACCCTGGTGGCGTAGTGGTTCAGTGCTACCGCTGCTAACCAAACGGTCAGCAGTTCAAATCTGCCGGGCGCTCCTTGGAAACTCTATCGGGCAGTTCTACTCTGTCCTGTAAGGTCGCTATGAGTCGAATCGACGCTACGGCAACGGGATTGGTTTTTTGGTTTTTGAGAGGTTAAGTCCCTTACCCAAAATCAAAAGATTAAGCAACAGAGCTGATGCCAAATCCCATATACTTAACACTACCATATAAACTCTCTTCATTTTTCTGAATTCTGAAGTACTAAACCTATGTAAAGGACTGGGGTTATTTGTATTCTGAACCCAGAATCACTCAGGTGCTAATGTTCAGTAGATATTTGCTGACTGGATCCTGCCTTGGGATTTTATATGAAACTCCTAGGACCTGATTTATTTTCCTTTCCCTCTCAAGTAGCTGAGGAATAGAAATAGCCATCCAAAATTCTCATTTGCAATAATTTTTGAATAGATACCATTATTCACAGGAAACAATGGCTGGGAGTAGTATCAACCTGTCCACAGGCTGATCTATCAAAGTATACTATGGCCAACAGGATTGGCCCATCGATGTATCCAGGATGCATGGTCTTGTGAGAAGAAAGAAGTCCTCAGAACAGACCCATCTTGGGATTCAGGACCTCTGAGAAAGGAAAAGAAATATCTCTATGTGTGTACAAATTAGTTGGGTGCAAGAACAGAGATAATGGGCCATTCATTGGAAGTAGACTTCTGTGTTTACATTGCAGTGTTTGTTCTTGTGCTTTTGTGTGGAACAAGATTGTGGCACAGTGGAGCAGGTGAGAGGGAGAATAAACCACATAGAGTTTCCTTGTTGTCCTCAAATGCCTTTGATGTTCTCCTGATCTAGCAGCTCCAACCATGGCCAAGTTTCCTATCTGTTTGATGGGCATTTGTATGCACTGTTCAGATGTCAAACTGATAAGAATCCTGAGAATGCTCCTTGTTCCACATCTGCCTACATATTTGACTTTCACAATGCAGATATCTTTAAGGTACCTATCTCCTGGTTCTTTGAACCTTAACTTTTTTTTTTTTTTTCCTAAAGATAGGCAGTCACTCCTGGGAGTGAAAAAATCAATTTTTTAATTCTACTTAAGTAGAACCACATCATTGCAGCCAGATTACCTTTGTAGGGTCAGGTTTCTATGTCATGGGGAAAGTATTGCCTGCTTTGGGAGGGTGGCAGCTGGTGGGATGGACAACTCTGACTCAGTACAGAAGAAACAGATAGGAATTACTTTCATCCCATAAGGCGCTGACACATGGAAGACTTAGTTTTACAAATTTAAGTAGGAGAGACACAAAAATCAGAACTCACAAAAGGCATTTAAAAACTACATAAAATCCTGGTGGTGGAGTAGGATGGCAAAGTGCGTGGATGCTCCCATCTACTCCCCCAGAAACTAACACACTAAACAATGAATAAAAACAAGCATGGACTGCGATCTTGGAACTCCAGACAGCAGCTAAGGAACTGGAGAATCAGGAGGAGTCCAGAGATGGGGGAGAGGAGGAATGGGGTGAGCACAGACAGAGATATCCTACCCATTAACATTGAGAGTGTGAGCTCATCACAGCCATCTTGGGATGGGACTGGGTAACACTGCAAGCAGGGAACATACAAAGGGAACTTATCTGAGGAAGCTCTAGCTGGATTTTTTTGAGGCTGTACAAATTGGCAGCAGGAGTTCATGGGCTGAGCAAGTGAAAGGGGGTGAAGGAAGGACTTAACACTGTGTGACAATACTGGTGAGTTTTGCCAAGGCCCCAGACTAGTGGACACTAGGACTGGGAAGAGATACAAGGGCAACAGGGTGAGGCAAATGATCCAGCCCTCAACAGAACACTGTGGGTAGTGAGAGTGCTAGTGCAGAGGCACTAGTGAGGGAAAGATTAAAAATACTCCTCACCATTAACACACTAAAGTTGATCCCCGCCATGCAAATAGCAAAGCTGTGAAGAGAAAACCTTCCCACCTGCACATGTGTACCGATTCCCAGAGACTAAGAATATAGAACTCTTGATTTTTCCCACAACAAACACAATAAAAAATTCAAAGAAAAATAACAAAATGGCTCAAGTTCAACAAAAACTAGTAAAAAACACAAAAGCGCAAAAGAAGAAGGAACACTCAAAAGCAAAAAACAAGAAGAAGAGGAAATCTTTCCTATGAAGACCAGAATAATGTGAGGAACTGATAATTTTGACACTACGGTGCTAAATATGCTTAAAGAAAGGAAAAAACACACAGAAAACAAGTTAGCAGAGTTCAGGAAGCGCATGGAGGAAAGAAATTAGAGATTCAACAAGGAATTTGAAAACATAACAACAAAAAAATAGAGCTACTGGAACTGAAGAATAAAACATCTGAGTTAGGAAAACCAAGAGAAACACTCAACAATAGAATTGAACAAACAGAAAATAGAATATCTGGATTAGAAAAAATATATCTGGACTTATCAAGTCTCAAGAGAGACAAGAGGAAAGAACAAAGAAAAGCAAAAAAAAAGCCCCAAAAGAAATGTGGGATTCAATTAAGAAATCTAACATTAGACTTATTGGAATCCCAGAGCACCATGACCACAATAAAGCCATAGAAACAATTTTCTAAGAGAGAATTTCCCAGACAGGAGCAGAGAGCCAAGGCAACAAATATGGGAAACTACATGAAACTTCATCAAAAGAGACACCAAAAGATCAACTCTGCCATATCCTAAATAAAACTCTTGAAAACCAAAGACAAGGAGATGATTTTGAAAGCAGTGAGAGAAAATGCAGTTTAACATACCAAGGTAGTTCGCAAGAATCAGTGTGGGTTTCTCCCCAGAAACTCTAGAGGCCAAAAGGCAATGGAGCAATGTATATAAAATATTGAACCAAATCAATTGCCAACCGAGAATACTTTACCCAGGAAAGTTTTCACTTAAAAATGAGGGGGTAATCAAGGCATTCACAAACAGGAGCTCTGGGAATTTGCCACTACCAGGCCAGCTTTAAGTATTACTCAAGGGAGTACTCCAAATGGAAAGGCAAGACCATTAAGAAATAGGTACAAACTAAACCTATTAAATATAGGCTGTATATTGATGTCAATGGAGACACACCAACAGAAATGGGAGAGGGAGGAGGGATAACAGGAATAGATTTATTATCTTAAGGTTTTATGTTAACAGTTATTCTTATGCTAGATGGTGTAGTAATGTAGCATAGGTGGTAACCACTAAGAAATTACTAAGAAGAAACCCCAAAAGAAGAAAGTTAACAAAAAGAGTCATCACAAGAAACCACCAAATACAAACAAAAACAGGAAAATTAGTATAATAAAAAACAAGATATAAAACACTCTAAATACAAATAACAAAATGAGTGAAATAGACAATCTGTTTTCAGTAATAACTTTAAATGTAAATGGTCTAAACACCACACACAAAAGGCAGAGAGTGGCAGAATGGATAAAAAACCACGATCCATCCTTTTGCTGTCTACAAGACACCCACCTTAGACACAAGGACAGAAACATATACTGAAAAGAAAAAGATGGAGAAAAATATTCCATGCAACTATGAAACAAAAAAAAAAGAGCAGGAGTGGCCATAGTAATATCAGATAAAATGGACTTTAAATAAAACTCTGTTACAAGAGATAAAGAGCATTACATAATAATAAAAGGTCAACTCAACAAGAAGACATAGCAATTATAAATATTTGTGCATCTGAAAACAATGCACCAGAATAACAAGAAACAAATTCTTTTTTTTTTAATAATTTTTATTGTGCTTTAAGTGAAAGTTTACAAATCAAGTCAGTCTGTCACATAAAAACTTATATACACCTTGCTACACACTCCCAACTACTCTCCCCCTAATGAGACAGCCCGCTCTCTCCCTCCACTCTCCCTTTCCGTGTCCATTTCGCCAGCTTCTAACCCCCTCCACCCTCTCATCCACCCCCTGGACAGGAGATGCCAACATAGTCTCAAGTGTCCACCTGATCCAAGAAGCTCACTCCTCACCAACATCCCTCTCCAACCCATTGTCCAGTCCAATACATGTCTGAAGAGTTGGCTTTGGGAATGGTTCCTGTCTTGGGCCAGTAGAAGGTCTGGGGGGTTCCTGTCTTGGGCCAGCAGAAGGTCTGGGGGCTATGACCACCAGGGTCCTTCCAGTCTCAGTCAGATCATTAAGTCTGGTCTTTTTATGAGAATTTGGGGTCTGCATCCCACTGTTCTCTGCTCCCTCAGGGGTTCTCTGTTGTGTTCCCTGTCAGGGCAGTTATCGGTTGTATCCGGGCACCATCTAGTTCTTCTGGTCTCAGGATGATGTAGTCTTTGGTTCATGTGGCCCTTTCTGTCTCTTGGGTTCATAATTACCTTGCGTTCTTGGTGTTCTTCATTCTCCTTTGATCCAGGTGGGTTGAGACCAATTGACGCATCTTAGATGGCTGCTTGCTAGCATTTAAGACCCCAAACGCCACCCTTTGAAGTGGAATGCAGAATGTTTTCTTAATAGATTTTATTAGGCCAATTGACTTAGATGTCCCCTGAAATCATGGTCTCCAAACCCCTGCCCCTGCTACACTGGCCTTTGAAGCATTCAGTTTATTCAGGAAACTTCTTTGCTTTTGGTTTAGTCCAGTTGTGCTGACCTCCCCTGTATTGTGTGTTGTCTTTCCCTTCACCTAAAGTTGTTCTTATCTACTAGCTAATTAGTGAATACCCCCTCCCACCCTCCCTACCTCCCTCCTCTCATAACCACAAAAGAATGTTTTCTTCTCAGTTTAAACTATTTCTCAAGTTCTCATAATAGTGGTCTTATACAATATTTGTCCTTTTGCAACTGACTAATTTCACTCAGTATAATGCCTTCCAGGTTTCGCTATGTTAAGATATGTTTCACAGATTCCTCACTGTTCTTTATTGATGGGTAGTATTCCATTGTGTGAATATACCATAATTTATTTATCCATTCATCTGTTGATGGGCACCTTGGTTACTTCCATGTTTTTGCTATTGTAAACAGTGCTGCAATAAGCATGGGTGTGCATATATCTGTTCTTGTAAAGGCTCTTATTTCTCTACGATATATTCTGAGGAGTGGGATTGCTGGATCATATGGTAGTTCTATTTCTAGCTTTTTAAGACAGCACCAAATCGATTTCCAAAGTGGTTGTACCATTTGACATTCCCACCAGCAGTGTAGAAGTGTTCCAATCTCTCCACAGCCTCTCCGACATTTATTGTTTTGTGTTTTTTGGATTAATGCCAGCCTTGTCGGAGTGAGATGAAATCTCATTGTAGTTTTGATTTGCATTTCTCTAATGGCTAATGATCATGAACATTTCCTCATGTATCTGTTAGCTACCTGAACGTCTTCTTTAGTGAAGTGTCTATTCATATCTTTTGCCCATTTTTTAATAGGGTTATTTGTCTTTTTGTAGTTGAGTTTTTCCTGTATCATGTAGATTTTAGAGATCAGACACTGATCGGAAATGTCATAGCTAAAAACTTTTTCCCAGTCTGTAGGTAGTCTTTTTATTCTTTTGGCGAAGTCTTTGGATGAGCATAGGTGTTTGATTTTTAGGAGCTCCCAGTTATCTAGTTTTTCTTCTGCATTCTTAGTAATGTTTTGTATACTGTTTATGCCATGTATTAGGGTTCCTAACGTTGTCCCTATTTTTTCTTCCATGATCTTTATCATTTTAGGTTTTATATTTAGGTCTTTGATCCATTTTGAGCTCATTTTTGTGCATGGAGTGAGGTATGGACCTTGTTTCATTTTTTTGCAGATGGATATCCAGTTATGCCTGCACCATTTGTTAAAAAAACTGTCTTTTCCCCATTTAACTGTTTTGGGGTCTTTGTCAAATACCAACTGCTCATATGTGGATGGATTTATATCTGGATTCTCAATTCTGTTCCACTGGTCTATGTATCTGTTGTTGTACCAGTACCAGGCTGTTTTGAGTACTGTGGTAGTATAATAGATTCTAAAATCAGGTAAAGTAAGGCCTCCCACTTTGTTCTTCTTTTTCAGTAATGCCTCATTTATCCAGGGCCTCTTTCCCTTCCATATGAAATTGGTGATTTGTTTCTCCATCTCATTAAAGAATGTCCTTGGGATTTGGATCAGAATTGCATTAAATGTATAGATCTCTTTTGGTAGAATAGACATTTTTACTATGTTAAGTCTTTCTATCCACGAGCAAGGTATGTTCTTCCACTTATGTAAGTCTCTTTTGGTTTCTTGTAGAAGTGTACTGTAGTTTTCTTTGTATAAGTCTTTTACATCTCTGGTAAGATTTATTCCTAAGTATTTTATCTTCTTGGGGGCTACTGTAAATGGCATTGATTTGGTGATTTCCTCTTCGATGTTTTTGTTGGTGTAGGGGAATCCAACTGATTTTTGTATGTTTATCTTGTATCCCGATACTCTGCTGTACTCTTCTATTAGTTTCAGTAGTTTTCTGGAGGATTCCTTAGGGTTTTCTGTGTATAAGATCATGTCATCTGCAAATAGAGGTACTTTTACTTCTTCCTTGCCAGTCTGGATGCCACTTATTTCTTTATCTAGCCTAACTGCTCTGGCTAGGACCTCCAATACAATGTTGAATAAGAGTGGTGATTAAGGGCATCTTTGTCTGGTTCCTGATCTCAGTGGGAATGCTTTCAGGCTCTCTCCATTTAGGGTGATGTTGGCTGTTGGCTTTGTATAAATGCCCTTTATTATGTTGAGGAATTTTCCTTCTATTCCTACTTTGCTGAGAGTTTTTATGATGAATGGGTGTTGAACTTTGTCAAATGCCTTTTCTGCATCAATTGAGAAAATCATGTGATTCTTGTCTTTTATTTATGTGGTGGATTACATTAATTGTTTTTCTAATGTTCAACCATCTCTGCATACCTGGTATGAATCCCACTTGGTCATGGTGAATTTTTTTTTTTTTGACATGTTGTTGAATTCTATTGGCTAGAATTTTGTTGAGGATTTTTGCATCTATGTTTGTAAGGGATATAGGTCTGTAATTTTCTTGTGGTGTCTTTACCCGGTTTTGGTATCAAGGATATGCTGGCTTCATAGAATGAGTTTGGTAGTATTCCGTCCTTTTCTATGCTCTGAAATACCTTTAGTAGTAGTGGTGTTAACTCTTCTCTGAAAGTTTGGTAGAACTCTGCAGTGAAGCCGTCTGGACCAGGGCTTTTTTTGTTGGGAGTTTTTTTGATTACCTTTTCAATCTCTTCTTTTGTTATGGGTCTATTTAGTTGTTCTACCTCTGTTTGTGTTAGTTGAGGTAGGTAGTATGTTTCTCAGAACTCATTCATTTCTTCTAGGTTTTCAAATTTGTTGGAGTACAATTTTTCATAGTAATCTGATATGATTCTTTTAATTTCAGTTGAGTCTGTTGTAATATCGCCCATCTCATTTCTTATTCAGGTTATTTGCTTCCTCTCATCTTTTTCTTTTGTCAGTTTGGCCAGTGGTTTATCAATTCTGTTGATTTTTTTAAAAAAACCAGCTTTTGGTCTTGTTAATTCTTTCAATTGTTTTTCTGTTTTCTATTTCATTTAGTTCAGCTCTAATTTTTATCATTTGTTTTCTTCTGGTGCTTGTGGGTTTCTTTTGTTGCTCTCTTTCTATTTGTTCAAGTTGTAGGGATAATTCTTTGATTTGGGCCCTTTCTTCTTTTTGTATGTGTGCATTTATTGATATAAACTGGTCTCTGAGCACTGCTTTTGCTGTGTCCCAAAGGTTCTGATAGGAAGTGTTTTCATTCTCATTGGATTCTATGAATTTCTTTATTCCATGCTTAATGTCTTCTGTAATCCAGTCTTTTTTGAGCAGGGTATTGCTCAGTTTCCAAGTATTTGATTTCTTTTCTCTGCTTTTCCTGTTATTGATTTCCACTTTCATGGCCTTATGGTCAGAGAAGATGCTTTGTAATATTTCAGTGTTTTGGATTCTCCTAAGGCTTGCTTTATGACCTAATATGCAGTCTATTCTAGAGAATGTTCCATGTGCACTAGAAAAGAAAGTATAGTTGGTTGCTATTGGGTGGAGTGTTCTGCATATGTCTATGAGGTCAAGTTGGTTGATTGTGGCATTTAGATCTTCCGTGTCTTTACTGAGCTTCTTTCTGGATGTCCTGTCCTTCACCGAAAGTGGTGTGTTGAAGGCTCCTACTGTTACTGTGGAGCTGTCTATCTCACTTTTCAATGCTCACAGAGTTTGTTTTATGTATCTTGCAGCCCTGTCATTGGGTGGATCAATATTTAACATGGTTATATCTTCTTGGAGTATTGTCCCTTTAATCATTATCTAGTGTCCTTCCTTATCCTTTCTGAGGGATTTAACTTTAAAGTCTATTTTGTCAGAAATTAATATTGCCTCTCCTGCTCTTTTTCGATTGTTGTTTGCTTGATATATTTTTTTCCATCCTTTGAGTTTTAGTTTGCTTGTGTCTGTAAGTCTGTGTGCCTCTTGTAGGCAGCATATAGACGGATCTTGTTTTTTAATCCATTCTGCCACTCTCTGTCTCTTTATTGGTGCATTTAGTCCATTTACATTCAGGGTAATTATGGATAGGTATGAATTTAGTGCTATCATTTTGATGTCTTTTTGTGTGTGTTGTTGACAGTTTGTTTTTCCCACTTAGTTTTATGTGCTGAGTAGAATGTCTTTATATATTGTCCTTTCCTCATATTTGTTGTCGTTGATTTTGTTTCTGCTGAGTCTCTATTTTTTCTTGTATTTTATTTTGATGAGTAGGATAGCTTGTCTCCTTTGTGGTTACCTTATTATTTACCCCTACTTTTCTAAATTTAAAACTAACTTTTATTTCTTTCTATCACTCTATCTTCCTCTCCATATGGAAGGTGTATGATTAGATTTCTTAGTCCCTCTTTATTATTTTAATGTTGTCTTCTTTTATGTAATAACATTGTTGTTACCCTTTTTTGAGCTTTTTTTTTTTTTTAAATCTTGCTTTGTTTTTTTGGATTTCCCTGTCTGGGTTGACTTCTGGTTGCTCTGCCCAGTGTTCTAGTCTTGGATGAATACCTGATATTATTGATTTTCTAACCAAAGAACTCCCTTTAGTATTTCTTGTAGTTTTGGTTTGGTTTTTAGGAATTCCCTAAACTTGTGTTTATCTGGAAATGTCTTAATTTCACCTTCATATTTAAGCGACAGTTTTCCTGGATACATGATTCTTGGCAGGCAATTTTTTTCCTTCAATTTTTTGAATATGTCATCCCATTGCCTTCTTGCCTGCATGGTTTCTACCGAGTAGTCCGAGCTTATTCTTACTGGCTCTCCTTTGTAGGTGACTTTTCATTTATCCCTTGCTGCTCTTATAATTCTCTCTTTATCTTTGGTTTTGGCAAGTTTGATTATAATATGTCTTGGTGACCTTCTTTTAAGATCTACCTTATGTGGGGTTTGATAACCATCTTGGATAGATATCTTCTCATCTTTCACGATATCAGGGAAGTTTTCTGCCAAAACATCTTCAACAATTCTCTCTGTATTTTCTGTTATCCCTCCCTGTTCTGGTACTCCAATCACTCGTAGGTTATTTCTCTTGATAGAGTCCCACATGATTCTTAAGGTTTCTTCATTTTTTTAAATCCTTTTATCTGATTTTCCTTCAAATATATTAGTGCCAAGTGATTTATCTTCGAGTTCAGAAATTCTAGCTTCTTCTTGCTCAATTCTGCTCCTCTGACTTTCTATTGAGTTGTCTACTTCTGTAATTTTATTGTTAATCTTCTGAATTTCTGATTAATGCCTGTCTATGGATTTTTCTAGGTTATTAGTCTTTTCATTATGTTCCTGAATAATCTTTCTAATTTCTTCAGTTACTTTATCTCTGTGTTCCTTGGCTTGTTCTGCATATTGTCTCATTTCCTTCCTGATGTCTTGAAGGGTTCTGTATATTAAACTTTTGTATTCTGCATCCGGTAATTCCAGCAATGCACTTTCATCTAGAAGATCCCTGGATTCTTTGTTGCAAGAGCCTGTTGAGGTGATCATGGTCTGTTTCTTTATGTGACTTGATATTGACTGTTGTCTCCAAGCCATCAATAAATTATTTTATTAGTTTATGTTTGCTTACTATGTCATAGATTCTTGCTTTGTTTTGTTTTGGTATACCCCTAGGGGTTGCTTGAGTGAGCTAGCTTGATTATTTTCACCTTTGGAGCTCTGACATCCTGTCCCCAGATGGCTAGAGCTGTTATCAGGTATATCAGTGTAGGAGTCCATTCAGTTTTCTTGTATGAATTCAGCTCAGGTTTCCAGGTAGCTGATCATCAAGAGTGTGGTACAGGCTCTGTCCTACACTCTTAGAGGGGCAGGGGTGATTGGTGTATATACCCGTATCTGATTGCAGCAGGGTGTCATGCTCTGAACAAGGCAGGGGGCTAAGAACCAACCCCCAAGTGTCTCTGAGGAAAGTGTGTCCCTGTTCCCTAGAGTGTGCAGGTGGGTGGCTTCTGCAGACGGAATATGGGCACTCAAAGTTTTTGGTTGTAAGGACTGGGAGGTACCAGTTAGCTTTGGACCCCTGTCACAGGTGGCTGGGTGACCTGAGTGGAGCTACCAGTCCTTAGGTCCCTGATGTGGGTAGGTGAGGACCTTGTTTAATAGGCAAAGCAAAGTCGAACATCAAACACCCACCTCTCCACTGCACAGCTGAAATGGTTGGAGTCGGTCAACAAGGGCCTATTCTCCTGAAATAGGCCCACACAGGTCCATGCAGAAGGGAAAGGTGCTCAAAGTCCACAGACGGTTTATGCCTGGACAGGAGCTGCTTCTGTCCTGAGCTCCCCAGTTAGTGGAGCTAGCAAATTGTCATTTCCCCCAAATGCAATTTTTTTCCTTCCCCAAGGCTGGAAGGATGGTTCTAGGTGCTCAACAGTGCCTATCTCAGGCCCAGGGAATTCAGCCACTGAAGCCAGTTTGCCGTTTGGGGGGGGGGGCGGTGCATTAAAATGTACGCAAGTACTTAGCTTTGCCGTTTGCCTCAGGTTCCAGAGGTGTGAGTAGGCTGAGTGGCTGGCTGCTCCTCCCTGAGGAAACTGCGGCTGATCACTAGTACCAGCCAGCCATCGCTGCTGCAGCTCCGGGAATGGTGTCTGAGGGCTCCCTGCGATTCAGGTACGGTAACTCCTCTCCACTTCTGAACGGTGTCTTCCTTCCCCTGCCCCTCAGTTCATTTTCTAAGCTTGCCTTTGAAGTTCAGGGCTCCCAGCTTGTCACAGATATACTCGTTTCACTTGTTTTTTCGAGTCTTTGTTGTAAAGAGGGCTCGCCGGAAGCGTCAGTCTATTCCACCTCCTGAAACAAATTCTTACTGATATAAAAGGAAAAATAGACAACTCTGTAATGATAGTAGGGGACTTCAACACACCACTTTCAATTGTAGACAGAACATCTCAAAAGAAAATCACTAAGGACGTTGAGAACTTAAATAAAACCATAAGCCAATTGGACTGAACAGATAGATATACATTGAACACTCCAGCCAATATCAGAACTATACACATCCTTCTCCAGCACACATGGATCATTTTCCAGAATAGACCATATTCTAGGTCACATAACAAGTCTTAACAAATTGGAAAAGACTGAACTCATAGGAAGCATCTTCTCAGACCATAATAGTATGAAACTAGAAATCAACAACAGGACAAATGAGGAAAAAATAATAATAATTACATGGAAACTAAATAATACACTACTAAAAATTATTGGGTCATAAGAGAAATCAAAAGTGTAATTTAAAAATTTGTGAATCAAATGAAAATGAAAACACAACATATCAAAACCTTTAGGACACAGCAAAAACAGTACTCCGAGTGAAATTGATAGCAATAAATGACTACATTAAAAGAGAAGAAAGATCCAAAATCACTAACTTAAACCAACAACTTGAACAAATAGAAAAGGAAGAGAAAAGGAAGCCAAAAGCAACCAGAAAAAAAGAAATAATAAAAATCAGAGTAGAAATAAATGAATTAGAAAAACAATTGAAAACATTAACAAAACCAAAAGTTGGTTCTTTGAAAGAATCAACAAAATAGGCAAACTACTGGCCAGATTGACAAATAAAAAATCCAGAAGAGGCAAATAACCAAATTACAAAATGAAACTGGTGACATTACAACCGATCCATCAGAGACAAAGAAGATCATAACCAATTAACATGAAAAATTGTACTCCAACAATTTTGAAAACCTAGAGGAAATGGACAAATTCCTAGAAACACACTACCTACCCAAATTATCACAAATAGAGGTAAAAAATATAAAGAGACCCATCACAAAAAGGAGATTAAAGATGTCAAAAATAAAAAAATAACCTAAGATCAGATGGCTACACTAGAGAATTCTACCAAACCTTCAGAAAAGTGTTGACACCAATTGTCCTCAATCTCTTGCAAAACATAGAAGGGGAGGAACTCTACCAAATTCCTTCTATGAAGTCAGCATAACCATGATACTGAAACCAGTCAATGTAAAAACTAATGACCAACTTCATATGGAAAGTAAAGAAACCCCAAATAGCCAAAGCAACACTAAAGGAAAAGAACAAAGCAGAAGACCTCATTCTCCCTGATATCAAAACATACTATTTAGCCACTGTAATCAAAACAACCTGGTACTGGTTCAACAACAGACGCATAGACCAGTGGAATAGAACTGAGAACTCAGAACTAAACCCAAACATCTATGGACAACTGATTATCGACAAGTGGTCAAAGTCCAAAGAGACTGGGACAGAGACAGTTCCTTTAATAAATAAATGGTGCTGGCAAAACAGGATATCCACCTGCAGAAAACTGAAACAAAACCCATGCCTCACACCAAACACACACACAAAACAAACTCAAAATGGATCAAAGGCCTAAATGTCAAACCAAAACCTTAAAATTCCTGGGAGAAAACTACTGGACCTAATCTTCTGTAAAGATAGGATAATAAGCATTGCAACAAATGTGTGAAGAAGACAAAATAGAAAATTGGAATCTCATAAAAATTATAAATTTCTGCTCATCCAAAGACATTATCATAACAAGAAAAAGAGAACCTTCAGACTGCGAAAAATTTTTTGGAAAAGGCATATCAGATAAGGATCTAATTTCCAAAATTCATTAAAAGAACTTAAACAGCACAAAAACAAACAACCCGGGAGGCGGAGCCAAGATGGCGGACTAGGCAGACGCTACCTCGGATCCCTCTTACAACAAAGACACGGAAAAACAAGTGAATCGATCACATACATAACAATCTACGAACCCTGAACAACAAACACAGATTTAGAGACGGAGAACGAACTAATACGGGGAAGCAGCGATTGTTTCCAGAGCCTGGAGCCAGCGTACCAGTCAGGTACGGCACAAGCACAGAGAGCGGCTCCACCCCCCTGAACTAACCCCAGGAGGGGGACCAGCCGGTTCCACGGGCGGCGTGGGACGCAGCCGGTAGGAGAATTCCCCAGGAGGCAGTGACTGGTCTTGGAGCAGAAAGAGCAGCGTCCGAGCTGGGGAACCGTCCCGCAGGGATTTGGACTGGACGCAGGTACGCCATAAACATGGAGAGTTGCTCCACCCCCCTGAACTAACCCCGGGAAGGGGACCAGCCGGGTCGCGCGGGCGGCGTGGGACGCAGCCGGTAGGAGAAGTCCCTGGGAGGCAGCGGCTGGTATTGGAGCGAGGAGAACAGCGTCCCAGTCGGGATACTCGGTCACGGCACAAGCACGGGGACCTGCTCCACCCATCTGAACTAACCCCGGGAGGAGGCCCAACTGGTTCTCGGGGGTGGCAGGGCCACGTGGCTGGAGGGACGAGAAGTCCCCGGGAGGCAGCGACTGATTTTAGAGTCGAGAGTGCACCGTACCAGTAGGGGAGCCTCGACGCTGGGCGTGGGGCTGGAAGCAGAGGATCTGACCGTGACTCCAGCGGGCCAGACCCCCCGGGGGCAATCTCCACACAGCCAGCACACATAGGCGACGCGCCCCGCGGGAGTCTCAGATATAATAGTCATTCCAAGCAAGACAAGCAACTCTGGCTGTATTCTGAGGTCCTACTCTCCTATCTCTCTGTCCCCTCCCCCACCCTCCCCAGGCGGCTTCATTAACATCTGAATAGCCTGAGCCAGAGGGAGAACTCTGATAGGGATCTGACTGCATTTTTTTTTAGCTGATTTTCTGGAAAAACTAGTTTCCCAGTGATGGCTCGGAGACAACAATCCATATCAAACCACTTAAAGAAGCAGACCATGACAGCTTCTCCAACCCCCCAAACAAAAGAATCAAAATCTTTCCCAAATGAAGATACAATCTTGGAATTATCAGATACAGAATATAAAAAACTAATTTACAGAATGCCTAATGATATCACAAATGAAATTAGGATAACTGCAGAAAAAGCCAAGGAACACACTGATAAAACTGTTGAAGAACTCAAAAAGATTATTCAAGAACATACTGGAAAAATTAATAAGTTGCAAGAATCCATAGAGAGACAACATGTAGAAATCCAAAAGATTAACAATAAAATATCAGAATTAGACAATGCACTAGGAAGTCAGAGGAGCAGACTTGAGCAATTAGAATGCAGACTGGGACATCTGGAGGACCAGGGAATCGACACCAACATAGCTGAAAAAAAATCAGATAAAAGAATTAAAAAAAATGAAGAAACCCTAAGAATTATGTGGGACTCTATCAAGAAGGATAACCTGCGGGTGATTGGAGTCCCAGAACAGGGAGGGGGGACAGAAAACACAGAGAAAATAGTTGAAGAACTCCTGACAGAAAACTTCCCTGACATCATGAAAGACGAAAGGATATCTATCCAAGATGCTCATCGAACCCCATTTAAGACTGACACAAAAAGAAAAACACCAAGACATATTATCATCAAACTCACCAAAACCAAAGATAAACAGAAAATTTTAAAAGCAGCCAGGGAGAAAAGAAAGGCTTCCTTCAAGGGAGAATCAGTAAGAATATGTTCTGACTACTCAGCAGAAACCATGCAGGCAAGAAGGGAATGGGACGACATATACAGAACACTGAAGGAGAAAAACTGCCAGCCAAGGATCATATATCCAGCAAAACTCTCTCTGAAATATGAAGGCGAAATTAAGATATTTACAGACAAACACAAGTTTAGAGAATTTGCAAAAACCAAACCAAAGCTACAAGAAATACTAAAGGATATTGTTTGGTCAGAGAACCAATAATATCAGATATCAGCACAACACAAGGTCACAAAACAGAACGTCCTGATATCAACTCAAATAGGGAAATCACAAAAACAAATTAAGATTAATTAAAAAAAAAAAAAACACATAACAGGGAATCATGGAAGTCAATAGGTAAAAGATCACAATAATCAAAAAGAGGGACTAAATACAGGAGGCATTGAACTGCCATATGGAGAGTGATACAAGGCGATATAGAACAATACAAGTTAGGTTTTTACTTAGAAAAATAGGGGTAAACAATAAGGTAACCACAAAAAGGTATAACAACTGTATAACTCAAGATAAAAACCAAGAAAAACGTAACGACTCAACTAACATAAAGTCAAGCACTATGAAAATGAGGATCTCACAATTTACTAAGAAAAACGCCTCAGCACAAAAAAGTATGTGGAAAAATGAAATTGTCAACAACACACATAAAAAGGCATCAAAATGACAGCACTAAAAACTTATTTATCTTTAATTACCCTGAATGTAAATGGACTAAATGCACCAATAAAGAGACAGAGAGTCACAGACTGGATAAAGAAACACGATCCATCTATATGCTGCCTACAAGAGACACACCTTAGACTTAGAGACACAAACAAACTAAAACTCAAAGGATGGAAAAAAGTATATCAAGCAAACAATAAGCAAAAAAGAAGAGGAGTAGCAATATTAATTTCTGACAAAATAGACTTTAGACTTAAATCCACCACAAAGGATAAAGAAGGACACTATATAATGATAAAAGGGACAATTGATCAGGAAGACATAACCATATTAAATATTTATGCACCCAATGACAGGGCTGCAAGATACATAAATCAAATTTTAACAGAATTGAAAAGCGAGATAGATACCTCCACAATTATAGTAGGAGACTTCAACACACCAGTTTCGGAGAAGGACAGGACATCCAGTAAGAAGCTCAACAGAGACACGGAAGATCTAATTACAACAATCAACCAACTTGACCTCATTGACTCATACAGAACTCTCCACCCAACTGCTGCAAAATATACTTTTTTTTCTAGCGCACATGGAACATTCTCTAGAATAGACCACATATTAGGTCATAAAACAAACCTTTGCAGAGTCCAAAACATCGAAATATTACAAAGCATCTTCTCAGGCCATAAGGCAATAAAACTAGAGATCAATAACAGAAAAACTAGGGAAAAGAAATCAAATACTTGGAAAATGAACAACACCCTTCTGAAAAAAGACTGGGTTATAGAAGACATTAAGGAGGGAATAAGAAAATTCATAGAAAGCAACGAGAATGAAAATACTTCCTATCAAAACCTCTGGGACACAGCAAAAGCAGTGCTCAGAGGTCAATTTATATCAATAAATGCACACATACAAAAAGAAGAAAGAGCCAAAATCAGAGAACTGTCCCTACAACTTGAACAAATAGAAACTGAGCAACAAAAGAATCCATCAGGCACCAGAAGAAAACAAATAATAAAAATTAGAGCTGAACTAAATGAATTAGAGAACAGAAAAACAATTGAAAGAATTAACAAAGCCAAAAGCTGGTTCTTTGAAAAAATTAACAAAATTGATAAACCATTGGCTAGACTGACTAAAGAAATACAGGAAAGGAAACAAATAACCCGAATAAGAAATGAGAAGGACCACATCACAACAGACCCAAATGAAATTAAAAGAATCATTTCAGATTATTATGAAAAATTGTACTCTAACAAATTTGAAAACCTAGAAGAAATGGATGAATTCCTGGAAAAACACTACCTACCTAAACTAACACATTCAGAAGTAGAACAACTAAATAGACCCATAACAAAAAAAGAGATTGAAAAGGTAATCAAAAAACTCCCGACAAAAAAAAGCCCTGGCCCGGACGGCTTCACTGCAGAGTTCTACCAAACTTTCAGAGAAGAGTTAACACCACTACTACTAAAGGTATTCCAAAGCATAGAAAATGACGGAATACTACCCAACTCATTCTATGAAGCCACCATCTCCCTGATACCAAAACCAGGTAAAGACATTACAAAAAAAGAAAATTATAGACCTATATCCCTCATGAACATTGATGCAAAAATCCTCAACAAAATTCTAGCCAATAGAATCCAACAACACATCAAAAAAATAATTCACCCTGATCAAGTGGGATTTATACCAGGTATGCAAGGCTGGTTTAATATCAGAAAAAACATTAATGTAATCCATCGCATAAATAAAACAAAAGACAAAAACCACATGATCTTATCAATTGATGCAGAAAAGGCATTTGACAAAGTCCAACACCCATTTATGATAAAAACTCTTACCAAAATAGGAATTGAAGGAAAATTCCTCAACATAATAAAGGGCATCTATGCAAAGCCAACAGCCAATATCACTCTAAATGGAGAGAACCTGAAAGCATTTCCCTTGAGAACGGGAACCAGACAAGGATGCCCTTTATCACCGCTCTTATTCAACATCGTGTTGGAAGTCTTAGCCAGGGCAATTAGGCTAGACAAAGAAATAAAGGGTATCCGGATTGGCAAGGAAGAAGTAAAGTTATCACTATTTGCAGATGACATGATTATATACACAGAAAACCCTAAGGAATCCTCCAGAAAACTACTGAAACTAATAGAAGAGTTTGGAAGAGTCTCAGGTTATAAAATAAACATACAAAAATCACTTGGATTCCTCTACATCAACAAAAAGAACACCGAAGAGGAAATAACCAAATCAATACCATTCACAGTAGCCCCCAAGAAGATAAGATACTTAGGAATAAATCTTACCAAGGATGTAAAAGACCTATACAAAGAAAACTACAAAGCTCTACTACAAGAAATTCAAAAGGACATACTTAAGTGCAAAAACATACCCTGCTCATGGATAGGAAGACTTAACATAGTAAAAATGTCTATTCTACCAAAATCCATCTATACATTTAACGCAATTCCGATCCAAATTCCAATGTCATATTTTAAGGGGATAGAGAAACAAATCACCAATTTCATATGGAAGGGAAAGAAGCCCCGGATAAGCAAAGCACTACTGAAAAAGAAGAAGAAAGTGGGAGGCCTCACCTTACCTGACTTCAGAACCTATTATACAGCCACAGTAGTCAAAACAGCCTGGTATTGGTACAACAACAGACACATAGACCAATGGAACAGAATTGAGAACCCAGACATAGATCCATCCATGTATGAGCAGCTGATATTTGACAAAGGACCAGTGTCAATTAACTGGGGAAAAGATAGCCTTTTTAACAAATGGTGCTGGCATAACTGGATATCCCTTTGCAAAAAAATGAAACAGGACCCATACCTCACACCATGCACAAAAACTAACTCCAAGTGGATCAAAGACCTAAACATAAAGACTAAAACGATAAAGATCATGGAAGAAAAAATTGGGACAACCCTAGGAGCCCTAATACAAGGTATAAACAGAATACAAAACATTACCAAAAATGATGAAGAGAAACCCGATAACTGGGAGCTCCTAAAAATCAAACACCTATGCTCATCTAAAGACTTCTCCAAAAGAGTAAAAAGACCACCTACAGACTGGGAAAGAATTTTCAGCTATGACATCTCCGACCAGCGCCTGATCTCTAAAATCTACATGATTCTGTCAAAACTCAACCACAAAAAGACAAACAACCCAATCAAGAAGTGGGCAAAGGATATGAACACACATTTCACTAAAGAAGATATTCAGGCAGCCAACAGATACATGAGAAAATGCTCTCGATCATTAGCCATTAGAGAAATGCAAATTAAAACTACGATGAGATTCCATCTCACACCAGCAAGGCTGGCATTAATCCAAAAAACACAAAATAATAAATGTTGGAGAGGCTGTGGAGAGATTGGAACTCTCATACACTGCTGGTGGGAATGTAAAATGGTACAACCACTTTGGAAATCTATCTGGCGTTATCTTAAACAGTTAGAAATAGAACTACCATACAACCCAGAAATCCCACTCCTAGGAATATACCCTAGAGATACAAGAGCCTTCATACAAACAGATATATGCACACCCATGTTTATTGCAGCTCTGTTTACAATAGCAAAAAGTTGGAAGCAACCAAGGTGTCCATCAACGGATGCATGGGTAAATAAATTGTGGTATATTCACACAATGGAATACTACGCATCGATAAAGAACAGTGACGAATCTCTGAAACATTTCATAACATGGAGGAACCTGGAAGGCATTATGCTGAGCGAAATGAGTCAGAGGCAAAAGGACAAATATTGTATAAGACCACTATTATAAGATCTTGAGTAATAGTAAACCTGAGAAGAACACATACTTTTGTGGTTACGAGGAGGGGAGGGAGGGAGGGTGGGAGAGGGTTTTTTATTGATTAATCAGTAGACAAGAACTACTTTAGGTGAAGGGAAAGACAACACTCAATACATGGAAGGTCAGCTCAGTTGGACTGGACCAAAAGCAAAGAAGTTTCCGGGATAAAATGAATGCTTCAGAGGTAAGCGGAGCAAGCGCGGGGGTCTGGGGAACATGGTTTGCGGGGACTTCTAAGTCAATTGGCAAAATAATTCTATTATGAAATCATTCTGCATCCCACTTTGAAATGTGGCGTCTGGGGTCTTAAATGCTAACAAGCGGCCATCTAAGATGCAGCAATTGGTCTCAACCC
Source organism: Elephas maximus indicus (assembly GCF_024166365.1). Taxonomy (NCBI): domain Eukaryota; kingdom Metazoa; phylum Chordata; class Mammalia; order Proboscidea; family Elephantidae; genus Elephas; species Elephas maximus. Next base: position 33,503 of record NC_064830.1, on the reverse strand, counting down.
ACCTGGAGCAAAGGAAAATGAAGAACACCAAGGCCACACGACAACTAAGAGCCCAAGAGACAGAAAGGGCCACATGAACCAGAGACCTACATCATCCTGAGACCAGAAGAACTAGTTGGTGCCCGGCCACAATCGATGACTGCCCTGACAGGGAGCACAGCAGAGGACCCCTGAGGGAGCAGTAGATCAGTGGGATACAGACCCCAAATTCTCATAAAAAGACCAAACTTAATGGTCTGACTGAGACTGGAGGAATCCCGGCGGCCATGCTCCCCAGACCTTCAGTTGACACAGGACAGGAACCATCCCCGAAGACAACTCATCAGAAATGAAAGGGACTGGTCAGCGGGTGGGAGAGAGACGCTGATGAAGAGTGAGCTAATTATATCAGGTGGACACTTGAGATTGTGTTGGCAACTCTTGTCTGGAGGGGGGATGGGAGGATAGAGAGAGAGGGAAGCCAGCAAAATTGTCAAGAAAGGAGAGACTGAAAGGGCTGACTCAAGAGGGGGAGAGCAAGTGGGAGTAGGGAGTGAGATGTATGTAAACTTATATGTGACAGACTGATTGGATTTGTAAACGTTCACTTGAAGCTTAATAAAAGTTATTAAAAAAAAAAAAAAACCCAAATATAAAAAGGACATGAACAAAACCTTCACCCGCAAAGACATCCAGGTAGTCTACAAGCAAATGAAAAGACCCTCATGATCATTAGCCATTACAGAGATGCAAATCAAAACTGCAGTGAGATACTGTCTCACTCCTACTAAAATGGCACTGATTAAAAAAATAGAAAACAACTACTGTTGGTGAATATGTGGGGAGATTGGACCCCTTACTCAATGCTCATGGGATTACAAAATGGCACAACCACTATGGAAAACACTTTGGTGGTTCCTAAAAAACTAGAAAGAGATCTGCCCTAGGATACAGCAATCCCACTTCTAGGAATATACCCCTAGAGACCTAAAACTACTGACACGAGCAGATATAAGCATCCTTATGTTCACTGAGCTTTATTCACTATAGCAAAACAATGGAAATAACTGGAGTACCCATCAACAGATGAATGGATAAGCAAATTTGGTACCTGCTTAAAATGGAATACTACACAACCATAAAGAACAAGTGAGTCTGTGAAATGTATTATAAAATGGATGGGCCTGGAGGGTATAAGGCTAAGGGAAATAAGTCGATTATATGAGAACAAATATTACATGATGCCTCTTAAGCTGTGTAGCCACCATGGGGCTGAGATGTGGCAGGCCTAGGACAAAGATACTGGGAATGGTGGATTGGAAGGATGGGATGGGCCTGGTCCGTGATACCATTGCCGAGCCACTGAACTAACCCTGGACTGCTTATACCTCTGGACATCTTGATAAGTGAAACAAGCAAACCAACCACAGAAACCCAAACTTCCATGAATCTCGTATTCGAAGTGACCTTTAGCTGAGCATTCTGTTATTCTATTGCTCTCAGCTGAAAGCATCGTAAGTCACATAATAATAGTGATACTTCTATGCACCAGGGACTTTCCTAAGTTATTTACGTATCTTAACTCATTTACTCTATGCGGTAACACTATGAGGCAGATAATTTGATTAACATCCATTTTATAGCTCTTAAAACTTAGCATCAGGGTGGTTAGTATGTTGCCCAAGGTCGCTTAACAAGTAAGGGCAAAACTGGGAGTCAAACCTGAGCTGCCTGGGCCAGTCCATGTTCTTATCCACTACCCTTTGCTACGTGGTATTGCATGTGAACGATGAAAAGGGAGACCTAGGAGAATCTCATTGTGCCCACTCCCCGACACACACACATTGTAGCATTAAACAGGGCCACCGATAGAGACTCCGTGTTGGTGCGTGTGTTACAGCCACTGAAAACATGATGGTAGGTCACAGACGGAGCACAGAGCCCTAGGCAGAACACGAGAAAATCTGCGCATCCATGGCGTGCATCGCTACTTCCACTCTTCTCCCAACAATAGCACCCTGTACTACTGGCTCATGTGGTTGTGCTTAGTGCTGCTTTGCTCAGTGAGCACCAGATTCCCCTAATATGAGTAGGGCCGTGTGGACTTGAACAGCTACTCCCACAGTTTCTTTCTTCTTTTTTCTTTTTTTCTGTGCATTCCTTTCCTGTTGTGATTTCTGTAAGTACTAGTGGGTAGGGAGCAACTTCAGAATGTCTGACTTCACCTCACAGTGCATTGGGCTTTTTCTCTCTCACCTGAAACACTTGAGCAGAGCTTTAATCTCTGACATGGAGATAGCAGCATCCTTGTCCTCTGTCCCAGAATCTCCCTGAGTGTCGACCCTGTCAGCTCTCTCAGTTCCTGCCTCTACTTGCACCTGGAGGATTACCAGATGAACGGCCTTACTGGATTCAAGCCATGGAGAGTGGCAATCACTCAACTTTGGAGTTATATTTTAGTGAGTAAGCAGAGATTTTATGAGTACTGAGGCTATGAAGACGATGACCATTTTGCAAAAAAAGAACGAAGCATTGAAGGGAGATCTGGAGTGCCAAGTGGAGCGGGCATGTGGTGAGTGCTATTTCGGATAGGATCATTGTGCTGGCCTTGTTGAGAATATCACATCTGAGCAAAGATCTGAAGGAGCCAGGGATCATGCCAAAGTCTCGGAGCAGTGTTGCAGGAAGAGGAAAAAGCAGGTGCGAAACTCCAGGAGCAGAGCATGACTGAGCCCAGATGGTGGTTTTTATACACAGAACACAGAGTGATTTAAAGAATTCAGTGAACACAGGATGCTTTGTAGCAATATTCATGTCAGTTGAGGTTACAGGGCACAGAAAGTCTGCCTTCTTGCCTATCCCCGGTCCCAACATTGTGATTGCCTTTTGGATTCCACTCAGTGCTGGAGAGTTGGAGAGGCTCAGGCCCTGGAGAACTCTGCTCCATGTCTCTATGAAGGCAACGACCCTGTCTCTCTCTCCTCAGAGTCCTCCCAGTGGCGTCCGTGGTCATGTTGTCCGTGTGTGCCTGTGTTCTGTCTTGCCCGCCAGGTGACCTTAAAACTTGAGTTAGAGTGGAGCGATTTTTCTCTTATGATCCTTTTCACTTTTCTTCTTAGGCTTTTACCAGTACATTAGCAGAGCTCAGTGATTTTAGCAAAAAAAAAAAAAAAAGTGTTATGTCTAAAATACCTGCCTTTGCAAGACTCACTCTTTCACTACCATACTTATTCATAGCCTCCCCACCCCGATTTTCCTGTGGTATATGATGTTGGGAAACCCTGGTGGCGTAGTGGTAAAGAGCTACAGCTGCTAACCAAAAGGTTGGCAGTTTGAATCCACCAGGTGCTCTTTGGAAACCCTGTGGGGCAGTTCTACTCTGTCCTATAAGGTCGCTTTGAGTCAGAATTGACTAGATGGCACTGGGTTTGGGTTTTTGGTTTATATGATGTTGAAGAAAAATAATTAATTTAATCAAAATACTTTATTGATCACCTACTATGTGTTAGGCAGTTAATCATGAACCAAGCACGAAGCTTACATTCTAGTCTAAGGAGGAAAATGTTACGCAAAGTAAAAGAGTAAAACGGATAGACCATGAGATGGTGTTAAGTTCTATAAAGACAATGATGACTGCAAGAGGAATGTGTCGTAGCTTAAAAGAGGGGAGTCATGAAATATCTCACTGAAAAGGTGGAAGTTCAGTAAAGATCCTCTGGAAGTGGGGGAGCGAGCCATGTGGATTTCTGGGTTAAAGCACCTTCCTGGCAGAGAAAACAGCAAGTGCCAATGCCCTGCTCCGGTTAATAACTTAGAAACAATGTATGGAGTTAATTCAGAAACCACAGAATGTCAAGTCGACAGCAGTTACCGGAACCCAAAGGAGAGAGTGTGCCCTGCACATCCTGAGCCCACCCCAGTCTTCATCTGACCTTCACTCTCGCACAATGGGAAGAGGTAGGGAGCCACTTCTGTTTCAGACCCAGAGGACTGACTGTGTGCTCTCTGAGATCCAGGTCGGGATTTGCCCAGTCGTGGGGTACCTCAGTGTGGTTCTTGAACCCCTGTACTGGCTCCTCAGGCAGGCACACTCTTCAGCTGGGACCAGCCTCAATGTCAGGATGGAGTGGAAATGGAGACTCTTTGTTCCCTTCTCTTGGGGTGTCAACATTTATTGGTGGTGGTGGTGGTCACGCCAGGGTCTGGGCCCAATCAGATTGTTTTCGCCAAGAAAAGTATTATGAGTGAACACTCGCACTTGAAACACTCTCCCTTTCTTTCCTAACTTCCCTGACTGTAGTCTTTCTGTCACTCTAGGGCTTCCCGGGGTATCTAAGCAGTGACCCCACCAGGAATAACCATGGCTTGAGCTACAAATTCTGTTTCCAAATATGTGTCGTGAAATTATAAACTGGAAATACTAGATCCACAGTAAATGGAAGGGAGTCTGGGGCTTATGTTAGACTCTTCACCAGGGCTTCATGATCAGGTTTGAGGGACACTGTGGATGAGTGTTCAGTGTGAGTGTGAAATTGGGGGAAGGAGGGGTGTCACAGGACAGGACAGAGATCTTGGTGTCAAACACGGTTCTCTACAGAGATACTGTGTTTAGGCTGTCAGCATGATCCCTGTGTACAGGGGCTTGGAAGGAAAGAGGAAGACAAGTTTGTAAAGGATGCCGTCCTCAAACGCTGTGTTTGTTGAGGTGGAAAGTAATCGGAGACAAGGGTGAAGAAGAGGAGCTACGCCCAACCAAGTCACACTCTCTTTATTCTAAGAGGGCACTACTGTTGCTATCCTTTTTTCCAGACCCAGTTATCCTGCCTTTAGTCATTGGTGGGAACAATGCTTTGTATAATAGGACCTTGGCACTCTGCAGCACCAACAAGGACATCCAGATTGCTTGGAGAACTACATTCTCTCCCCTTATTTTGCCTGGCTGTCCATCCGAGGCTGTGCTAATACAGGAAATGTGGGATTCTCAGCAACTTTAGGGCAACCCAGGAGAGTGCATGGCAGAAAGTGCATTTGAGAAGTTGTGGGTGTTCATTGGTCTGTATGAAGCCAACTTTTTATACATAAAATCCAACTTTTACTATATGTGGCTATGTAAAAAATAATGAGTGTATCATAGTGTGGTTGCCTTATGATTGTTCTTCTGCTTGTTATGTCTTTGTTAACAACCCATCGCAATCTTAATTAAAGTTGTTTCAGTGGAGCTGATAAAACTCCAGGCCTTAAAGGGTAGACCTGGGCCTGTTCAACGGGAATACTCCAACGCTCTGGAAAGACGGTGGTGCCTTTCCCTGAGAAGTAGAAGTCTAACGAGTTCAGATTAATATACATATCAAACATCAAAAAAGCACACAGGTAGAGAACTTGCTGCAAGGACTTTATCTGGGATAAGGAAAGGAAATTGAGGACAAGGTACAAGGAATAATAACAATCCTCTTACAGATCTTCAAAGCAAATCATGAACTCCTTTGTCTCTGTTTTTGAAGCTCAACGGCAGCAGAAGGGGTAGCGAACACCACTGATGGTGCAGATCCCAGAAAGACGTTCTGAGCTAAGACACCGTGCACGTCTGCAGTAGCAGATAATGGTCTTCTTTAGGCCTGGAGAAACAGAGGAAGCATTAGGCATTGAATACTAAGTCAGGGTTGGGTAGTAAGCAGAGAATCCTGGAGAAGTTATGCACTGGGTTGAGCGGTTGTGCCATGTTGACTAAATTAGGACTCGAAGCAGTGATCAACCTCAACAGGGTAAACAGGAATAACTATAAATAGCAAATGTTGGCCACACAGGATTAGAGGCCTTCTCTGATATCACAGGTAGCAATGCTGTGCTCAGGGTAAACACAACTTCTGATTCTTCAATAGAAGATGGCTCTTGTCTGAAGGTCTGGGGAAAGAAGAGGAGTGTCAGGCAGAGTGGGCAAGGAGGAAAGGAGCAGCAGAGCCAGACTAATAGAGATACGCTCAGAAGCCACGTGTCCGCTTACAGTAGACATAGTACTTGTCCTCTTAGGATGGTGAGAATTTACATTTTTGTCATAAATCAAAAGAAATCTTACTATGTGTTTGTCATGCAGAGTCATAGCTTCCCCAGTCCCAGTCGATCATTTACATGTGGCCCCCGCTCCCTAGAACAGGCGTCTCAAACTCAGGGCTGGTAACCTCTCATTTCAAGCACAGCCTCCACGTTATAACAAGTTCCTCTAATAGGCCTTGGGTCACCTCTCTAGCTGACGTGTCTGAGTTTTACTCATACATGTTATGGAACCAAATCCTTTGGTGCTGAGGTGCCCCCGAAGAGCCTCTAACTCCAGTGCTTTTGTTTTCCAATGATTTTATGGCTAGTTTCAGACACAACTGGAGCTGGAACCCCCTACAGCACATGGGTCTCACCTGAAGCCTCTTGGACTAAGCGTTCATCTCCTGCAAAGGAGACTGCCATGTCTTGGTCCCCTGTCTCAGGCTCGTCCTGGGCTGGAGCCTCATCATCCGCTTGTCTGAGTGGGTCAGCCTGGGCCTGGAGGGCCTGCAGGAGAATGGCAGCGAGGAGGGCGAGGGTCCTCATGGCTGTGAGTCACCCGGAGGTCAGCGTCCTGTATGGCAGAGCAGGAGGCTGAGCGTGTTGGCGAGTGAAGAGAGTCAGCCAGTATTTATATGTCTGTTAGGAGAAGGCTCAGAGATGAGCGATCCAGTTAGAGAAGGTGTGTATTTGTTCCGGGGATGGTGCTTGAGGGCTGCCTGTTGCCCTCAAGGTGTCTTTGATGTTACTCTGTTCTGGCTGCTGTAATTGCACCAAAGGTCTGTATGTCTAGTGTCTGTACTTGGTGTATGTTAACAATGCTGATAAGGGCCTGATATATTTTCCTGTTGCCCATCTGCTTGAATCTTTACCTCTTAATATTCAAAAAAAGAAGAGAAACAATGCTTTCATTCGATAAGCTCAAAGAAAAAAAAATTTGTGAACGTGGGCCTTGCTGGAGCTCTAGACCCTTGGGCCAGACCAGGCCCCAATGGAGTAGAGTGTTATATCACTGCAGGATTCAAGGGTCACTAATCCTGCCACGGAGGAGGATTTCAAGGTTATAAGGAGAGTAGGCTTCTGTCAGTACTAGTGTGGAAAGGACAATGACCCTGTCAGGCTTCTGGTAAAACGAACTTCACATTCAGGGCCAGTAGGATATTAGGTAATGCAATGGTCAGACTAAAGCCAAAAGATGGACACACATTAAATGTATACTAGTTACAGCTCCCCACTTTGAGAAATATCAGCCTGATTGATGTATACACAGCTTCATTCTGAGCCTGTGAAATTTTTATAAAAATTAATTCTTGTACATGGATTGAAATGCAAAAGGTAGAAATAGTAATGCGTAAAAAAATTAACATTGTCTTCTATATCTGTGCCCAGCTCTTCAGCTTTGCTCCAGAAAGCCACCACTATTAACAATCACACACATCATTTCACACCTTACTTTATTCGCCTAATGATAAAGCTTGGATATACCACTGTATATCGACGCACATAGATCTGTCTCATTTTTTTAAAAAGAGCTTTGTAGTATTCCAGTGCTTGCATATGCATATTTTCTATAGACTTTATTAACTATATTTCTTCTTATTAAAATACCATTAAATTAATACAATTTGGTTATTTCTAAACTTTTGCAGTTACAAGCAAGACTGAAATGAATCGTTTTTCACATATATCATTTTACCCACAAGTGATTATACATAGATTTGAGATAAATTCCTAGAAGAACGTGAACTGGGTCAAAGAACATGTCACGTACAGTTTATAGATATTGCCACATCGCCCTCCATAGAGGTTGTACAATAACAGTCACAAAAATATAGAAGCCTGCTTGCTCTCCCCTCAACCCCTGCCAATGGCATGTGTTTCAAAAGGGCCTGTTATTAACCAGTTTCCACCCTGCCTTCTTCCTGCCTATGTTCGGGGCAGCAATGTGCATCACTGAAAGTACTCGATATCGCACACTCTCTTGCGTGCAGCTCAGTGTGACCAATAAACAGAGCTCTCTGACCACTAAAATGTAGTGCTTATAGAGAGCATCCCTTTTAAATGACAACAACATAAATTTTTGTTGTTAGTGCTTTCTTTTTTCCTCCTTATTTCTGCTCAGATCATGGAAGTAGTTGGATTTTCAGCAGCTCTCTTTTGTCCATGAGGAAGACAGTTGCTAAACATGGATGGTGAGGCTAGTTACCTGGCTACCCGAGGCCACTGCTGAAACACTTCACCCAGCCCTGGGTTGCCCACATCTGGATTTTTTTGCCCTGAGAAAAACAAGCTCCTTACTTTTTTAAGCTGTTGTTTGTTGGGTTTTATAGTGTTTGTGGCTGAAAGCAATCTGACACTTGTTTTAGGAAGCTTTTTGCCCTTTGCCAGTCTGATAGGTAAAAATTGGTATCCCAGTGTAGTTATGACTGCATAGTCTTATGAAAGAGGTTCCTCGTGTTTTAATGTCTAAAACACATTTGTATTTATTTTCTCAGAAATTTCCTTTCATTTTTCGCCCCCCTTTTTTTGAAAGGGCATTGTGGGTTGTTGTTTTAATTGATTTGTAGGAGCTTTTTATAAATTCAAGAAATTAGCTGTTTGTCATATGCACCACAAATACTTTTCAGAGTTTGTCATCTCTCTTCTGAGTTTTCTGCTTTTGCCATGCTGAAACTTTGGATTTTTACATAGTTTTTATTGATTTATTTTAAACAGTGTTTTATAGTGTTGCCTTTGGTGAAAGTGTACACAGGAAATTAGGTTCTCCTTTAACAATTTCTATAATACTGTTCAGTGACATTGGTTACATTCTTCACAATATATCGGCACTCTCGTTATTTCCGTTTTGGTTATTCTGTTTCCATTAACCTAGCTTCCCTGTCCCCCCTTGCCCTCTCATCTTTGGTCTAGGGTAAATGTTAACCATTTGGTTTCACACAGTGATTATTTTGAGGAGTGCAGCACTCACAGGTGATATTATTTATTTTATGGGTCGATATATCATTTGGCTGAATGGTGACCTCTGGGAGTGTTTGAGTGCCAGTTTTAAAGAGTATCTCGAGGCGGTAGTCTCGGGGGTTCATCTAGTCTCAGCCGATCTGGGAAGTCTGTCCTTTTTTCCTTCCATTCTACCAGGGCCCAAGTGTTGAGTCCCTGGTCAGAATTGTTGGTAGTGGTAGCTGGGCACCATTTTGTTCTAGTCTCAAAGTAGCGGATGTCCTTGTTCATGTAAACTATTAGTTTTGTAGGCTAGTTTCTTCTTTGAGTCTTTGGCTTCCTTCTTTCTCTTTAACTCTGGAGGAATAGAGATCAATGGTTTTATCTTAGATGGCCGCTCGCTTTTATGTCCCCAGATCCTACTCACCAAACTAGGATGTAGAACATTGTCTTTATGGAGTATATTATGCCAAATGACTCAGTTTCTCCATGAGACCATGGTCCGAAGGTCTCAAACCCAGTAGACCAATCCCATGAGGTGTTTGGCTATACCTAGGAAGTATCCATAACTGTGCTCCCCATGTGCTTTATTTTATACTTAAAAATACACATAACACACATAAACATGTATATGCATATGCTTGCATTTATTCATATATGCCTTCCTGTACTTATTTATGCAAACTTATATAACTGTGTCCCAATAACAGTCCATTTCAGCTCACTAATGCCTGCAGTATATCGACAGGGAACTGCCAGAAATTCAGGCTGGTTTTAGAAGAGGACATGGAACCAGGTATATCATTGCTGATGTCAGATGGATCCTGGCTGAAAGCAGAGAGTACCAGAAGGATGTTTACCTGTGTTTTATTGACTATGCAAAGGTGTATCATAACAAATTTTGTGGATCATAACATTTTGGATAACATTGAGAGGAATGGGAATTCCAGAACACTGAATTGCGGTCATGTGGAATTTTTACATAGATCAATAGGCAGTTGTTCGGAGTGAACAAGGGGATACCGAAGTTAGGAAAAGTGTGTACCAGGGTTGTATCCTTTCACCATACCATTCAATCTGTGTGCTGAGCAAATAACCCAAGAAGCTGGACTATACAAAGATGAATGGGGCACCAGGATTGCAAGAAGACTCATTAAAAAAAAAAAATTACCTGTGTTATGCAGATGACACAACCTTGCTTGCTGAAAGTGAAGAGGACTTGAAGCACTTACTAATGAAGATCAAAGACCACAGCCTTCAGTATGCATTGCACCTCAACATAAAGAAAACAAAAATCCTCACAACTGGACCAATAAGCAACATCATGATAAATGGAGATAAGATTGAAGTTGTCAAGGATTTCATTTTACTTGGATTCACAATCAACAGCCATGGAAGCAGCAGTCCAGAAATCAAAAGACGCATTGCATTGGGTAAATCTATTGCAAAGGACCTCTTTAAAGTGTTGAAAAGCAAAGATGTCACCTTGAAAACTAAGGTGCGCCTGACTCAAGCCATGGTATTTTCAATCGCATCACATGCATGTGAAAGCTGGACAAGGAATGAGGAAGACCGAAGAAGAATTGATGCCTTTGAATTGTGGTGTTGGCGAAGAATATTGACTATACCATGGACTGCGAAAAGAACGAACACATCTGTCTTGGAAAAAGTACAACCAGAATGCTCCTTAGAAGCAAAGATGGCGAGGCTATGTCTTACATACTTTGGACATATTGTCAGGAGGGATCAGTCCTTGGAGAAGGACATCACGCTTGGCAAAGTACAGGGTCAGCAGAAAAGAAGAAGACCCTCGACGAGGTGAATTGACACAGCGGCTGCAACAATGAGCTCAGGCATAGCAAGGATTGTAGGGACAGTGCAGGACCAGGCAGTGTTTCATTGTGTTGTGCATAGGGTCGCTCTGAGTCGGAACCGACTCTATGACACCTAACAACAATAACATATATCTGTATAACCAAACACATATTTTTACTTATTATTACTGTTGTTGCAAATTTGATTATCCCTCCAATGATTTTTTCTTTAACAAATTTTCACATAAATTGCTCATTGGCATTAGTTACAATTATCACAATTTGTCGGTGTTCTCTTTAATCGTGTCTATACCCTTCAGTTTTTTTTTTTTTTTTTTTTATACCCTTCAGTTAGTGCTCAAGCATTTGTTTTCCTGTGGTGCTGGTGTACTCCCTACTTCCACACTTGGAGCTACATTTTTCATCACGAAAAGTGACAAGTCTCTAAGTTCTAAAACGTATTTACCCCTCCTCCCCTTTCTCCCTGGCAACCACCCATGAATATTGGTCTCTCAATATTTATCTTTCTTATATAAGAGGCGTCATACAATATTTGTCCTTATATGATTGGCTTAATTTACTTAGCCGTATGCCCTCCAGGTCCATCCGTGGTATAATACATTTCACAGACTCATCATTGTTCTTCATGGTTGTGTAGTATTCCATTGTGTGTATTACCAAATTTGCTTATCCATCATCTGTTGATGGACACTTTGGTTGTTTCCATTGTCTTGTCATTGTGAATAAAACTCATGAACATAAGAGTGCTTATATCTGGTCATGTCACTAGTTTTAGGTCTCTGGGGGTATAGTCCTAGTGGTGGGATTGCTGGATCATAGGCTAGCTGTATTTCTAGTTTTTTGATGAAGCACATAACATTTTCCATAGAGATCGTACCATTGTACAGTCCTGTGAGCAATGAATAAGGGTTCCAATCTCCCCACATCCTCTCCAATGTTTGTTGTGTTCTGTTTCTTTAATTAGTGCCGTTTTAGTAGGAGTCAGATGGTATCTCATTGTAGTTTTGATTTGTATCTCTGTAACGGTTAACGATCTTGAACATCTTTTCATGTGTTTGTAGACTGCTTGGATGTCTTCGTGGGCGAAGGTTGTATTCATGTCCTTTGCCATTTTATATTTGGGTTGTTTGCTTTTGTGTTGTTGAAGTTTCTTTTTTTTGAATAGATTTTGTAGATTAGACCCTTATCTGATATGCCTTTTCCAAAAAAATATTTCCCAGTCTGTAGATTCTCTTTTCATTGCTTTGATCATGTCTTTTGATGAGCAGAAGTTTATAATTTTTATGAGATCTCATTTATCTATTTTTTTCTTTGTACATTTGTTGTAATGCTTGTTATTCTATTTTTATAGAAGATTAGGTCCTACAGTTTTCTCCCAGGAATTTTAAGATTTTAGGCTTGACATTTATGTCTTTGATCTATTTTGAGTTTGTTTTGTGTGTGTGTTTGGTGTGAGGTATGGGTTCTGTTTCAATTTTCCACAGGTGAATATCCTGTTTTGCCAGCACCATTTATTAAAGAGGCTGTCTCTGCTCCAGTCTCTTTGAACTTTGACCCCTGTGTAGATAATCAGTTGTCCATAGATGTTTGGATTTAGTTCTGAGTTCTCAGTTCTATTCCACTGGTCTATGTGTCTATTGTTGAACCAGTACTAAAAAAGGCTGTTTTAATTACAGTGGCTGTATAGTATGTTCTGATATCAGGGAGCATGAGGCCTCCTGCATTGTTCTTTTTCTTCGATATTGCTTTGGCTATTCAGGGTTTCTTTCCTTCCATATGAAGCTGGTCATTAGGTTTTCCGTTTCCATAAAGAATGTTGTTGGGATTTGTACCAGGATTGCATTGAATCTGTAGGTCATTTTAGGTAATATTGACATTTTCACTATGTTAACCCTTACTGTCCGTGAGCACAGGATGTCTTCCCTTTTTGTAGGCCTCTTTTAGTCTCTCGTAGCAGTGTTTTGTAATTCTCATTGTATGAGGCTTTTATGTCCCTGGTTAGGTTAATCCCTAGGTTAGGAAAACAAATGTTTGAGCACTAACTGAAGAGTATAGACACAATTAAAGAGAACACCGACAAATTGTGATAAATGTAACTAATGTCAATGAGCAATTTATGTGAAAATTTGTTTAAAAAAATCATTGGAGGGATAAACAAATTTGCAACAACAGTAATAATAAGTAAAAATATGTGCTTGGTTACACAGATACATGTTGTTGTTGTTAGGTGTCATAGAGTCGGTTCCGACTCAGAGCGACCCTATGCACAACATAACGAAACACTGCCTGGTCCTGCGATTGTAAATGGTGTTTGTTGTGGACTGAACTGTGTCCCCCTAAAATGTGTATCAATTTCGCTAGGCCGTGATGCCCAGTATTGTGTGATTGTCCATCATTTTGCCATCTAATGTAATTTTCCTGTGTGTTGTATATCCTACCTCTCTGATGTGAATGAGGCAGGATTAGAGGTAGTTACGTTAATGATGCAGGACTCAATCTGCAAGATTAGGTTTTGTCTAAATTCAATCCCTTTTCAGATATAGACTAGTGGAGAGACAGAGGGACCTCATCATCGCCAAGGAAGGAGGGCCAAGAGAGTGCCCGTGCTTTGGACCCCGGGCTCCTGTGCTGAGAAGCTCCTATACCAGGAGAAGATTGATGACAAGAACCTTCCTCCAGAATCGACAGAGAGAGAAGGCCTTCTTCTAGAGCTGGCACCCTGAATTTGGACTTCTAGCCTCCTAGACTGTGAGAGAATAAATTTCTTTGTTAAAGCCATCCACCTGTGGTATTTCTATTATAGCAGCACTAGATAACTAAAACAGTGTTATTTTCTTGATTTCTTCTTCAGAGTAGTCTTTGTTGATGTAGAGGAACCCACCTGATTTCTGTGTGTTGATCTTGTATCCTGCAATGTTGCTACATTCTTCTATCACATTCAGCAGTTTTCTTGTGGAATCTTTGGGGTATGCTATATATGAATCATGTCATCTGCAAATAGTTATAATTTATTTCATCTTTTCCAATTTGGATACCTTTTTTTCTCTTTCTTGTCTTATTGCTTTGGCTAGGACTTCCAGTACAATGTTGAGTAAGAGTGGTGATAATGGGCATCCTTGTCTCATTCCTGTTCTCAGAGGGAAGGCTCTCAGCCTTTTTCCATTGAGTATGATGTTGGCTGCTGGTTTTTCATATACACCCTTAATTATGTTGAGAAATTTTCCTTCTATTCCTATTTTGCTGAGACTTTTTATCAGGAAAATGTGTTGAATTTTTTCAGGTGCCTTTTATGCATCAGTTGATAGGATCATGTGTTTCTTTTCCTTTATTTATGCAGTGGATTACATCTATTGATTTTCTGGTGTGGAACCACCCGTGCAAACCTGGTATGAATCCCACTTGATCATTGTGTAGGATTTTCTTAATATGTTGCTGTAGTCTGTTGGATAGAATTTTGTTGAAAATTTTTACATCTATGTTCATAAAGAATATTGGTCTGTAGTTTTCTTTCTTTGTGATGTCTTTGTCTGGTTTCAGTTATGCTGGCTTCAGAGAAGGAATTTGGTAGTATTCCTTCCTCTTCTACGTTTTTGAAGAGATTGAGGACAATTGGTGTCAACACTTCGCTGAATGTTTGGTAGAATTCTCCAGTGTAGCCATCTGATCTTAGGTTATTTTATTTATTTATTTTTGATGATATCTTCAATCTCATTTTCCTGACAGGTCTCTTTAAATTTTCTACCTCTATTTGTGATAATTTGGGTAGGTAGTGTGTTTCTAGGAATTTGTCCATTTCCTCTAGGTTTTCAAAATCGCTGGAGTATAATTTTTCATGGTAATTGTTTATGATCTTCTTTGTCTCTGATGGATCGGTCGTAATGTCACCAATTTCATTTTGTAATTTGGTTATTTGCCTCTTCTGGATTTTTTCTTTGTCAATCTGGCCAGTAGTTTGCCTATTTTGTTGATTCTTTCAGAGAACCAACTTCTGGTTTTGTTAATGTTTTCAATCATTTTCCTATTTTCTAATTCATTTATTTCTACCCTGATTTTTATTATTTCTTTTTTTCTGGTTGCTTTTGGCTTCCTTTGCTCTTCCTTTTCTATTTGTTCAAGCTGTCGGTTTAAGTTAGTGATTTTGGATCTTCCGTCTTTTTTAATGCAGGCATTTATTGCTATCAACTTCACTTGGAGTACTGTTTTTGCTGTGTCCCAAAGGTTTCAATGTGTTGTGTTTTCATTTTCATTTGATTCTATGAATTTTTAATTACAATCTTGATTTCCCTTATGACCCAATAATTTTTTAGTAGCATATTATTTGGTTTCCACATTATTATTATTACTATTATTTTCCTCATTTGTCTTGTTGTTGACTTGTAGTTTCAAACCATTATGGTCCAAGAAGATGTTTTGTATGAGTTCAGTCTTTTCCAGTTTGTTGAGGTTGTTTCGTGACTTAGCATATGGTCTATTCTGGAAAGTGATCAATGTCCACTGTGTATAGTTCTGATGTTGGACAAAGTGTTCAGTGTCTATCCATTCAGTCCAATTGGCTTATGGTTTCATTTAAGTTCTCAGTGTCTTTAGTGCTTTTCTTCTGAGATGTTCTGTCTACAACTGAAAGTGGTGTGTTGAAGTTCCCTACTATTATTGTGAAGTTGTCTATTTCTCCTTTCCTATCAGTCAGAATTTGTTTCATGCATTTTGCTGCATTGCTGTTAGGTGCATATGTATTTATAATTGTTACGTATTTTTGTTGAATTGACTCTCTCATTATTATGTAATGTCCTTCTTTACCACTCATAACAGATTTTAATTTAAGCCCACATTATCTGTTATCAGTTTGGCCACCCCTGTTCTTTTTTTGTTTACTTTTTGCATGGAATATTTTTCTCCATTCTTTTCTTTTTGGTCCCTTTGTGTCCTTGTGTCTAAGTTGGGTGTCTTGTAGATAGCAAAACAATGGATCATAGTTTTTTATCCATTCTGGCACTCTCTGCCTTTTGTAAGGAGTGTTTAGACCATTTACATTTAAGGTTATTACTGAAAACAAATTGTATATTTCACTCATTTTGTTATTTGTATTTAGAGTGTTTTGTATCTTGTTCGTTTACTAAATTAATTTTTTTTTTTGTTTGTAGTTGGTGGTTTCTTGTGATGACACTTTTGGTTATCTTTCTTCTTTTCTCCAGAGGGTCTCTTCTTAGTAATTTTTTAGTGGTTACCACATATGTTACTTTATGTGACTTATAATTACTACAGCATCTAGCATAACTGTTAACATAAAACCTTAAGATAATAAATCTATTCCTGTTATCCCTCCTCCCTCTCCCATTTCTGTTGGTGTGTCTCCATTGACATCAATATACAGCCTATATTTAATAGGTTTAGTTTGTACCTATTTCTTAGTGTTGTTGCCTTTCCATTTGGAGTACTCCCTTGAGTAATACTTGTAAAGCTGGCCTGGTAGTGGCAAATTCCCAGAGCTCCTGTTTGTGAATGCCTTGATTACCCCCTCATTTTTAAGTGAAAACTTTCCTGGGTAAAGTATTCTTGGTTGATAATTGTTTTGGTTCAATATTTTATATACATTGCTGCATTGTCTTTTGGCCTCCAGAGTTTCTGGGGAGAAATCCACACTAATTCTTATGAACTACCTTGGTATGTTAAACTGCATTTTCTCTTGCTGCTTTCAAAATCGTCTCCTTGTCTTTGGTTTTCAAGAATTTTATTTAGGATATGGCACGAAGTTGATCTTTTTGTCTCTTTTGATGAGGGTTTGTGTGAGTTCCTGTATTTGCTTCCTTGGCTCTCCACCCAGGTCAGGAAATTCTCTCTTATTATCTCTTGGAATATTGTTTCTATGGCTTTGTTGTGCTTGTGGTGTTCTGATTCCAATAAGTCTATGTTAGATTTCTTAATTGAATCCCACATTTCTCTTTGGGTTTGTTGGCTTTTCTTTGTTCTTTTCTCGTAAGTCCAGATGTATTTTTTCTAATCCAGATATTCTATTTTCTGCTTGTTCAATTCTATTGTTGAATGTTTCTCTTGCTTTTTCTAATTCAAATGTTTTATTCTTCAGGTCCACCAGTTCTCTTTGGTTTTTTATGTTTTCAAATTTCATGTTGAATCTCTCATTTTATTCCACCGTTTGCTTCCTGAACTCTGCTAACTTTTCTCTATTTTTTTTTGTTTTTGCTGTCTTTAAACATATTTAGCACTATAGTGTGAAAATTATCAGTTCTTGGCATTATTCTGGCCTCCGTAGGAAAGATTTCCTCTTCTTGTTGTTTTGCTTTTGAGTGTTCCTTTTTTTTTTTTTTTTGCTCTTTTTTGTTTTTTACTAGTCTTTGTTGAACTTGAGGAATTTTTGTTATTTTTCTTTAAATTTTCTATTCTGTTTATTATGGGAAAATTCAAGAGATACATATGCTTGGTCTTTGGGATTTGATATGCATGCGCTTGGGGGGGGGTTTCTCTGGATGGCTCTGCTGGTGCGCGAGGTGGGAATCAATCTTACTGTGGTGATGGTGAGTTTTTCTAGTCTTTTCCTCATGGACACCCCTGCACTGGCACACCCACTACCCACAGTGTCCTGCTGGGGCTGCCTCGTGATTGCCTGTCAGTCTGGATTGTTCTCCTCACCGTGTTGCCCTTGCAGCTCTCCTGGTCCTAGTGCCTGTTCGTTTGGACTCAGCAAGGGTCAAGAATATTCTCCCACTTTCACGGCCCCTCAACTCCTACTGCCAATTTGGGGCACCTTAAACAGATCCAGCTAGAGCTTCCGCAGATAAGCTCCTTTTCTGTATTCCCCGCTTGGGGTGTCCCAAAATGGCTGCAATGAGTTCTCACTCCCATGTTAGCAGGCAGGATATCTCAATTCTGTGCTTACCTCGCTCCTTCTCTCCATGCTCCTAGACAACCCCCAATTCTCCAATTCCTCAGCTGCAGTCTGGAATTCCAAGATCTAAGTCTGCGCTTGTTTTTATTCATTGTTCAGTGTGTTAGTTATCTGGGGGAGTAGATGAGACCATCCACTCGCTTTGCCTTCTTGCTGCCCCCCCCAGAATTATTAATGTAGCTTTTAAAAGGGAATTTAAATTTTATTGTTTCTTAGTGTGTTGTTTCTGAAATTTCTAAAAAAAAATTTTATTGTGCTTTAAGTGAAATTTACAAATCAGCTCAGTCTTTCATACAAAAATTTATATATACCTTGCTATATACTCCTAGTTGCTCTCCCCCTAAAAACACAGCACACTCCTTCTCTCCACCCTCTATTTCTGTGTCCATTCAGCCAGCTCTGTCCCCCTCTGCCTTCTCATCTCCCCTCCAGACAGAAGCTGTCCACATAGTCTCACGTGTCTACTTGATCCAAGAAGCTCATTCCTCACCAGTATCATCTTCTATCTTATAGTCCAGTCCAATCCCTGTCTGAAGAGTTGGGTTTGGGAATGGCCCCTGTCTTGGGCTAACAGAAGGTCTGGAGACCATGACCTCCGAGGTCCTCCTAGTCTCAGTCAGACCATTAAGTCTGGTCTTTTTATGAGAATTTGAGGTCTTCATCCCATTGCTCTCCTGCTCCCTCAGTGGTTCTCTGTTGCGTTCCCTGTCAGAGCAGTTATCGGTTGTAGCCAGGCACCATGTAGTTCTTCTGGTCTCAGACTGATGTAGTCTGTGATTTATGTGGCCCTTTCTGTCTCTGGGGCTCATAATTACCTTGTGTCTTTGGTGTTCTTCATTCTCCTTTGCTCCAGGTGGGTTGAGACCGATTGATGCATCTTAGATGGCTGCTTGCTAGCGTTTAAGACCCCAGATGCCACTCTCCAAAGTGGGATGAAGAATGCTTTCTTAATAGATCTTATTATGCCAGTTGACCCAGATGTCCGCTGAAACCATGGTCCCCAAACCCTGCCCCTGCTATGCTGGCCTTCGAAGTGTTCAGCTTATTCAGGAGACTTCTTTGCTTTTGGTTTAGTCCAGTTGTGCTGACGTCGCCTGTATTGTGTGCTGTCTTTCCCTTCAACTAAAATAGTTCTTGCCTACTATGTAATTAGTGAATACCCGTCTCCCTTCCTCCCTCCCCACTTTCATAACCATCAAAGAATATTTTCTTCTCTGTTTAAACTATTTCTTGAGTTCTTATAATAGTGGCCTCATACAATATTTGTCCTTTTGCAACTAATTTCACTCAGCATAATGCCTTCCAGGCTTCTCCATGTTATGAAATGTTTCATGGATTCATCATTGTTCTTTATCGATGTGTAGTATTCTATTGTATGAGTATGCCATAATTTATTTATCCATTCTTCCATTGTTGGGTGTCTTGTTTGCTTCTATCTTTTTGCTATTGTAAACAGTGCTGCAAGGAACATGGGTGTGCATATATCTGTTCGTGTAAAGGCTCTTATTTCTCTAAGATATATTTCAAGGAGTGGGATCGCTGGATTGTATGGTAGTTCTATTTCTAGCTTTTTAAGGAAACGTCAAATTGATTTCCAAAGTGGTTGTACCATTTTTCATTCCCACCAGCAGTGTATAAATGTTCCAGTCTCTCCACAGCCTCTCCAACATTTATTATTTTGTGTTATTTTTTGATTCATGCCAAGCTTGTTGGAGTGAGATGGAATCTTGTTGTAGTTTTGATTTGCATTTCTGTAATGGCTAATGATCGTGAGCATTTCCTCATGTATCTGTTAGCTACCTGAATGTCTTCTTTGGTGAAGTGTTTGTTCATATCCTTTGCCCATTTTTTAATTGGGCTATTTGTCTTTTTGTAGTTGAGTTTTTGCAGTATCATGTAGGTTTTAGAGCTTAGATGCTGATCAGAGGTGTCATAGCTAAAAACTTTTTCCCAGTCTGTAGGTAATCTTTTTACTCTTTTGGTGAAATCTTTGGATAAGCATAGGTGTTTGATTTTTAGGAGCTACCAGTTATCAGTTATCTAGTTTCTCTTCTGGTGTTTGTGCATTGTTAGTAATGTTTTGTATATTGTTTATTCCATGTATTAGGGCTCCTAGTATTGTCTCTATGCCACACAGAACTCACAGACCATACTCATAGCTAAGGGGTTTATTAGAGAAGTAACAGGTTGCAATTCAGGATCAGGAAGGATTTAGGATATAGTTCTTTGATCAGGACAGCCTCTTCTCAGCTATGCCTGCAGGCAGGCCTCTCTCTGGCCCTCAGCCCCTTGCCCTGGACTCTGCCCTCCTCCAGCAAGTGTTACAAAGTCCTTTATCTCTGCCAATAAGTGTCCGGGGCACCCCACTCTGCATTCTGTGGGTCGGCAAGCCTATCTCCATCAACAAGTTGTTGGAGGCACCCCACTCCTCCAGCAAGCCTCCTGCCCCTGCCTGAAGGCACTCAGCTTGCTTACTGTTTGGGTCAGGAAGCCCAATGTGCCATCCCCTGCCAGTCTTCTGCTTCTGCTGCCCCTGCTGCTGCCATTTCTCTGTGGCCGTCTCTTGCCATCTTTTGCAGTCTCTGGTGTTGCAGCTCTCTCTTTCTACCTCCTGGGTCTGGGAAGTTGTCAGTGCCGGGATCCTAGGTATAAAGGTTGTGCTTTGCTCCTGCCTTTTCATTTTGGTAGGGAGAACACCCTGTCTGCCTCTGGGATGGCTCATTTTACACCTAGTGTGATGGCATAATTGACCAATCACCTCATTAGTGTTCTATACACCTTATTTGCATGGTTCCACCCCCGCAAGGGTGCTGTCTTAGTATGTAGTACTGCTATACCAGAAATACCACAGTGGATGGCTTTAACAGACAAAGTTTATTCTCTCACAGTCTAGTAGGCTAGAAGTCCAAAATTAGGGTGCCAGCTTGAGGGGAAGGCTTTTTCTCTCTGTTTGCTCTGGAAGAAGGCCCTCGTCATCAATATTCCCCAGTCTGGGAGCTTCTCAGAGCTAAGACCCCAGGTTCAAAGGACGCGCTGTGCTCCTGGCACTACTTTCTTGGTTGTGTGATGTCTCCCTGTCTCTCTGCTTGCTACTCTCTTTTATATCTCAAAAGACATTGACTTCAGACAGAACCTAATCTTGTAGATTGTGCCCTGCCTTATTAACATAACTTCCTCAAATCCTGCCTCATTAACATTATAGAAGTAGGATTTACAACTCTGGAAAATCACATCAGATGACAAAATGGTGGATAATCACACAATACTGGGAATCATGGCCTAGCCAAGTTGACACTCATTTTTGAGGGACATGATTCAACCCATAACAGGTGCCACGAACATTACTTGCATTACCAGCAAACTATCCATCTTCCTTGGTGGGCCACAAGCACCTCATTCACCTAGTTCCATCGAACCATTTGGTAGGAGTTACAAGAGCATGTCTAGGAAGACCATATAAAAGCAATCCACCGTACCACATTTACCTGTGGTGCCATGGATCACTTTTGTGTGGGCTGTCTAGCCATGGTCTTGTAGCTCCCACCCAAGCGATTGGATGGGACTGAGTGATAGGGTAATTGTGGCCCACCAAAGGGATGGGTCCTTTTTGCCATCCCACTGGGCTTGAAATGAGCCACGCCAGAGACAGGAAAGAGGATCCCACCACCACCAAAGAAAAAGAGCCAGGAACAGAGAGCAGTTTCTTTGGATCCGGGCTCCCTGTGCTGAGAAGCTCCCGTAACCAGGAGACAGCTCACTGAGGAGGGGGCAGAGAAACGACAGTAGGAGACTGTGTGGGGGGCTTCCTGGCCCACGGAGTGAGAAGCTGAGGGTCCTTGGACAGGAAGCTTGCTGATGGAGTAGAATGCCTCAGCACTTATTGGCAAAGCTAAGAAGGCTTTGTAACACTTGCCGGAGAAGGGCAGAGGCTGAGGGTCAGAGAGGCGCGCCTCTGAGCACGGCTGAGAAGAGGTTGTTCTCGTGTAAGAACTGTGTCCTGAGTGTTCCTGCACCTGAACTGTAACCTGTTACTTCCCTAATAAACTGTGAGTTCTACGCAGCCATTGCAATGAACTCACGAACCCAGCTGAGAAGTGGAGTGCTGTGTGAGGTACTGTTGGTGTCAGAATTTGTAAAGATGGTGGAGAGAGGAGGCACGTGTGGCTTCTGCCTCATAGGAATCAGCCTTGGGCTGTTGACCTTGATTCTCTTATCCCCTTGTGAAGAGAGAGGAGGTCAGACACCACCCCAGGCCATTTTTACAACACCCATACCTAAGTAGCCTTAAAAATTCTTTGCAGCTGTTTTAACCTGTAGCATAAGAATATATATTCAAGGTACTGTATTTTAATTTACTTGGGCTGTTTCTTTTTTGCTCATTCTTCTGCATGATTATGGGATTCATTTTATATACAGTTAAGTCCATATCTTTAGTTCTGTATTCATCTTTTCTCTTACCATTCCAGTGTGTTCCATTCCACAGTATTTTTCGTGTTGTTAGGTGCCATCAAGTTGGTTGCAACCTGGTCCTTAGCTCCAGACATCTGGGCCTTCTCCTGACCCTGACCCTGCTCACTTCCCACACAGGGCCTTCCCTGCTCCCTCCCACCTCTGCACTGCCCACACCTGGGCATCCTTCTGGACACCCTCACCTCACTCCTCACACCTGGGCATCCTCCTGACCCCTCCCACCTCCTCAATCCCCACACTGGGCCCTTCTTCTGGCTCCTGAACTGCTCCCTCCCCTCCCCTAATGCCATCCTGCCCCTCCAGGCCCACCGGTGCCAGTGGGCAGGGAGGCAGCCAGGGGGACCCTGCTTCGGGGCCCTGACGCCACTGGATGTGCTGAGGCTCACTGGTGCCAGTTGCAAGCGCTGACCAGGTGTGATGTGGAGGTGAGTTTTCTTGCTGGTCTATATGCTGTACTTCCTGCAAGGTAGGAGACAGCGGGACTCCAGCGGGGGGGGGGGACCCGCTCCTAGGCTGGGTGCGCTTGTGCCCACGAAGATGTGCTGAGCAGCTGCAGGAAGGTGAAGTGCCCTCTCCCCTGCAAGCCCATGGGGTGGGAGCACTGTAGGGTGTTCCTGCCCCCCATCCACTGCTCCAATCCCAGCTGCTGACACCTTGGTCCCTGAGTGTGGCCTCCAGGACTCAGTGTTCCAGGTACCTGAGGGGATTGTAAAGGACCCAGGGTGCCAGGTTAGCATCCCTGTTCATGGCAGCAGCATCCCCCACTTGCCCCTCCCACTCCTGCGTTGTTTAGCCTTGGGTGATTCCCACGGTGGGGCGTGGTGGGGTAGGGAGAACCTGCCCCAGTGCCCCCCCCCAAGGAGTCAGCCTCCACAGTGGGCTCTGAGAGGCAGTCCCTGGCCCCAAACACGGCAGGTCAGTGGAATTCGCACTCCTGCAGGTGCAGGGGTAGCTTAAAAGGCTGCCAGGGTTGCGGGCACACAGGGGTCTTGGGGAGCCACAGCCTCAAACCTTTCAGTTTGTGGGCAAGGCTTAGGAGGGTTGGCCTGAGGCCCCCGTACTGTCCCTCAGCCAGGGCTGGGAATGGAAGCCAAGAGTTTGCCTTGGGGCAGTGCAGAAAATGGGCCATATTCCAGCACCTTGGGAAGGAGCCCTTGCATCTAGGTTGCTTCCACCACCCCCACCTGTGTCCTGAGGGTCCAGCAGGGCTGAGGGGAGGGAGGGGTCAGCTCTTTCCATGGCAGAGGAGACCCATTTTTGAGTGGACTGGGTGGCAGCAGGGAGGGGACCACAGGAGATGCCTGCAGCCCTGGAAATCCTGTCCTGGGTGGTGAAGTTGTGTCCTTTA